>NW_027271066.1:0-600000 GCF_040938485.1 Diadema antillarum
TCAAATTTACCACCACCCACCAGTTTAATATGTAGATGAATGATGTCTGCACAGCGCATGGTGATGTCAATAGGCTATTATATAGATTGCTCACACTTAACACAATGTACTAGTCTGCTACATGACGTACAACGCTGCTGGCAACTTGTATTTTCACTTCGAAATCAGTATAATTATGATCGACTGTTGTTCACCATGTCCATAGATATAAAGTTTGGGCCATAAAGTTTATACATGTACTGTAGATCTACTTGAAATATCTTTTTTTTTTTCCTTTTTTTTTTTTGATAATCAGTACCGGTATCATCAGCTTCACACCCTTGCCACACTGACACAGCTAAACCTTTTAGTCTAGCTAGTCAGCCACTATATACCGTACAAGAAACTTTATTATACCAGTATAGGATTTTACTGTACTCAGTCTGCACTACTGTGGTACTTGGTACCGACTGCGGCACTGTGCAACCAAACCCAAGTAAGAAGGAATTTCTTTCACACTGATGATTACTAGCTGTACCTCCTCTGCCTTAGTACAGTTTGATGCACATTCTCTCATTCAGTGTTTCAATCACCGGTATCCGTATCATGTGTGTCACCGCCGACCGCGACTCTCACACAGCTTATCATGCAGACTGTATCAGGGGCATGCAGATATGACTAGTGACAGTGCGCGATCGAGTCTTAGTCCCATACACAGTTGTACACTGTGGGAGCCCGAACGCTTCGAGTTCGGGCAGGTCGCAGCAGTTAATAGCCTACTGACTCTGTAGACTGTCTCATATAAGCACATGCAATAGAAGACGAAACAGTATCACAAATCACTATACATTAAACTACCATTAAATTAAACAATGCAAACTGTTTTGCCTTATTTCTTGTCGATAGTCTCAGGGGCGTCACCAGCTTTTTTTCAAGAGGGGTGCGTTTTTGACACTAAATGTTTACGAGATTTTTGGACAGACATTTGGAACATAGGAAGCTCTCAATCCCTAGACTTTTACTGTTTTTTTGAGGGAAACCAAGCGGGGAAAGGGCACCGGCGTAGCTAGGATTTAATCTTGGGGGCGGGGGGGGGGGGGGGGGTAGTATGCGAGGGAGCGAGCAAGGGTGGGGAAAAGGTGTGGAAGTGCCGGAGGGGGTTGTACCCCCTATAAATGGATTATGGAATGACGGTGTGAAACGACAAATTACTGGCAGCGATATCAGGAGAATGTCATAACGACTACATGCGAGCGAGCGGAGCGAGCGAGCTTGAAAAATTTGACATTATGCCGTTCGTAGCCATATTTTTTTTTTTTTTTTTTTTTGCTTTGGAAATTAAGGGGGGGGGGCACATCGGGCGCAACTGCTGGCAATTACTGGCAGCAACATCAGGTGAATGGCATAATAATCAAATGCGAGCGAGCAAAGAGAGCGAGCTTGGAAATTTTGACATATTACAGTCCCAAAACTGCCATTTGGAGCCATATTCTTTTCGCTTTGGAAATAAAGGAGGGGTGGGGGCGCAACGGGCACAACTACCGGTAATTACTGGCAGCAACATCAGGAGAATTGCATATCAATTAAATGCGAGCAAGCGAGCGAGCTTGAAAATTTTGACATTTTACAGTACAAAAAACTGCCGTTTGTAGCCATATTTTTTTGCTTTGGAAATTAAGGGGGGGGGGGCGCACCTGGCGCAACTGCTGGCAATTACTTGCAGCAACATCAGGTGAATTGCATAACAAATAAATGCGAGCGAGCGAAGAGAGCGAGCTTTAAAATTTTGACAATTTACAGTCCCAAAACTGTCATTTGGAGCCATATTTTTTCGCTTTGGAAATAAAGGAGGGGTGGGGGCGCAACGGGTGCAACTGCCGGTAATTACTGGCAGCAACATCAGGAGAATTGCATAACAATTAATGCGAGCGAGCGAGCGAGCTTGAAAATTTTGACATTTTACAGTCCAAAAACTGCCGTTTGTAGCCAAATTTTTTTTTTTTTTTTTGCTTTGGAAATTAAGGGGGGCGCACTGGGCGCAACTGCTGGCAATTACTGGCAGCAACATCAGGTGAATGGCTAACAATTAAATGCGAGTGAGCGAAGAGAGCGAGCTTTAAAATTTTGACATTTTACAGTCCAAAAACTACCATTTGGAGCCTTATTTTTTCGCTTTGGAAATAATGGAGGGGGGGGCGCACTGGGCGCAACTGGCAGCAACATCAGGAAAATTGCGTAATAATTTAATGCGAGCGAGTGAGCGAGCGAGCTTGAAAATTTTGACATTTTACAGTAAAAGACAAACAAACTGCCGTTTGTAGCTATATTTCTTCGCTTTAGAATTTAAGGGGGCGCATCGGGCGCAACTGCTGGCAAATACTGGCAGCAATGTCAGGAGAGCATAATGATTACATTCGAGCGAGCTTGAAAATTTTACATTTTACAGTATAAAAACTGCCGTTTGTAGCCATATTTTTTCGCTTTGGAAATTAAGGGGGAGGGGCACCGGGCGGAACTGCTGGCAATTACTGGCAGCAACATCAGGTGAATTGCATAACGATTAAATGCGAGTGAGCGAAGAGAGCGAGCTTGAAAATTTTACATTTTACAGTCCAAAAACTGCCGTTCTTAGCCATATTTTTTCGCTTTGGAAAAAAACAAAAATCCAAATTAGGCTAATCAATGGTCATAAGCATCAAACTGCAAAATCCAATCTTTCGCTTACCATTAACTTCGGAAGGCATGATTAACTTTGATTGTGAATAAGACGTTATAGACATCCGAAAAGGTCAGTATACTTCCATTTGTTTTCTCTGTCGCACAAGTGTAATGAGTCAAGCTGACTCTAACTTGTTCGCAGTATTATTATATGTAGGAAAAAAGCTGCTGAAAACTGCTTATCCAATAGTGGCGAGCCAATGGAGTAATATGAAGTTAAGGGGCCTGAGCTTTTGATCCTAGACGAATCTTCGTCAGTTTGTAGCCATATTTTTTCGCTTTGGAAATTAAGGGGGAGGGGCACCGGGCGGAACTGCTGGCAATTACTGGCAGCAACATCAGGTGAATTGCATAACGATTAAATGCAAGTGAGCGAAGAGAGCGAGCTTGAAAATTTTACATTTTACAGTCCAAAAACTGCCGTTCTTAGCCATATTTTTTCGCTTTGGAAATTAAGGGGGGGGGCACCGGGCGCAACTGCAGGCAATTATACTGGCAGCAACATCAGAAGAATGGCATAAAGATTAAATGCGAGCGAACGGAGCGAGCGAGCTTGAAAATTTTGACATTTTACAGTCCCCAAACTGCCGTTTGTAGCTATATTTTTTCGCTTTGGAAATTAAGGGGGGGGGGGGGGGCGCACCAGACGCAACTGCCGGCAATTACTGGCAGCAACTTCAGGAGAATGGCATTACGACTAAATGCGAGCGAGAGGAGCGAGCGAGCTTGAAAATTTTGACATTTTACTGTCCAAAAACTTCCGTTTGAAGCTATATTATTATTTTTTTTCGCTTTGGAAATTAAAGGGGGGGGGGAGGACGCCCGGTGCGCCCCTCCCCCTGGATCCGCCACTGGTAGTCGAGGGTGTGGGTTTATGTTCATGACTGGGGGAGGTATGACCAGCGAGGTGGCGTCGAAGTGACCAAGCGGGGAAAGGATGTCCAAAATCTGCACTTTTATCCCCTAAACTATTGTGCGTGTTTGTTTGTGTGTGTGTGTATGGAAAAGTTAGGAATTAGCCCAGGTCAAGTCTTTTTATTGGCAATGCGAGACATTTTTATATAGACTAGTATGTAAAGCAACACTGCAAAATCAATGATCTAGCTTTGATATAACGAAGCGTAAAGTACAAAGGGAAACATTCTACATCAAATTGCGCAACATTGTAGTGACTCTTCGTTCGGATGTACTGAGTACACTGCGCACATCCTGCTTATATGCAGAATGCCAACCAGGAATCACGGTGAATCACAATGTTTTGTCGGGTCCGGGCTTTTTTAACAATGTTTCACACTATAATATGGTTAAAAGAAATCATAGAAAAAAAATCCTATTTCTTGATCACCCTTTCAGTCAAAAGCAGTTTACTAACACTTGAACTACTATTTCGGTAAGTCTTTTTTTTTTTTTACCAGCGATTGGGAGGGGGCGCACCCCCCCCCCCTCCGTAGTTACGCCACTGCTTTTGGGTGAAATAATTGGACAGATTTCTTGAATTCTAACAAAAAAACAAGAAAATCTTTTCATCGCGGGAATTATGATTATGTGGGGTGGGGCAAATGGTGCGCTTGCCTTCCAATATTTTTATGGGGGCAACATTTTTGTTTTCTTTCAAAAGCAAGAAAATCTTCTCATTTCGGGAATTATTAATTAAGGGGGGGGGGCAAAATTAAAATATGCTTGCCCCTCCAATATTTTTATGGGGGTAACTTTTTGTTTTTCTGTCAAAAAAAAGATAAGAAAATCTTCTCGTCTCTGGAATTATGGAGGGGGGGGGGTGGGCAAAATGATATGCTTGCCCCTCCATTTTTTTTTCATTTTTTTTTTAATGAGGCTAAGGCTCGCTCTCTAAGGGCTGGCAATATGGATTGGTCAGAAGTAACGTACATAGAGCCTACATACCTTTAAGTAGCACACGTATAAGTGCTCCGTATCGTACGGATGTACAGTACGGTCGATAAATAGTAAACAATGTAGAATACTAATAGATATGTATAAAATCAGTGCTGCAGAACCAGGGGTGCGAATTGTTTTTGCCGAGGATTTTTTTTTTTGTATGTGTGTGTGTGTGTGTGTGTGTGTCCCTGGTGGAAAATATGAGAAAAAAATAGAAAAGAATAATTATTTAGCGTCCGGCGTTGAGGTCGCTCGCAGACTGATTTTTTTTTTTTTTTTTTTTTAAGGATCTGAAGGGGGGTGCGTTCGCACCCAACGCACCCCCCCTGGTGACGCCCATGAGTCTCACTCAGAATGCGTGAGACTTGGTAACTCTGCTAAATGGCAGTAGCAAGCAGTAGTAACCGTAAAGAGGCCCGTATAACTTCCCATTTATAGGTCATATGATTTTGCATACATGTACAGTGTATTAATACACGCGTGAACGTGGTAACAAAGAACGGCACGACAAACGATTGAAATTAGGCCTATTACCGAAGAATTGAAGGATCTAGCCGTACAGAAGCAACCCAAATATGTCATGATTTACAAAGTGATCATTTACTCACCTTAGTCTTGTATAAATCAGCAAGTCTTGCAACGAAAAAGCCCCGCTTCAATGCAATTGCACGGGAGTTTTAGAACGAAATGGAAGTGAACTGTCGCGACGCTTTGCTTTGTGACACGTATACACATACTGTACAGTAGCTAGCTCGCTGTATGCCTCGATCGTCTTCTCTGATGTGAGTGATTGGTTAATTTCTTGGATTGGCGTGTTAGTCTTTGCTCACGTACTGTTTATGAAACTGGCACGAACAAAAAATGCTATTTCATTTTATCAAACACCAACAAACATCTTTATATTGATTGATTTGCAATCTTAAAGATGAACATCATCCACAATTCAAATCACTACTGATACTGCATTACAAATCATAACATGTTTGAACGCAACACTATGATCTAGGTTTTTGTAGCAGACTAACTCTTCTATTTGGAGACGTTCAAAAATTAAACTTTCTCAAAGGTGAACCCCATTCGGAGTAAATAACACCCATAGAAGTTAAATATTCAACCCTAGTCCACGCAAGGGTGCATTGGGTCAAATTCAACCCCAAATTGAACCCTGATTTCTTAGTGTGTTGAGGGTGCGAAGTTGTTCCCTTGGGTGCATATTTCCACCCACACTAAGTGTTGCTAAGTTGCACCTTTTCTTGAGGGTGCATATTTCCACCCACACTATTAAGGTGGTGCTAAGTTGCACCTGTCTTGAGGGTGTGATCTTTCACCCTTTAGTTTTTCGGCGCAACTTTGCACCCTTTCTTGCCTTTACTTTTGGTGCAACTTTACACCCTTTCGTGAGGGTGCAAAGAAGCTCCCAAAGTTCCGAGATTGTACCCAGTCTTGAGGGTGCAATTTTGTGCCTTATATGTAGGTATAATGTTGCACCTATGTGGTGCTTATTTGATCCATGACTGCTGCAAAATTACTTCTTTAAAGGAACCAGTCAGTGTCACTGTCTACTCCTTTAGAGGCGCAATGTTACCCACTAATCTCAAGAGCACCTTGAGATTACTGGGCAATATTGCGCCTCTAAAGAAGCAGGCAGTGACACTGACTGGCTCCTTTAAAGAAGCAATTTTGCAGCAGTCATGGATCAAATAAGCATCACATAGGTGCAACATTATACCTATAAGGTATACCTAGCACCACATAACCGGGTACAATTTAGTTACTTAAATATTTTAAACCTTGAATAGTGCGAAATGATGCAATTCTATTTACTCAGTATATCAAATTTATTTTGTTGTGGCACTCTGCAAAGGAAATAGGATTAGTGTAATTTGGATCCTGTGAATCATGAAATGCGTGTGTGTTTGTGGAATTTGTGAGTTTTTAAAATGCTAATGTACAAGTTAACTTAGTTGTGTTTGAATAATATATTGAAACCAAAAATTTACCCAGTTACCTTTCCAATAAGGTGAGCACTATTATCGCTATCTCTCAAGCAAACCCTCTAGGCAAGAGTATGATACATCTGCATGAAGGAAGAGGTAGAAATATGATATGCAGTTGTCTGGATACGTTTTATTCAAAACGTTCTCGAATGCGAACTTATTCATATAATCTATAGGAATAAGATATGCTTCTTACCAGTACCTTTCCAATAAGGTGAGCACTATCACTATCTCTGAAGCAAACCCTCTAGGCAAGAGTATGATAAATTTGCATGAAGGAAGAGGTAAAAATATGATATGCAGTTGTCTGGATACGTTTTATTCAAAACGTTATCGAATGCGTACTTATTCACATAATCTATAAGAATAAGATATGCTTCTTACCAGTACACAAAGCCTCAAAAACAAGAGCATGTTACTTACATTTCTAAAGTATGCACCAAAATATGAAAAAAAAATAAGAGGATTTAACAAGTTGTTTGTATGCATTTAAACGAATACATATTTCCATGCGTTCAATATTCATGTAACAGTGACGTCATCATGAATCATCAAAAAGATATGTTTCTAGCATAGACATGAATTTATCTAAAATCCAAAACATGTCTTATAATTAAAAGTTTGTTTTATAATGACGATGCCAATTGTCTTAAAGTCCTTATCACGACATGTCTTGGAGTTCACACTTATTTAAAACATGAGATTCTTGGCATGTAGATTACGACTATAATTTATTATGGTTTAGAGAGTTAACTGAGATACGCATACCGTATACGGGCATTTCGATGAAAACATTTTAATGCAAGGTATATAATATGAAAATCGAACTTGATACCAGTCCTTATCGGCAACCAATGGAGACTATGCAGGGTTGCAGTTATGTGTTCAGATTTTGTTTTGGGTGATACGCGCTTTCCGACTGATTTGGGATCAATTCGAGTCCCTCGAGCTGAGATTCCGGAACTGCAATGAGCAAACCATCATTATGACAAATAAAGTGACGGAGAATAATGCATGCACCAGTTTCTGTTTCGTTGTTCTATACACAGAAAGTTGTTACGTTTTCCAAACCTGTGTTGACACGCAGGGATTTGCAGATCACCTTTGGCTATAACGCCATGGTCGCGTGCAAAATGAATGCAGCTTATCGAACTTGTAGTTTTTGAATAGGGGACTACCGTGTATACATATTAATCGGATGATAGACCCCGTCAAAGAGTAAATTGAGGATATCATATACCATTGTCAAATCCACTTTCTGTTCTATACACAGTATCAATGGAATCATATGAACCACTTAAGCATTACCAACTCATGAAGTATAGAATATCATATTTCCTTGAAACGGCTGCATTTGTATGAGTGGGAATAGTTTGGCATCATACATCACATAACAAGTGTCGCGACTACAAAATTAAATACATGTACATGTATTATACAAGGTTTTAGGACACTATGAACAATGTCCCCTCCCCCCCCCCCAAAAAAAAAAAGAACAACAACAACAACTAGTGAAATGTTGTATACCCCAGGCCCATTAATCTATGATCTTTGACCTTTGAATACATTGCGGCCGAGCCTCGCACTGTAAACGGGGTCTAACATGACAATGTGACAAACAAACAAACAAAGCAAACAAAAAACTAAAGATATCAAGTGAAGGGGTGAGTGACAAGGCAATGGGCCTTATTTAAAACTAACCCCGGAAAAGTAAATACAGCGTAAATACAGAGAAAAATGTTGGCACACACACACACACACACACACACACTCACACATACACACACATGCATACACTGACAAAAACATACACCAGCACATTAACAATACACAAGATATCATTTTCACAAACACACCCTATCTTCATGTGATCTTGCTAGTCCTCTTATAAATTCGTAATATGATATTGGTAACTTCCAGAATGCCTTTCAAGTAAAATACGCTTGAAAGCTTTCTTAAAACTTTGTAACGTTTTCTTACATTTCACATCAGAGTGGATGGAATTCCAGATTTGAGGGCCTTGAAAAAATATTGACTTTTTTTTTTGCTGTCCCGAGATCGAGTCGCAACGAAAATCGTTAGCGTGTTAGTAGGGTTTGACTCCATCATCGCACAGTAAGCGTGCAGGTAATGCTGTGACATATTCCATTTTGATCGGTTAATACCAGATAGGTATAATCAGGTATTCTTCGAAAGCTTGTTCGCGGGCCCTTTCATCAAGGACTCAACTTAATTTAAAAAATGCTCCGATGAATGATGATGAAATTATGGGAGAACATCAAGTTTTATGATGTCTTTAAAAAAATGAACATAGAAGCACCACGACGGTATGCAATATTGTATTCAAGTGTCGATCAACACCATATAGGTCTTTCTTTGAGACTAGTTACGGGCACAATATTGCACCTTAGCAAGAATGAACCACAAACAGGAAGATATGTCTTTGTAATGGTAATTACGTTTCGACATCCCAACCAATACTGTAAGAGATAGGTTATGTGAATGTTAAAGACACGGGATACACGAATAGAAATTGCGCAAAAAAAAGAAATAAAACGAATATTATTCGAATAGGCATGCCTGGGCAGTAATCTGATATGTCTATTGATAAAGAATTCTACTTGAAGATTCATATCAGCTTGATTTTTCAGAATCATAAGGAAAAGTGATAAAATAAAACCGGCAATCCAGGGTACAGTTTTAACACTTTCAAATGAAACAGCTCTGATTTACACTTTTGAACAATATTTCTGTTCAGAATTGACTTTTGCTTTATATGTTTTATCTTACAGTAGGATTTCATTTCATTTAATAGATAAACAATCAAAATATAGCCAAAATCATTTTAACGTTCAAAAGGAATCTTCAGATTGCTCAGCGAGATGGCGGCATCGAATCCCGATAAGCGAAGGTACAAAAAATGCACCTGTGGAATTGTTTTGTACAGCGATCGAAAATTGACGACTATTTGAATTACAGCCAGTTGGTACTTCATCTGTTAAACCTCCTAGGTTATGCGTACAATGTGATTGGTCAATACCAGACAAGCAATCATGTATTCTACGTTAGTTTTTTCGTAGACCCTTTTCATCATGGACTCAACTTGATTTGGAAAATTACTTTCGATGAATGATTATAGAATATGAAAGGAAATTAAGTTTCCTGATATCAAAAAATATATGTTCATAATACCAGCACGAGGATATGTAATATTGCATTTTAGTGTCGAGCAACACCATAGCAACACCATAGGATGTCCTTGTTTGAGACTAGTTGGGGGCGCAATATTGCACCGTCAATGACCGTGGCAAGATTGAACCCCAAATGAACCATATAAGAAGCAACGTTCCACCATTTTCGCAAATCGTGCGTGCACCCATTTCCGCGACTCCAAACCCTTCTAGCTCCCTTATTGAACCTTTTTTGCTTAGTGTGTATGATGTCGTCACGGTGCGACTATCCTGTACTAATCGTTTCAAGCAAATCACATGGTACAGCGTCAACAACCAACATCGTTTTCTGGCTCGTATTGAACAAGGTTTCAAGACAAATTTCACACGCCACAACACGTTAAAGGAAACACAAACCCAAAGAGCAATGTGGATTGAGTAAAAGCATTAACATCAGTAGAACACATCAGCAAAAGTTTAAGGAAAATCGGACAATGATTCAAAAGTTATGAATTTTCAAAGTTTTGGTGTTGGAATCGCTGGATGAGGAGACTACTAGAGGTTATGACGTATGAGTGGACAACAATGTAAAGAAAATATAAAAGGAATTCCACAAAAATTTGCTTTTCTGACAAAATGAAAGAGTACTTGACTAACCGCTTTCAGAAAGCAGGGGGAATAATTGCTACCCCTAACATTATATCAATATAAAGTTGATGGGATGAGTAATTTTCATGAAAATGAATTTTTATTGTATTGCCTTTATATTTCTTTTAATATTGTAGTCCACTCATACGTCATAACCTCTAAAAGTCTCCTTACCCAGCAGTCCCAACACCCAAACTATAAAAAAAAAACATAACTTATGCATCGATTGTCCGATTTTCCTAAAACTTTCATTGATGTATTCTACTAATGTTACTGCTTTCACTCAATCCACATTGCTCTTTGGGTTTGCGTTCCCTTATTAAAGGGATCGTACAGTTTTGTTTAAGACCTAATTTCAGGTTTCTAACATTTTTTGGTGAGATAATGAGAAACCTCTTATGAAATAAGAAAGAACATATAATTCTATGAGGAATTCAATGCTTATTTGATGAAAATTGGTTTAGTGAAATGGCTGAGATATCCAAAAAAACAAAAAACAAAAGAGCGATTCTAATAAAGTGTGGGACGTACACTCTATTACGATCGCTTTGTTTTGTACTTTGTTTTTTGATGTTTCAGACATTCCAAGCCCGATTTTCATCAAATAAACTTTGAATTCCTCTTAAAATGGTATGCTCTGTACTATATCATAAGTGTTTTCTTGGTATCTCACAAAAAGTTAAAATCCCAATTCCCATCTCCACCAATACTGTACCATCCCTTTAACTTATAAGAAAGTGAAAGTGAAACAGAGGAATTTTGGATAAGGTTGTTTATCAAATCTAAGTACACTAACACATTAATATCACAAGACAAAATGAGTATCGAACAAGTTTTTGTAGAAAATGTTCACGTGCCATTTACGAAATATCAATCATCTGGATATCGACGCATGAGCGCAAAAGTGAAACAGGGTACGTTTCGAAAGCAGTTACTACAAATTTTGGATGACACGCACATGTATTACGGTTATCAAGTTCAAGTATAGACGTAAATGACCTAATGACGTCATAATACACTAATTATCTCCCCCTCTTCCAATGGCTTTCGGACCCAGAGCAAGAGTGTAGTGATTTCTCTCGCTAGCAATTTAAGACACGGACAAAAACTATGAACAAAGATTTCAAACTTATACATGATCAAGACACAAAGAAAGGCCAGATATTAAAACTTGACATGACCATAGAAAATTGCATTGTGAATTGACAACTGAACATTGGAAACAATAAGTGTCCAGAAATAAAGAAAGATTTTGACAAACACAGTATAAGGTGATATGCTGGTAGCGTATCACCTATAATAAAGTAAGAAGAATGTAAAAAAAAAAGATGAGAAGAATGCTCTTATGTGTGCTAGTGCTAACCCGGAAGTGGCCGTATTGACGATCATAGCACCAATCCATCTTCAAAAACACTTGAATCAACTGCCACGTTCACGCGCCCTCCGGGCAGCTTCCTCTTTAGCACGCTTCACCATAGTCCGCCGAATGAGGGTAGTATACGGTACATCGCCACGCATCAGATCCACGCAGAATTTGGACTTGCGTTTCAACATCAGTTTGTCTTCTCTCCGATCCTTTGTGTCATTCTTGGACTGGTTGACGCATGAATCCATGGCATTCTCTTCCAGGGAGTGGAAGTGGGCCAGGTCCTTTTGAAATTGGGGTCCATATTCCGCCACTTTCTTCCAAAGCGTCCTGTTAAAGTGTTCGTATAGCATCACGTCTCCAGCGCTCCAAGTCCGAATCTTCCTGGCGATTTCATCAGTGACTGTGTATCTGTGACTCTTGCTGCGAATGCCGTTGGATATGTACAAAATATCTTTGAAGTCCCAGCACATTAGCTTCCGAAAGAGTATTAGCGATTCATCGAAGTACTCGGTTATCATCATCAGGTCTATTTCTTGCGATATTTTGTCAATCAACGATTGAATATGATTTTTATCTTCATCGTATTTGTGATCGAAGCCAAAATCATACAGCTGCCCATTTCTACTTCTGGTCCAGAAATAAGCCTTCTTCCTGTAGTAATACTGCGGATTATTCATAAACGTCTCGAAGGGATTTTTTGTTCTTATTTTCAAATGTCTTCCCATTTCGAAATAGCCAAAAGCCGACTCTAATTGTGATACTGGATTCCTGAGAATAGAAACATACTTGGCATTGGGTACTGCGATGTCCATATCCTTGCGGTTATATCTGACGTGATTAACCAACATGTCAAAATCTGTTCGTGTCCTATTCGGAACTCGGAAGGGCATGAAAGTCCTGAACAACTTTTCGCTCGATAGGATATGGTTTTTCTTACCTAACGCAAATGAGAGATTTCGCAAATATCCGAATCTCTCGAGGATAGAGGCCATGGTGGTCGAAGCTGTTTTATGCGTCTTCACGTACACAACCCTCTGAGCAGGTTTGCAAGGGATGTTTGGAGGAGAAATCGTACCGGACGGATCTTGAGTTGAGTTGATAGGTATTATGGCACTTTCTTCACTGGGAGTTCCGTTGTACAATTGACGCATGATGTCTTCTCTCCAATAGTCCGTCCCAGGGGACTGCCGAGATCCAGTGGTCGCATTTGAAGATCTAGCTGGCATTACTGTGTTCCTGAAGAGCGACGCCCTTTCAATCTATTGAATTAGCAGAGAAGAATCACAATTGTCAGATCAATTTGGTCTCAAACAGATCTGAAATACTAACCATTTCATGGTAAGCTTTTTCCGTCCATTTTGCACTTAAAAAAAATCGGTTTCAACTATTTTCAAAATTCAAATTTGTCCCGAGAAGCACACAGAATGCAAATCCTAACTTCACTTTAGTCAATTATCATTTTAATTTGTTTTTCGTCAACCATTTTTCAAAGACATCGCACTCAAAATAGACAGTTGTCATTGAAATTCGTCCCCGCCGCTCATCGACTGGAAAATGTAAGAATCAAATTCGTCCGTGTTCGTATCGTGTAATAAATTTACAAATTAACAAATAATGGACACATTCGTATTAGTCAAATGGTATTGGTCTTTTGAGGATTGAGAAGGTGAACCACTTCTACGCCGGCATTTTCTCACTTTTTCCGGTATTCGGCGGCCAGAGAACACCAAAAACAAAGGCAATCTGTAATTATGTAGTGACGACATTTGGATTTGAGCGCTTTTTTTTTCTAATTTTATGCCTTTGCATCTTATGTATGAAACAAGCTTTGTTTAACATGGAAAACTGCAAAATAATAATAATAAAAATAATAATAATGATAATAACGATAGTAATAATGTCTTTTAATTTTCTTACACTAAAACGGACTTAAACACTATAGGCCCTACACATGTGAAATTGTCTTTAATCAGAATGTGCCTTGAAATCGCGGATCACTGTTTTCGCTTTTGCGACAAGCATTTAAAATATTTGTTTCGGTGTGTACCCTGATTAGAGCGTGTTTTTATGTGTCAATGTGTGTGTATGCGTATGTGAAAGTGTGTGTGCATATTTTGTGTGTAGAGGTGAGGTACATGTGTGTGTGTGTGTTACACCTAAATGTGGAAAAAAGTGCACAGTTGCAGGAAAAATGAAATTACCAAGAAACTATGACAGAAAAGAAATGAAATGAGTTTTAAGGAAAATTTGACGAAAATGATCGCTGAAAGGATGAAACTGCTTATTGCTGTTATGCGTGCAGCGAGTGTGTCGGACGAATTTGAATGGTTAATTAATGACGAGAATGTGTGCCAAAATAATGACTAAATTGAATAGATTATTTTCGTTAGGATATGATCAACAAAAGACGAATTTGAAACCAGGATTGTCATATTCCAGAATTCTCGGGACGAAATTGAATTATGAATCTATCAAAAATGAATGAAAAAAGTTTGAAAATGAAAGGGAAAACCTATGTAAAAAAGCTAAAAATACAATTGTAAACCTCAGACAAGAAACAAACAAACAAACTAACTAACATAACAAACAAGGTATGAAATTTTGCCTTACCACAAATTCTGAAATCAGGGAGATTTCTTGTTTGCTCTTCATTCCGTTAATCCGAAAATGAAAAACAAACAAACAAACAAACAAACAAACAACCAATCGGACAAACAAACAAACAAACAATCGGAGGTAAGTTTATACTTGTATATAAGCACGTTCATTTTCGGATTAACGAAACTTCGGAGTAACGACTTCCGGAATGACGCCCCAAATGCTGGGATTAACGAATATCCCGGTATACGGACGTAGTGTATTTCCGAAGAACAAACCCTAGAAATAAAGAACATCATCCAAGACCATTATTTAATCGGGGTTCGCTTAATATCAAAATAAGTTTGAATGACAAAACTTGAAGATAATGGTCAGAAATTATTCAATATATTTTTTTTTTTTGGTCTCCCCCGTGTTTGAGGCAGTGAGATTACACGTCATGATTGGAGTTGAACGGATAGGCAGAAACTAGATAATGAGGTTGGGTTGATATAGCTACTTGAAACAGCGATGTTGATTCAACTGTTTTCTGTTTGTTTGTTTGTTTGCTTGTTTGTTTTAAAATCGGCGTTTCCTGTTCTGGTTCTTTGACGTCATATTCTATCCATCAACAAACATTGGAACATGGAGTATAATCATAATCAGATAGAGAGATTATTTTTCGTTGGCTATTATGGATCACTGATTATGAGGTCTTGTACTCACCCTACATCTTGCACGAGGTAGATAGCTCTTTTGACTCTCGGAAAGATACACGCAGACAACAGTAACCACCGCGCAGAGCTGGATAAACGTAGACCGCAAAATCAACCCTCCTTTAGCCCGTCTCTCCTGACTGTTGGTTGACGCCATCCCTCCCTGTGGAAAGAGAAGGACCAGGTTTTGCTTGAGTTCCGGGTCTGGGGTGCAGGGAAAGCCCTGGCCTCTATACGAAATACAAAACGAGCTTTGGCGTGACACGCGAAAGGGAAGACGCCGCTAACTATATGCTCAAATGGTATTGTGCGCAAGCGCGAGATCGTATTAAAGCACCCCCCCCCCCCGACTAAATTCTGGTTAGTGATATATAAAGGTTACAGGGGAAAGATTAGATTTAGGGTAAGAGTTTGGGTAAGGGTTAGGTTTAGGTTCAGGATTTAAGATAAAGGTAAGGGTCAGGGGAAGGGTCTGGCATGTCTGGGGTAATTGCCCAAGGGGTAAATGCCCCGCGCGAGACTATGTTTCCATTGTGCCACCCGGGAGTATGCGTGTGCTCGCAGAACTAAAACTCACGGATAGGTTTTTTTCCGTTCATTTTCAAAATGTTTTCATTAAATGTAATAGATTTGTAGTTCAATTTTGTCCCCAGAAATCTGGAATTCGTCCTTTGTCGATCATTTTCGAACAAATTCTATTCAACTTAGTCATTTGTCACACATTGTCGTCATTTACCCCCCCCCCACAAAAAAAGGGAAAAAATAGCAAGCTGAAGGCTAACTGATACTGTACATACTTCAGTTGTCAACAAAGTGTTGAAGATCCAACAAGAGTAACAGAATTATCACAAACTTTGATTGATTTGATGATTAAAAAATGATGAATGAAAGTGCGAGAATCAGGAATAATAAAATCATCAACAATTGACCACATTCTTGCTGAGTGTGCCTGAGGCAGACACAAAGAATGCTTAAAGAAACTGTAAAAATTAAAGTATTCTCGAAACTGGAAATGAGTTACTGTAGTCATAGACTAGAATATTGTTAAGCAAGAGGTCAATGACAAAACTTACGATGCTAGTACTGACTTAAAGACCACTGATCATCAGGCTGCATGGAAAAGGTTTAAGTTATGAACTTGCTGATACATATACTGTACACGTGGATTGATCAAGAGGGTAAACAGCACTTAAGTGTTGTTTACCCTCTTAGCTACAATACACAAGTGCACTAACATTCCTTTTTATTATGCTCATGACTCTTCTGTTATACTACTCGGTTGTTGCCATGAGAACAGACTTATGCATATAGATTTAGTTGCATGCTCTCTCAAATTCCTACCCATTGGTGTTTTTCCTTCCACTTCCAGTAAGACCTTCGGTCGTGTCGTATAGTTTCCCTTCTTTCTTTCTTTCCTTTTTTTTTTTCTTACACCTTAGGTTTTCCCGGTCAATTTCATTGTTTTGTCTTTCCGTTTTATAGAATAAGCATTCATTTTCGTCAAATTTGCTCCGGCATCAAAATACGGTCATTCAATATTGTTTACTTTCGTTCAAATTGACTAATCTGGCAACCAATTTCGCATTTGCGCATTGTATAATTCATTAAATCTGCATACATTTTTTGAACGGTTATTCAATTTCGTCTCCACTTCTCATCAGCTCTTTCCGAGTATTCAAATTCCGATTTGGGCAAACAAGTTCATATCAGGAGCATTTGAATTAAACCCGTATACAATGTCCATTTAAAAGTACATTACTTGTGCTGCGTTTTAAATCGAATGTTAAAAAACGTCTACATGTGGATCATACATGATGATCAGAAAGCTGTATATGATGACGATAATCAAGATAAAGATATCAAATGAAGATTGTAAACACAATAAGATGATCTTAATGAAAATTAGGATATGTAAATTAGAGATAAAGACAGCAACGAGATGGCACGACGAAATGAGGATTTTATGCTGAAGTTTACGTAACATGTTAACAAAAGAAAACAATCTGGATGTTAAGATATAAAAACAGGCGCTTAGCATGATAATGAAATGTGAAAGTTAAAGTCACATCCAATGACTAGCTGGACATAATATCATTCTTGCCTATTTATAAGTATTACGTGCATTATGAAATCGAATGCTCAATAATTGTAAAAATCGCTTGCTTTCAAACAAAATTGAAAGTGCTTATCGAGCCCATTGCACTAATTTGAATGCACAATTTTGGAAACCCATGCCCAAAAAAGAAATTTTTAACTTGTGACCACTAATTTCGGTGCCAAAACTCATTTGAAAGCATTAAACCTGAGATCGTTTGATCAAAGCCACTGCACCGCTTCAAATATACGAATTTGAATGCATATGAAATGAAAGTAAATGACATTTCTACAAAATGGCCGGGAAAACCTGCATTATTTCAGATTTCTTGTATGAATTGCTTTGTGCATTAAGCTTACATATATTTACAGTGTAACTTCACTGTAACTAATTGTTTATACATGACAAATGTGTACCTACAATCACACTCGACAAATATTGCTCCATGACAAATTGCATTGCAGACATGGCAAGTTATTTGTATAAATGTGAATTGATTGTTTGCACGACAAACCAAATTTCATGCTTGACAAACTTTAATTTGTCAATCGACTAAAATGACATTTACAGTGTAGGTCCTTACAAATGCATATATAATTTTATTATGAGCATGTTGCACGTACACTTTTATGAGATGACAGTCAGTGACAGTGCACAGCACAGCTGTCTTTGTATAACGCGCACAAGTTACCACGAGTTTGTCCTACACTCGTTTCGTGGTCATTTTCCTGTCTATTTATATACCCTCCACTTCTAAAACAACGATGAAACAGAGGACACAACTCTGATGGACACAAGATTACATCACACCATATCGCATTCACGGCAAACAGCTATCAACGGATTATAATGTGCCTAAATGATTAATTGTTTACTTTGTGATTTTCTTTCAGCATTATTCTATCAAGGTCTAGCTGGGGTTATGCTGGTATAGTATTTTACGAGCAAAGCGGAAATGTGGTGGGTTATTTTTATTTCAGTTTCAACAGTACTGATTTATATTGTTAAACTCTATGTAACCACAGGAAATTGTTCTGCCATTATTGCTGGTGACCATCCTTCAACCAGCTAGCTAACACTGGACCTAATCTGAACTTGTCAAGTTAGTGTTTGGGAACTTTAGTCTGATTGATAATGACGGATCAAAATAGTTACTGCTATTACTTTATATCATTTATACACATACACACACAGGGGCGTCGATCGGAGGGGGATGCAAAGAATGAAATTCCCCTTCCCCTTAATTCCAGGGATGTAGGAAAAATATTACACCTCGGGGCTAAAAACATGCACACATAGCGAAGTGTAAGCGAATTCATCAAAACATTACCAAAATGAGTGCTGCATGATATGTCCGTTTTGTGCACCGTCAGTTCCCCAAGATTATATCATTAACGTATATCGGTAAACCTAGGCGTGAAGCATTTTTTTTTCAGTGAAGGTGTACCTCTATGGTGCAAAATAAATAACCTTCATTATAGAGCCCAATATAATTTATCCAAAGCTAAATGAAAAAGACACACATACACGGCCCCACACTATAACTAAATTTAGGACTTCTTTTAAATTGAATGCACTTATTCGGAACATGGTTGCCTGTTCACGAATTTGACTGACAGTCAGCTTGACATAAATTTGAATGCTCGTTGATTGCTGAAATGCGTGCTTTTCTCTTAAATTTGAATGTTCCGATAATGGTTTTTGAATGTTCCGACAGTGAATGTGAATGCTCCGAGAGTGAATTTGAATGCTCCGATATTGAATTCGAATGACCGGATTTTGTATTTGATTGCTGATTCAGTGCTGCGAGCGCGGAATGCGTGAAAGTGAATGCTCGGAATAGGAGCTTGAATGACAAAAGTGTGCAGCATGGTCCAGTGATGGCAGAGTCATCGTGCTGGTCAAAGCAACCAATGGATCCACTGTGAGAAAGAGAATATGGTCAGTCAGTGAATTGAAAAAGCTTTAAACAAAATATGTTATTTTCGTAAACTGACATCTACTATACACATATAATATGTTAACCTAATCAAATTTCCTTGATACTTAATGCATCCTCATTCACTCTTTAGGAGCAGACTCTCTTTTTGCTCTCACCCTCTCTTATGTACATGTATGTTCTTAGTTCTTGAAGTTATTTTAATTGTGTGTAGTGAGTCTTGTTTTGTTGCTCAATGTATTTTTCTGATATAGTCAACCAATGCCAGTTTTCTCACGTGAACCCTGAACTTAAAAAACTACATGAATATATTTCTCCTGCTAGCGATAACGAATATGTCTCTGATCAGTATTACTATTCAACCAAAGATTTTAACAGCGTTTTACATTCTAAGATGATTGCAAAAGAAAATGAATCTCCCCTTTTTTGTATTAATTTTAATTGTAGGAGCATGTCTCGCAACTTTGATAACTTAAACTCATTTTTAACTTCAATTGATATTGCACCAAATATAATAGGAATTTCTGAAACATGGCTGAATGCTAACTCACCTCTTGATATGTACAGGCTTGATAATTATTCTTTCTTTGCAAATAGTCGTAGATTTAAGAGGGGTGGTGGAGTTGGTTTGTATATAAAAAATGATGTCAAATTTGAACGAAGGACTGACTTGGATGTAAACAATAATTATATTGAAAGTATATTTTCTGAAATTGAAATGAATCATCGAAGAATTTTATTTGGAGTTGTGTATAGACCACCTAATCAATGTGTTGAAGATTTTATGAAAGTTTTAAGTGAAGTATTACAAATTGTGCAAAATGAGAAAAAAGTGTTTTATTTGATGGGTGATTTCAATATTAACCTCTTAAGAATAGATAGAGAGCAATACGTAAATGAGTTTTTTGATATGTTGTTGGTTCATAATATGTTTCCTCTTATCAAATATCCTACAAGGATTACTCCAGACTCGGTTTCGTTAATTGACAATATATTTACAAATGAGGATAGTGTGAATGTATCTTCATCGGGGCTTTTTTTATGTGATGTAAGCGATCATTTTCCCATATATTGTATTTGTAATAAAATTTCTATTGTTTTTAAAGAAAAATGTTTTCATAAACGTGAAATCAGTGAGATGAATATAATTAGATTCGCGCAGCATCTGAATAGTTTCCAATGGAATATCACAATTCCTAATGCCAATGATTGTTATAATGAATTCATAAATGTATTTTTAGATTATTATGATGTATATTTTCCTTTAAAACGCATTGATTTAAAGGAAAGCAAAAGTAATAAAAGTGCACCTTGGTTTAATGATGAAATTCGAAAGATTATAAAAAAGAAAAACCGTTTGTATAAGTTATATTTAAAAAATCCAACTGATTATAGAAAAAGGGTGTATAAGAAAATTAGAAACAAAGTTGTTAATACAATTAAGCAGGCAAAAAAACTGTATTATAAGATTCAATTTCAGGCTGCACATGGTGACAGTAGTAAAACGTGGAAAGTTATTAATAGGGCTTTGGGAAAACATAAAAATAAATCCTGTGTTGATAAGATTATTGTTGATAATGAATTGATTTCAGATAAGAATATAATTCCTGATGTTTTTAATGAGTATTTTGTTAATGTTGGTTATGATTTGAAACGTAAGTTCGATGATGATAAGAAGTCACCTAATGTAAAATATATTATCAAAAATGAGAAATCTGCATTTTTTAAACCAATATCTCCTGATGAAATTGTTGACATTGTGAAGAATTTTAAGAATGATGCAAGCCCAGGTTCAGATGGAATTGCAATTTGTGTTTTGAAAAGAGTTATTGATTATTTATGTGAACCTCTGTGTGCAATATTCAATAAGTGTTTAGATGCTGGTGTCTTCCCAGATAAACTGAAAATAGCACGTGTAATACCTGTTTTTAAAAAAGGTTCTCAAGAGATTTTAAGTAACTACCGCCCGATATCTGTTTTATCTCTTTTTTCAAAGATTTTTGAGAAATGCATTTATGTTCGTTTATTATCCTTTATCAAAGAGTGCAATATATTCACTTCAAGCCAATATGGTTTTAGGGAGAGGCACTCCACTTCTCATGCTTTAATCAATTTTATTCAAAATGTGATGTGTGCAATAGAAAATGAGGAAATTTTAATCGGCATATTTTTGGATTTGAGTAAGGCTTTTGATAGTCTTGATCATGATATTTTACTTAGTAAGATGTATTTGTATGGCATAAGAGGAGTTGTTTTAGATTTGTTCCGCAGTTATTTATCCGACAGAGTGCAATATGTTGTTGTGGATGGTTCTCAATCTAAATCTAAAGAATTGAAGTGTGGAGTACCCCAAGGGTCAATCTTGGGACCTCTTTTGTTTCTTTTATATATGAATGACGTATGTAATACGTCTGAGGTTTTTAGATATATATTGTTTGCTGATGACACCAGTATTTTTATATCTCATAATGATCCCCAAATATTACAAATTATAGTCAATAATGAGCTAAGTATAATTTCTGAATGGTTATATATGAATAAATTATCAGTAAATACAAGTAAAACACATTTTATGATATTCACCAATAGAAATGTTGATGTCAAGGATATTAGTATATATTTAGCAGGATCTGAAATTAAGCATGAAGTGTCTTTGCAATTTTTAGGAATCACAATTGATAATAAATTGACTTGGAAAGATCACATAAATATTATATGCAACAAAATTTCAAAAATATTGGGATACTTTTTCGATTTAACTTTTTACCCACTGTTGTTCTTAAAATGATATATAATGCAATTTTTTTTTGCGCCTTTTTTTTTTTTTGAATATGGTCTTTCTGTTTGGGGAAGTGCTGCAAATATATACATAGACAGACTTTTAAACTACAAAAACGTGCAATAAGGGTTATAAACCATTCAACTTATTTAGCTCACACTTCACCAATTTTTAATTCCCAAAAGATTTTAAAGTTGTATGACAGATATAAATATATTTTAGGTAATCTTATGTTTCTATGGCATAGAAAGCTTTTACCCGATTCTCTGATGCATTATTTCACCTTAAATTGCAATATTCATTTATATTATACCAGAAACGCTAAGAATTTTCATATCCCAAAAGTAAGAACATCATTATTTCAGAAATCTGTGTTTTATCAAGGTCCGCTTATATGGAACTCAATACCAGATGATATTCGTAAAGTTACCTCTTTTAATGTATTCAAACGTAAACTTAAGGAGAATTTTATACAAAATTATAATTCCTAAGTTTTTGACATGCTTGGCTGGCAATACATGTATTCTATCTAATGATCGTAACTCACTTTATTCGTATTGTCTTTGTAATGTAAATGTAGTGTATTGTATATCATGCTGTATTGCTTTATGTTTTGTCTTGCAATGGTATATCTGTTCATCTCATTTTTTTTTTAATAAATATGAAAAATTTACCACCAATGCATTTTTTAAAATGGATTTTCTGGGTCGGCCAGATTTTAAGGAAACTTAATTCCTCGTTGGCTGCTTCCCTTCAGCTTTATGTATTCCAAAGTTATGTTTTTTTCTCTGTGTCTGTCATGATTGCTCATCATTGTCTTTCTCTGTTGTTTTTATGCTGAATAAATAAATTCAATTCAAAAAATTCAATTCAATATATGAAATTGACCGGGAAAACCCATAAAATTATTATATGCATGTTAGTCTGATCAGTGGATTGTACTTGATGACACCAATGTAGACCTCTCCTCCTAGTGAGATAATTATCTTGTTGTGTAGAAAAATCATGATAATAATCCTACATTATACTCTGTATAAACATGTTTTTAATGATCATAATCAATGCAAGGGAAAACATTCATACGGAATCACCCGAGAGAATCGGGGATCTGTGCCCGCTGGAATATTCTAATATCATCTGGGGCTCCACGCTATTGTAATACTGTATATTTTCTTCATGCTTGTCGGTCCAGCAAGGAGGTGGAAAGAGACTCCCCGGTTCCTATCAATTATGATTTCAGGGACCGTGGGGGTGTTTCATAAAGCTGCTCGTAAAGTTACGAACAACTTACGAGCGACTAGTGATTAGTTCTTGTGCTGAATTATGGAAATTCTGATAAGTACAATAGTGTGTAGCACATCAGAACTGATCACCAGTCGCTCGTAAGCTGTTCGTAACTTTACGAACAGCTTTATGAAACAGGGCCCAGGTCTCTCATCCAGGACCTACAAGCAATGGCCACCAATCTGCTTTATCCCAATAACTCGTTTGTATCAAATCTACTATCCATCTCACATAAACGTGATGAAATGCAGTTTTGATTAATGCATTGGATGTTGGTCAACGGTGCCTAATTCTGAACTTCGTTGAACTTGATGAAAAGAAAACAAAATACTGAACAGTAACAAAATAATCTAGTGATATACAACGGCAATGCTCGAAGTTATCTTGTCCACTACACAAGCGAGAGGTGGGACTTACCATGCAGATGCAGGCGGTCTTCTTCTACTTCTTAGTAATTTTCTTCAAATTTATTCCTCCTCCTCCTTTTATATCTTCAAAGGGGTAATTAGCCAATCACGAAGGTACATTGACCTGTGTGCTTGTTGAGGAGGAGCGCTGCACTATAATAGAGCTAGTTGTGGTATGTACTACATTTTGTGGAAGTGATTTCGAACGGAGCCGACTCCATACCATAAGCCCTGTGCAAACACCAAGCATGCATCCGATATACGAGATAACAGACGGGGGTACCGGGAAGGTGGTGGTGGTGGTGGTGGTGGTGGTGGGGGGGGGGGGGTCCCAGCAATCGTAAGGACGTCATAATATGCAATGTCACTGATGGTATTAATCATTAATCATTAAAAGCGTCGTGGAAACCGTCCGGTGGACAGTGGTGGAAAGCCTATATTTTACATCGGACTGTAGGCCTATAGAGCAACACTCAAATGACAATGTCATAGCAGACTTCTGACTGTTCCAAGCGTTGAGCATGGATGCGTGACTTCGAGAAGATGAAATGTCAATCGGAAAGAAAACATACTACAAAAACTGCCACAACTTCTTACTGAAAACAGACAGAAAATGAAAAAACCAACAAAAACAAATAAACACACACACACACACACGCACACATACAAACACACAATGCAAGTGGATAAACATTGTAAAGTGAAGTGAAATAAAAAACAGACCGTAACGTTCAAATTGACAATTTCTCCTCTATTTCTCTGTATGTGTGCTTGTGTGTTTGTGTGTGTGTGTGTGTGTGTGTGTGTGTGTGTGTGTGTGTGTGTGTGTGTGTGTGTGTGTGTGTGATGGGCAATGAATCTGAGTCAAACTCAAGCTACACAGTCAAGATTTGTTGAAACATCATTTACTGCTATCATTGAATTGAATCACAGAAATTACCCAGAGACTGAACATGGTTACACCGATCTTGGCTTTTAATAGTATATCATAGAAACTAAAATTTTAAATATGTACACGAACTGGGGGTGTTTCATAAAGCTGTTCGCAAAGTTACGAACGACTTACGAGCGACTGGTGATCAGTTCTTGTGCTGAATTATGGAAATTCTGATAAGTATAACACATCAGAACTGATCACCAGTCGCTCGTAAGTCGTTCGTAACTTTACGAACAGCTTTATGAAACACCCCCCTGATAACCATCGAACGCATCACGCATGCGCAGTTCGAGAAGAAGTAAAGTATGCTCAAGGAGGTGGAAAGAGATTACCGTAGTACAATGTATATCTCTCTCCATCTCCCTGGTACTCACGCTGTATTAGCGGGTGCTAAAAGTCACAGGCATCGTGATGTCCAAAACCATGTAGACGACGTGTGCTGCGTCGAAAATATTCACTGGACAATTAGTAATGCTTTATTCTCTTTTCATCTGAAATTAAGAGGGATGCGGTATATCAAAACAGCTATCAACTGTTTTTTTTTTATTCAAATCATCAGACGAACTGATTGTGAGGTGAAATTTCTGTAAAGACGGATGTGGCCATCTTCTATACAGTACAGTATTCTGTTTAAACTTGCGACTTATGTCCGATTTCGTAAAAGGTATTAATCTGTTCATGGACCCTACCACAAAATTGTGGTAGGGTCCATGTTCTGTTTTATGAGTAAACTAAAGTCAACTTGAAGATCCCGGGGAATCCTGTTTTGCCGATAAGTTTTGGAAAACAAAACCCTTTGAATTCTCTTCTTATTCGAAAGGAAATCATGAATGGACATTATATGAAATTCACAGATCCAACGCGACATGAGCCTGTTCAGAGTGTAGGCCTATTTTGAGGTGATTTTTCAGTGATTTTCCCTGATATTTAGTAACACGCATGTCCAGCGGGTGAGAAGACATTGTTTCATTCAAAATGTTGCGATGATAGTACCTGCATGATACACTGTAGGGCCTACTTTCAAGAAGCTTTTGGAGCTCCTTGGCCAATTTGTGTTACAGGCAAAGAGTATACGCTTCTATACTCTTTGGTTACAGGTGTTTACTTTTCGGATCGCTACGCAAGATTTGCAGCCACTGTTATGTGCACCTTTGCTAAGTATGACAAGTGCACAACCAGCGCATCGATCGCGCAGCATGTTTACAAACGCCACTACCACAGATAACTACGAACTGAGGTGCCATGGCTGACGACGAAGAAGAACTGCTGCGAAATGAAGAATTAGAGCATGAAGAAGGGAGCGACGATGAACAAGGTCAAGACGGGGATGACGACGACGAGGATGACAACGGTAATCATGTAACGTTTAGAAATTATTCTATTTGTTGTTTACAGTTTCTGGCCCAGGACATGACACGGACTCAGCAGTCTGCTAGCCCCACACGTTCATAATTGTGTTTGCAGCGGACCCAAAGCTAGCTGCGCTGTCATTTCTTGGACATCGCGTTTAACTGTAGGTTCAGTACACCTCCCACGTCACGAAAGTGGCGCAGACAAGCGCAGGCACTGGTTTGAACAGAGATGACATTATGACAAGTATTGCCACAGACGTGCTTACACATATAATTTGCATTTCCCCCCGCAAAATGTGAGGTTAGAACGCAGAATATGAAAAGATTCTGTACAGACTGTATTTGATTTTTGATGTTAAAAAGCACTGTCGCTCTTAAACTGACACTGACTGCAGTGCTGTACATGTAGGAACTGTAGTGCTAAGTTTATAATGTAGATGTTTGACTAGATACCGGTCTTTAGTAGGATTAATGTTTAGGCGGTCTAGTCTAGTCATACATTCATTATACAATGATACGCTGTGATGTGGATAGTGGATTGACTGCTTCAATATTGATGCTACAACAATTTGTGCATTAGATTACAAGTTCTGCAATATTTTTTTTTTGTGTAGGACCTACTTTCGACTGTTTTTGGTCTGTTATTAGTGTAAGCATTTGCCTGTTATTCGGATGGCGGGAATTGCATTGTAGATATTACAGGTTGCTGTCAAGGATAGCACTACTAGCTACATCTGTATACGTACACTGTAGAAGGCATCGCATGATTACAGATTGCAATCAAAGTGATAGCAGCAGGTTATTAGTAATGGTGAATAGAAAATGGTTGACTTGATGATCAACTGCATGTCTGCTTATAACATGCTAATCAGAGATATACAACTGTACTACATGTATATTACATAATACCCCACCTCTCATACATCCTCAGCTCAGAGATACTCGATGCACATTTACCACTGTTACTGTACATCAAGAATGTGCTTGCAATAAAAAAGGAGATAAGTTTCAAGAAACCATGATGTACCCCAAAAAATGTCTGATCTGTAAACCAGCTACTGTTTATTTATTTACTACTATTCATTATTTATTATAGTATTTTTTAACCCATATGACATGTAGAGTTCCTGAGCCAAAGTTTGCTACAGTGAGTAATTTGTTTCACGCAAGTACATTTTGTAAAATTCACTTTCACAAGCTTATGTACAATTTTGTGTATATGTGTATGTACATTTCTTGTGTCATGGATTCATTGTTGTTGTTGAATGTATGATGGTGGATATATAGCAGTTTATTTAACTGGTCCAAAACTTGTATTTTAAAAGAAAAAAGATGTGTGTGCATGCTATTACAGCATTTTTCACATTACTGGTATTCTGGAGCACATACATTTGTATGGGCTTATTCTATTTAATTTCATTTTTTTTTTCAATGAATACTTCAATGAAGGTGTGAGTGTTCATAGGAGACAGTGAAGTCATAATCTTTTTTTTTTGTCTGTTTTACAATGTACCTGTGGCGATTGTCATCTCTTCATGCAGATATCAACATCTTTGAAAGACTGAGATTGCAGATACGAGGAAGGGTGGACCAAGACAGTGTCAGCAAGAGGCCAGACAAAATAACCTATGACCCTTCAAGGCCAACAACGCATTCGGTGGGTTAGTGGAATGGTTCAAGTGATTATGTTAGAAGGAATTATATGCTTAAGTTAATCTTAACTATTTCTATCAATAAAAACCCAGTTGACAGTGACAACTTTCAGCTGATCAGTCGAGCAGGATAGCAGAGATTTTCATGGCCATTTTGTTTTGCCAGTTGAAAACTGCAGATGTGCTTCCAGGCACCGTTTCTTGAAAGTTGTCAGCCCTGGCAAGTTGTTAGTCTCTGACAATTTTAGTGGAATCCCTGGTTTCAATTGGCTGAGAAGCTTTGGTCACTGGCTGTTACTATGGTAATCAGAGACTGACAACTTTGCAGGGCTGACAACTTTTATAAAATGGTGCCTAGGTGATCACTTTCCAGACTCTTCCTTGTACATAGTATACTTTGTATCTATTAGAGCAATTGATTGAGGTCAATATCTGTACTTGGGTTCACTTTCCTCCTCCTCCTCCTCCTCCCCCTCATCTTCCTCCTACTCCTCATCTTCACCAATTATTGACCAATACCATTATTGTCTACACCCTTTAACCTATCTTGGGTTCATTTTCGGAACAATTAAATCAAACTGCACAAATGGGATATCCTGCTAAGTATTGCTGCCTCTCTGATCCACTTTCTGTCTGCAGTATCTGGGTTCCGACCTGGAGGAATACAGTGGCCGGACGGTGCTTGATGATGAATGCTCTGTGTCTCTGCCCCTGGTCCAGTTTCCAGGCGTGGTTCTTGTTCCGGGAGAGACCCTTCCCTTGCACCTCTTCAATCCTCGGCTGATCAGCATGATGAAACACATATTACACAACAATCGCACATTTGGCATGCTGTATGAGAGGTTCGAGAGACATTTCATAACCATCGTTTTTCTTTTTCTTTTTTTTTTCTTTTTTTTTTTTTGGGGGGGTCCATTTGGAAGACACTGCATCCAGCATTCTGGCAGCATTCCACTGCACTCGTTTGATTTGATTCTCATTGATTTGAATTCAGATACAATTTTTGATTTGGATACATTGTTTCTGCATGGAAAAATTAAATGCATCACCCCAAAAAACAAACAAGTCATGGTAGTTTGCATATGATAGAGGGTAAATATTAAGACAAATTTTCACGAAAGGGACAAAATAAAGTTGGTAAAATAAGATTATCAAAAGTATAGTATACTGTAGGAGCATTCCGTGTTGATGTTCAAAAATCTAACCATTAATATTTTCCATCCCTGCTTCTACTTTCACCATACCTGGACTTACTGTGAGTTTCAAATTGATCAACACTGATCAATTACATTCATACTTCAGGTTGGAAATTTGTTTTGGAAGAAAAATCAAGAGCCTATATTTTTTTGGTAGTGTTTGACTTTATCTAAAGTGAATCAAAGTTTGTTTAGTTATGTGATAATTTAACACATACATGTATCTACAAGTTCTTGATGTCTTCATTAAATGCACTTTATGTTTATTTACTTGTTTAAGGAATCAATAAGGATAGATCCTATAAAGAAACATGTTTCATATTCACAAAATTTCACGATGCACTGTTTGCAGATTGCAGAATAGGTCATTGTTACCATTCAAGTTTTCATGGATAGATGAAAATGACATCCTCATCTCAAATGCAGCCGGGACAGAGCCGCCAGACATGATGGCAACATCCCAGACGTGGGAACGACAGCAGAGATCTTCAGTGCCAAGGAGGAGGATGAGGGAGGGGTGGAGACGATGCGAATCAAGGCCATGGGAAGACAGAGGTTTAAGGTGATGGAGACAAGGCGACAGACGGACGGGTAAGACCATATGCTCAGATCCTTTGTCTCATCCAAAGGGTTACTCACAGATAATAAACAAAACTAGAAAAGCACTTGGAGAGTGCAGACCTCCGCCACGCAGCTCATTTCAACCATACACGTATGCTGAAAATCGCTCCATTTCCCAATGCAGAAACCTTTGGTTTGTGTCATCAGCTTCCAGCAGCATGACACATAGCCCCAAGCAGAGCACACACTTTATTATAATACTGTGGAAAAATGAAATAAATTCGAACTTGAACTTGAAGATATAGCCAGGTTTTGCTGGAAGTTTGGGCGAAGTGAACATGACTCTCTTTTTAACTGCAGGATTCTGATTGGTCACTGTACATGACTCTCTTTGACTGCAGAATTCTGATTGGTCACTGCACATGACTCTCTTTGACTGCAGGATTCTGATTGGTCACTTTACATCACTCTCTCTGACTGCAGGATTCTGATTGGTCACTGTACATGACCCTCTTTCACTGCAGGATTCTGATTGGTCACTGTACATGATTCTCTTTGACTGCAGGATTCTGATTGGTCACTTTACATGACCCTTTGACTGCAGGATTCTGATTGGTCACTTTACATGACTCTTTGATGCAGGATTCTGATTGGTCACTGTACATGACTCTTTGACTGCAAGATTTTGATTGGTCAATGTACATGACATTCTTTGACTGCAGGATTCTGATTGGTCACTGTACATGACTATTTCACTGCAGGATTCTAATTGGTCACTGTACATGATTCTCTTTGACTGCAGGATTCTGATTGGTCACTTTACATGACTCTTTGACTGCGGGATTCTAATTGGTCACTGTACATGACTCTCTTTGATGCAGGATTCTGATTGGTCACTGTACATGACTCTCTTTGACTGCAAGATTTTGATTGGTCAATGTACATGACTTTCTTTGACTGCAGGATTCTGATTGGTCACTGTACATGACTCTCTTTTACTGCAGGATTCTAATTGGTCACTTTACATGACTCTTTGACTGCAGGATTCTGATTGGTCAGGTGATGATCCTGCCAGAGAGGAAGGTGGCAGACCCCTTACAGTGCATCCGCTGCCATTCCCTGGACCGCAGGAGGATCGTACCCCACCACATCGCCCCCTCCCGCAGCGACGGAGGGGTGCGGTGGCTGAAGGAAAGGCGGAAGCGGTACCTCTCAGAGGCCAACTTTACCTGGTGGCCCCCCTGGGTCTACGAGATGTATGATTGTGTGAGTTTGTGGGGTTAGAAATGAAAAGGACATTTCTTTGATGGGGAGGAGGGGGAGGGGGGTAGTTGATGGGAAGGGTAAAAGGAGGAATACAATGTCTTGTTTGGAAATCATTGCTTTGGAAGAAAGGGGTTGACTGTGATGATGGCACTTTAGGTCAATCTAAATCACAGCAATCACTGAGGAAATTGGTGGGCATACGGAGAATGATCGGTGTTTATAAGATGGAATTCCACACCAGTCATGGTCAGGGTGAGTTTGATGAATAAAGTAAAATCAATTGAAGAGAATTTGAGAAATTTATCAGACTTGGACATGAAATTAGAAAATAGAAAGTTATGGAATTCTAAAGAAAGGTAGTGTAACATTTTCTTATGTACAGTCACTCTCACAATGAGATGGAAAAAAAATAGTACTGGTACTCTAGGTTCTGTAGTAGATATGCAAATTAGACATCTCCTGTACTAGCCAACTGTATATTCAGACTTTGACCCTATTTGTACTGCTGTGGCCTCTGATTGTGAGTTTTATGGGTTATTTCACTGGACTTCATCCTTGATGTTTGTTGGCAGGATGTGCTGATGATGAGGATCAAACAAGAGCTGAGTGGCTGGTATGAAAACTCCATGCAGCTGAAGACGGTGCCAGCTAACCCATCAGGTAAGAGTTAAGTTTCCTCCTTAGTTTGGGTTTCACCAGGCACTTTTTTTCCCTCAAGGCTCACTGAATAGAACGGTCATGTAATTTGTTCAGATTCTATGCATGCTTTGTTCACAAAAGCTGCCCTTAACAACCACAAAGCTTGCTCCATTTAGCAACAGATAAGTGAATTGCTGCGTATGGAACTTAGTGGGAGGGAGCAGGTGAACTCGGCTGAAGGCCAACTTTGCATATTTTGCTCAAACGCACAACTACGCACAAACGGATCACTGAATCACAACATGCAACGGTACATTGAAAGAGTCCTGGCCAGTGTCTAAAAATGTATTTCAAGCATAGCTTGCAATTTTCTCTACAACTTTGCTGCACTGCATTTATAGCATAAATGCTTCTGTAAAGAGGCTTTGAAAAAGAATGTTTTCCAAAAGCACTTGTGTATTTCGGTTGCACTTGTCTATTTCAGTCTGAGAATAATGTGGCACACAGGTCCACCCCAGGACACACAAAGTTCAAATGGTTTTACAGTGTGACATAGTTCACAGTGACCCAAGTCAACAGTATTGCTTGCCATCTCATCTTACTGCAGACTTCTCATTCTGGGTGGCCAGTAACATGCCCCTGGATGACAGCCAGAGAATCAGCCTGCTGAGGATAAACTCTGCTGTGCAGCGGCTCAGAAGGGAACTAGAACTCTTACAGAAAGTATGACCTTTGAACTGTGAGGTGGTGATGAACTCACTTCAAATTTGTTTTTCTCCTTAAAGTCACTGTTGGGCAGGGGGTGGAGTGTTTTAATAGCACTTTTGCTTTTCACTTCTTATGAGATTTGCTCTTCCTTTCAAGTGATCCTATGTCTGGAAAGCAATTTCTTGTATTTTTCTTTCCTTAGGTATAAACATATGTATATATACAATGTATTCAAACTGTATAACCAAAAAAAAAGTTTTGAAATGTGCATGCAGTCATAACTTTGTCGGGTTGGAAGGGAAATGAAATATTGGATGTTCACCAAGCCATGAATGAACAACAGCAGTTAATTCATTTCCTAACGATTACATAAATGTGTGCTGTCATTATCTTTTTCCATCAGAACAATGATGCACATTCAGTGCATGTTTCTCAAAACTGCGCCCCCTTCCCACCCCACCCCCCAAGAAAGTTAAGCTTTTCTTTCATTTTTTTTTAAAAACTAACCCATGACCTCACTTGCCACTCAATGCTTTGGAAAATATATGAGATAATGTATTTGAGGTAGTTTTGCTTTGCAGACAGATATGAAGATAATTGTACATGACTGGCAGCATACAATTACAACTTTAACAACTCCACTCATTAAAAATGATGTTTTTTAGCCCCAAATATTTCATGCCTGCAAAGGATGCAATGGTCACTTTTTCTCTTCATTTCCACCTCATATCCCATAGTGTACAATGCTCTGCTGTGGAGAGTGCTACACTCAGATTGCAAATAAAAGCGATGTCTTCAGGTAAGTAGTTTTAACGCCTTATAAATCATCCTTGTGAGTTCATTTTGTTATCTCTGAGCAAATTGTGGGAGTGGCTGATTATGTGTACATTGATAGTAGAAAATTGTACTGGACATCAATCAAGGCATAATGAAGTTGTGTATGTATCAGTGCTGTGTATTGTGAGGCAAGTTTTCTAGCCAAGTAGATGAAAAAATTGTTTGCAGTAGAAGAGGATTTAAAGTATTATTACCATATCAGACATCTGAGCTGTAGTTCTACAAAATTGTATTCCACTCGTTTTATGTGCCAGCAGCTTGAACAAGGGTGTAATTCTTATATCCCCCTCTTTTACAAATGCCTATGGGATTTACGTGTTAAGAAATAGGGGAATATAGCATTCAGGCACTTGAGGACTCGATGATGAAAATTTGCTGTTGATGTGAGTTTTGCAACAGAGGGCAAATCCCATATGCTATCACATAGAAATAGGAGATGGTCGCAGCACAGTGTGTAAGCGCTTGTGTGACTGTGTGTGCTGGCTGTTATGCATGCTGCATGCCTGAGCTGTGCATGTGTGCATCCGTGGTATGGATGTAGCGTAGTAGTGGTGTAGAGCTCAAGCTGGCACCAATTGGAAATTCATTGTGAAGTTGAAAAAAGTTTACATTGAAATAGTTTATGTTACTGCTCAAGATGTGGGTAACAATACTGAAACCGGCATGGACTGGTTGCTTTCTGGGGATACGACATTAATCGCCCTCACTAGAATTGTAAGTAATAATAAAAATATAAACTGGCTACTTTCGGGGGATACAGCATTAATTGCTTTCACTAGAATTGTATTGCCCTCGTCTTCGACACGGGCAATACAATTCTAGTTCAGGCGATAAATGTCGTATCCCTCTCAGGGCCAGTCCATATTATATTGATATACTCAGGATGCTGAAAACTTCTCTCAAGAACAGGTGGTAAAAAAACAAAAGGTTGGAGATTTGAATCAGATGGGGGCTAGTAATGGTGGTGGGCAAAATTCTCTAAACTCCATGATCAGAACAACAAAGTGGAGTACATGCAAGTCCCATTTCCCCTTTGCTCCTATCCAGCATGTCGCTGGATGGACCGATGGCTGCGTACGTCAATCCGGGAGGGTACGTCCACGAAACGCTGACCGTCTACCGCGCCCAGAATCTGAATCTCGTCGGGCGGCCGTCTAAAGAGAACAGCTGGTTTCCAGGGTAAGTCGGCAGTATAGGACATGCTTGAACTACCAGCAGTTTTCAATGCTAGGTTGTGTTGCATAGCTGTGACCTTCATGGTAATGATATATGTTGCAATAGTTGTAGTGGTATTTGTGTGGAAAGTATTAGGATTAATGATGGGAAGAGGAGAAGTAGCAGTAATAGCAGTTGGAAGTAGTAGTAGAAGTAGCAGAAGTGGAAGTACTGTAGACTCTCGTAATAAATGACACTGATATATATTCAACTCTTATCATTACAAAGTAATTTTCTTGCCCCAAATAAAAAGTTCAAAGACTTTTAATGTTTTATGTCTATTTTAAACAAAAAGATATCTCAAGTAATTGACTGGTCCTACGTGAGTAGTTGTTGTATTAGTAGTAACAAAGTAGCTGTATTGTTGTTGGAGCAGTATTAGCTGTTGGAGTAATAGTGAAAGCTTTTGAAATATTGGTGAATATAGTGGGTGATGGTATTTGCAATGGTGATGGAGAGTGGCAGATTTTCTGTTCAAAATACCATTGTCCAGTGTTTTCATTCCATTTGACATTGTATGAGAAAGGATGGTGATTGGACATTGACAAAACTCATATTATGATATTACCTTATTGTCCCCGCCGAACGAGTTCGAGCAGGGGACTATGAAACGGGCTCCGTACGTGTGTGTGTCCGTGTGTCCGTGTGTCCGTCCGTCCGTCCGTCCGTCCGTCCGTCCGTGTGTCCGTCCGTGTGTGCGTCCGTGTGTGATCAAAACGTTCAAAATGCTACTCCTTCGTCATTTCTAACCCAATTTTGATTCTGTTTGCTTTATATGATAGCACTACATGGGAGCTTTGAAACTTCTATACAGAATTTCAATTGTGACCTTTGACCTTGACCTTTGACCTATATTGTACATTTTGCTTCAAAATGCTACTCCTTCGCCATTTCTAACCCGATTTTGATTCCGTTTGCTTTATATGATGGCACTAGGTGAGGGCTTCAAAACTTCTACACAGAATTTTGACCTTTGACTTCTTTGACCTTTGACCTTGATTTTTGACCTATATTGTACATTTTGCTACAAAATGCTACTCCTTTGCCATTTGTAACCCGATTTCAATTCCGTTTGCTTTAAGTGATGGCACTAGGTGAGGGCTTCAAAACTTCTACACAGAATTTTGACCTTTGACTTCTTTGACCTTTGACCTTGATTTTTGACCTATATTGCACATTGCCTACAAAATGCTACTCCTTCGCCATTTCTAACCCGATTTTGATTCCGTTTGCTTTATGTGATGGCACTAGGTGAGGGCTTCAAAACTTCTACACAGAATTTTGACCTTTGACTTCTTTGACCTTTGACCTTGATTTTTGACCTATATTGTACATTTTGCTACAAAATGCTACTCCTTTGCCATTTGTAACCCGATTTCAATTCCGTTTGCTTTAAGTGATGGCACTAGGTGAGGGCTTCAAAACTTCTACACAGAATTTTGACCTTTGACTTCTTTGACCTTTGACCTTGATTTTTGACCTATATTGCACATTGCCTACAAAATGCTACTCCTTCGCCATTTCTAACCCGATTTCGATTCCGTTTGCTTTATGTGATGGCACTAGGTGAGGGCTTCAAAACTTCTACATAGAATTTTGACCTTTGACTTCTTTGACCTTTGACCTTCATCTTTTTACCTATATTGTGCATTTTGCTACTAAATGCTACTTCCGGCGGGGACATATATTACGCACCGCGTAATTTCTACTTTTCCTTGTTATGGTTAGTAATTGGGAGATATGTAGCATTATGATATTTCTTGTATGGGCAGAGTCATAAAAAAAAAAACCCTATAAAACTGGAATCAGGAAGAGAGATGGGTTAACCCTAACTTACCGGGGGGGGGGGGGCATAATGCCCCCCCCCCCCCCTCGACAAATTCCGCGACCATTCTGCCACGCAAAATTTTTTGACCCAGGTAAGTTAGGGTTGAAATGACACCTCTCCCCACTACCAGTCACTATCTTAGGTTACTGCACACCACTATGAATGATAACTTTCATGTAGTCAAACAGTCACGACAGGTATATTCACCACATAATGAACTAAATTTTTGACTTGGTGTGCAATTAGTGTTTCTACATTCAGTCCATTTAGTTAACTTGGCTTTATCATAGCAATTTTCTGCTGGTGGTTGTATGATAGCACACAGAAAGAAATTTGAAGACAAAAATGACAGATGAATCGGACACAAAAATTCATCGTCAAATGCATGTGTCTGCCCCCTTCCCTATCTCCTTTTTGACCAGCTACGCCTGGACCATACTCCAGTGTCGCAACTGCACGAGTCACCTGGGCTGGAAGTTCACCGCTGTGGAGAGGAGGCTGCGGCCAGAGAAGTTCTGGGGCCTGACACGGTCGGCTTTGAAGACGGGTCTCCAGACGGATGAAGAGGAACACAGCTTCCCTCTAGAGTAGACAAATCAACAGCTCTGGGGTTCCTAGAACCATGAGCGTGGTGCCAGTGCACACCCCACCAAATATTTGAAATAAAGGGGAGGGGCTTATTAACCCTCAAGGGGGAGTTCCAGACCAGTTAAAAGATAGTCTGAAAAGAAAGACTAAAATCTTGTAAGCACAATAGTGAAAATTTACGACTCAAACTTGGACAAAGCTTAGGGATGTTCACTATTTCACTATTTTTGTTTTTTATTTTTTGCAAAATGGTTCTGAAACAGTTGATATGAATGAGCTGATGATGTCATCACCTCAAGAATTTCCCTTAATTGTGTCCCCCCAAAATAATGAAAATTCAATTATTCTGCTGTCAAATTGTAAAACAGAATGTCATTCTTGGCTGAATGAATTCAAAATATATTAGTCAGATATGTTACTGTATGATTAGGATTTGAAACTGGGGCATAATTGATTTTGCATGAAAGAGGAAATTTCAGGATTTTGTGTACAAAGTATATGACAAGGTGTGAGGTGATGACATCATCAACTCACTCATTTGTATATTCATGTTGACTGTTTAAAAAATGTTCTATGAAAATTTCCAAAACTTCACAATTTCATTACTTCCTTAGATCAAAATTGCACTGTTGTGCTTATGAAATGTTACTCTTTCTTATTACATGACCTTTTAACTGGTCTGATTTCCCCTTTACCATGCCTCTCAATGTGCCCAGTGCCCAAAATGCTAACCAGTCAGTACCACATCTGATTGGATATGTAGGGGAAATAAGAGTACAGGCGACTCCTGTTATAACGAAGTCCTTGTCGGGACTGGCAGTTTTCTTTGGTTGCATTGAAATTTCATCATAGCCGAATAACAAAGTATATCATAAAGATATATAGACAGAAATTTTGTCACCTGAATTTGCACTTTGTTTAAATGAGAGCCTCGTTATATCCATGTTCATGATAAAGGGAGTGCACTGTTCTTATTTCTGGCGAAGATTAAAGGCAATCAAGGTAAACTTGATGCTAAGTGATGATCTAATCAGGGGAATCAGTCATGCGTATTTCACAATCGACCACAAAATCAACAGGCACCCAGAATGACTGTGTGTAGGTGGCTAGTAAACGCAAAAAGGGCACTTTGCACCAGGGCATGCATATGCAAGTGTGACCTGTTCAGGGTTACCCCTCTCCCCCCAGCTAATATTTCAAAATAGATTATTTATTTATTGTCAATCCTAAGATTGATGCCTTCCTTCAGCTTATCATGTTGAATGTGATCCCCATACATAGATACATTCAGAGATGAGAATGGGACATTTGAGAGCTACAAGGACATTGGTGGTACATGAGAAATACTCTACGTAATGCCTATTTGCCTTCCAGTTTATTGCAATAGAAACAATGAGCATATCAAACAATGCTACAACCGTTGTACTGGGTAGTATACATATATGAAAACAACACTGCAGTCTCCTATTCAATGATATCCATCAAATTGATACTTCATCCTCATGTGGTGTATATACCTAAACCAGGGCTCGACACTAACGGTGGCCCGGGGCCACCAAAAATGAAAGTCGGGCCACCAAATTTCAGAAAAGGGCAAATTTGGTGGCCCACCTCGGGCCACCAAAATTGTTTGAAAAGTTTGTCAATAAATTTGTAACTTTTTGTGCCGGAAATGCATAAATGCATGCAGTGAGTGTGCGACTTATCAAAAAAAAATAATAGACTTTTATCAATTTTTTTTTTTGGGCCACCAAATTTTTCTCTCGGGCCACCAAAAATTTGAAATGGATGATTTTGGTGGCCCCATCGGGCCACCGAAAAATAAAGTTAGTGTCGAGCCCTGCCTAAACAATACTTTAACTTCATTATACCATAATACTGCAACTACACATACCATGGTATATGATGAAAAACATTTCTTTACTTGCATTATAACATGATACCATATAATACTTACTGTTTGAAGATCAAACAAAAAGGCATTGCATGATCATAGTAGATGATGTATTACTGTTCAACTTCCAGTTGTGTCCAGTTTTCATTGCCAAATATTCAAGTCAGATGTTTTGATAGGCCAAGGTTGCAACGTTAGCCCATTTGTTCCTCTTGTCGTGATAGACACAACAGTAGATCTGCTCTGTAAAAAGCTGAATAATATGTCAAAAAACAGTATTATGTCATGATTACAACAGATGGTTTGAAAACATTAACTTGAAAATGTATTTCATACTTTATACCTTGGGGGTTTGTCCATATGTGCTCTCAATATCATGCCAATGTCATGCATGCCAGATGCCTTGTCACATTGCAATCAAAATTTTGATAACCCAGCTTTGGAGTGCAGATTGACCTGAAATGTAGTACAGACTTTATACCGTGGGAAGTCCTCCATGTGTGCTCTCAATATCATTATGTCAGATGCCTTGTTACATTGCAACCACTATTTTGATAACCCAGTTTCGGAGTGCAGATTGTGCAAGATGTAGGGTTGGTGTGGGGCAAGGGTCGATCATGTGATTGTCGTACAGAGGGTGTTTTTTTTCTGTGGTATCATTTTAATGGTCAAGATCAGTGGCATGACTCATAATAATTATTAATAGCTGACCCTGTTCTTGGTAGAACGTGATAAAACTTTGTTGCTCTTTGACCAAAGTTCAAACACTGGAAAAATTGTACATCAATTTGACAATTGCTGACAAGTTTGCTGTGGCAATATGAGACCTGAACCTTATGGCTTTAAAATGGAATGCATGAACATTAATAACATCATACAATGTAGGTTCAGTGTTATAACCCAAATACATAGACACATTACTTCTTTGTGTGCACACAAGCTCATCATATAGGATATCAGATGGCTATTGACTGTGTCTTCGTGTATCCTGGGTGTTTTGTGAAAGTGATAACAGTTGTCCATGTCATAATTATAATTTGTCATTAGAGTGGAATAAGGCTATGAAATTTTGGAAGATCTTTTTATTTTCTCATCAAACAGTAACTGTGGTAATTCTCATCCTTGCGAGAGTGTTTGTCAGGTATAAGCATGTTGAGGAATGATGTAAAAACCATAATCGTACAGAACAGGTGAGATTAAGTACACTTATTCAAATTACATAGCATCTTGACTTGTAAAGCTGATAAGTAATCTAGTATAAAGTATATTCATGTGGTACACAAACCCCCCCCCTCCCCCCGCGCCTACCAATCCAGAAAAGGCTGTTCATATGTAGATCATGGGTAGAGTACAATATAATATCACAAACTGCAAAATACAGGTGTATATCATTGAATATTGACTTTTGTGCTTCATACGTATGTATATCACAAGTGATACAGAAAGGAAGCAGCCAACTAGTAGACATCACATAAATTCTGCTACTTCCCTCCAGCATTGATGTTCAATAGATGTGCATTAAAGCCACTGTGTTTGAGTTCAAATCTTATCATGTTATGCTGTAATGACAGGAGTGCAGTGTGCAAACATCACACACAGATTTAAAGGTGGTTTATTGACAGGAGTATGTACCAGTATTCCATTTTTCCTATTTCCCGTTGAAATGGAGGTGCTGCTTTCTTGCTGTACTGTCAGCGTATAGCCACAATTGTATCTTACTGTGAATGATTGTGCAAATAACACACTCATGGCATAGTACAACTCAGAAAATGAAGGTTTAGAAGTTAACAATGATGCGATAGTAATCTTATTTACCATCTGTACACTCACATTTATGGATGCATACCTTTGCTGGAGATGTAAGTTCAAGTCACACCAGGTTTACTTTTATTGTTGCTTCTCATGCCTTGATTGCAATGAACTGAAATAACTTCTTATAAAGTGAGAAATTTCATCCTGGAACAACAGCAAAACCCACCAAAGAACAAACATGTAACAATCAGAACTTTTCCGAAAAGGCAGATTGGTCTCCCCACCCCTCCCCCAAATGGTTTGATTCATATCGATCTCATCTTATGCTTCGGGACAAATTCGTACCCTGCGCATTGTTGAAATGAGGTATAATCAGTTTAATTAAGCATAGAAAACTGGGATAATCGAGTGCAAATTTAATCCCAATCTCGCCGTCATGTTCACATGTTGGAGTTACGAGGCCATATCGACTCAAAGCTACAGGGGCTGTAGAACTGATGCCAAGCGGAATCGTGTCTAACGTTATTATATTTCTCCAATTCGGTTTCAAGCATGTTGATTTACAGATGAATTTTTTATTATATTAATGTATTCATTCAAATGCGAGGTTTGTTACACCTTTATTCACCCACAAACTTTTACTGTGCAAATGCCAGCTTTAGAGTTGTAGAACAGTGGGGCACAGCGATTAAAACAAGCTTTCATTTTCTGTGTACCCCATTTTTCATGAGATGTATTTTCCCATTATTTTGCCACCAAAAGCTGTATTGTATGTATATGAAGAAGATGTCTCTTTATCTCTTTCTGCCCAACAGGATAAAATCCTTTGAGTGTTGAGTATAAATGCAATAAAATATTATGGTGAATGTTGTATGCAGTATATATGTAGTTTTGTGTAGCATTCTTGGTTGGGTCAAAGGTCAAGTTATTCCTTATCTTGTGAGGGTTTTCTTTCAGCCAGCACTTATATTACTTGCCAGGACTTAAGTGTGAATGATCATATGCTTGAGTTTGTATATATGTGTTTATATATATATATAAACATATATATACAAACTCAAGCATATATATATATATATATATATATATGTATACATATATATACATATATATATATATATACATATATATATATATATATACATATATATATGATGTGTATATATATACACATATGTGTGTATATATATATACATATACACTATATATAATGCTGTTTATATATTATGCATGTACATTCATTTGTCTTTAAGTATTTGTTAATTTATGTAAGCATTAATGCACACACACACGTACAGTTGGTACATAGGTATATGGTTAGATTCAGGTGTAGATGCAGATATGGTGTTAAATTACTGATGACGATGTCGCGAGTTAAGCGAAAATAAATGCAGATGTAAAAAAAAGCAACAGCAAACAAACACTGAAAGGCTCATGGGACATTTTTTGTACAACGTAGTAGGCAAAAGAGGAAAAATTCACGAGTAAAAAAAAAAACTTTGGTGGTCAAGGGAATTCCAAATGATTGCCTCTTGGATAAGCAGTATGATTTCACAAAGATGGAACCACAGGAATGGAAAAGAAAATGAAACGCAATGTACTAGCATTGAACCATCAAGGCCTAGGAGCATTTGCTGCAGAAATTATCTTGTAATCATTAAACTGACAACGGTGAATTTCACTGCGTATACTTATATTGGAGAAACATTACATTAGGGAACGGGTTGATATTCATTATAAATAAATCATTAAATTCATTAGAGAAACAGAAAAGTAGTTGTTTAACCCTAAAGGGGCCGGGCTTTTTGGGCTATGCTCAGACCGGGGGGGGGGGGGGGGGGGGGGGGGGGGGAATGGATTCCGCCCCCCCCCCCCCCGAGATCTCGGCCATCGGTGGTGCGATCGCGATGAAATTTTGCATGCGTCAGACCCACGTCAAAATCTACAAGATGGTGTCATAAAATTCTTTGAAACAATCAATTTCTAATTTTAATTAATTAATTATGCAAATTAAGCTCAAGATCATATTTTAGCCTAATTAAAAGCATTGAGAGTCTAATTTTTGATCTGTAAATCTGTTTTAGCATATTCAACAATTGTACATCACAAAAACTTCCAAAACTCATTTCAATTCTTATGTATTTCATTGTTTTCAGAATTTCTTATGTATTTCCCTGTTTTTCGACTTTTGTTTTTTCTTTGTTTTTTCATTGGAAATTGTCACTGACCACTCTTCTACCATAATTAGCACAAAATTAATCAATGAAAGTGATTAATTGTAAAAATAATTAGGTTTTTATGACTTTCATGACAGAGCACCGTTTTCCATAGGAAATGTACACAAAATCCGACAAAATTGTGCCCGTTTTTTGGCGACATTCCGTTACAAAAATGGGCGTGGCTTCGCAAAAGTATGCGCGGACGTTGCAAATTTGGTCTCAAAAGTTGCGCGAGACTTGAACAAAGAAAGTCAAGAAGCCTCGCGACGAGGCCTTCTCGCGTTAAAGAATTATAGCGCGAAACGTCGAGGGGGGGGGGGCGGATTCCGCCCCCCCCCGGCCCTTTTAGGGTTAAACCCTGTTGCCAATTTAAGAAGCAGTTATAAATTTGAAAGAAAGAGGCTTCTGAAAATTCAGCAGCTGAAATAAACAAAACTAGACGGATGAAAGGGACTCAATGAGACAATTTCATTCTTACTCTGCCTTTTGAAATGCAATGTACTAACAATGAATATGCAAAAGGAAGTATATATATATATATATATATATATATATATATACATGTGTAATTAATTTAAAAAAAAAGGATACAGGACCAAACCTCAGACTTGTGATTTTTGTTACTTGATACATTAACCACGCAATGTTTACGTATTTTTGTTGTTGTTATAAAACACTTTCAGATATAGGAACAAACAACAAGATGAGTACACATTCATATCAACTCGTTAATGATGTGTCAAAATGCCATTCAGATCAATTTTGATGTCTAAGTTACAGAAAAGAAGCAGTATAAATCTATTTGCTATGAGAGTAACGAACTCTTCAATCATCATAGATTGAATTTAGATTAAAGGCTAAACAATATTTACAACCCTTACTATTCATTCATTCATATTCAATCGGGACAGTGCATGAATTATACGTGTTAGATGACTTGATTCCAGTCCTGTTAAGTTGAAATAATAATAATAATAATAATAAAAACACCCAACAAAGTTATCTCAATAGACATGATAGATCAGTCAACTTGACCGCGTCCTGAATTTCATCCTTAAAATGAAGATTATTTACAGATACATTAATAAATAGATATATGAGGAATTTACATAAGCTAGTAGATCACGTTCACAAAAACCCTTGTAATATTGTCTGCCAACAAAATCTTACGGATTCAAAATACCAGTTAATCTCTGCCAGCCGAGGCCGTTCGTAGGCCTACCCATTCGGCTATAAAAGGCCGTGACCAGTTTATTGCCATAGTTTTCTCGTTTGTCGTCATTCTGTGAAAAGACTTAACCAGTTCTCTTTCATGGAATGTGATAATGTGATTACATAGGCACGAACAAAGGCAATATTACATAACGAGTTTTTCCACCTCCGAAGTGAGTTTGAGGTATCCGGATGATTTCTGCGGTACATCGTTAACCGCGCAGCATTTTGTGTTAGGGACGGAATGTGCCTTCCGCTTTAATACACTGTAGGCCCTATACGTGGATGACGTCGACAGTGTGAAGGTGTCCATCGCGAGTTGTATCTTCTCTCCTTCATGAAAGCATATCGATTTTTTGTTTTCAAGTCGTCTTGCTGGCATCATGACAAACAGAGAATCACCCAACAGTTTGTCTTATATCAATCTGAAGTCCACCTAGAACGCTCACTCATAAAGGTCGCAGTCACATCGTCACACTGCAATGGAAGTGGGTTGTTCAACCGCTTCCACTAGGTCGGTCACGCCAACCGCAGCGCGGTAACTCCCGCGTCGCATCGTCTCTCGTTCATGGTAGTGGGTTGGACCTTCCACTTGTCTTGCCACTGGTCGTAAACCTCTACCGTATCCAACAGAGATTGACCGTCATACCTTGATAATATAACAGAAAGGATGGAGAGAGGGAGAGAGAGAGAGATCTGTTTTTACAGGACCGTAAGGGGGACATTGCAGCTTACCTAAATGCCGCGATCGTTATTTTGGACAGAGGGAGAATGAAAGCGATCGCAGTTTTTCTGCCATGATGAAATGCAAATTTACAGTATCTTTAGTCTTATTTCGTATCCTGTCCACCGTGAAGTTTGAATTAAGACATTGATGATCACGAAACTCCAAACAACAACAACAACAACAAACCCACAACGGTTAAACCGGGGGTTTAAAGGGGATGGCTAGTAACTGATCAGTGGGAATCAGTGGGGATGCTGGGGATGATTGTTCCAATTCTTGTGGGATTCATTTTAAGAGTATATCATACATTGTATATCTGTTGTTGTGTAAAAATTATTTGCTTCAGAACGGTCTCACATTCAAGTAATGTGCAGTTTAATGCCCCGTCACTGTACAGGCATGCTAGCCTGGAACCATTAAACTGCACATGAGTTCCATGTAAAGTATCAAATGGAAAGGGACTATTTACAGATATCAATTTACTTTCCTCTCATGGGTCAAATTGGCCGATAACATTCGCGTGATAAACGTTTTTGTGTTATATTGCAGTTTGAAAATAAGAGTAATTAGACTTTAAACTTAGACCCTTACTGCTGTGTACCATTATTTCATACACGCACTATGAAGTATGGTAACTTTCTCTGTCTCAATCTCTCTTTCAACCAATCTCGGAGTATTCGGTTCTTTCAACCGAGGTCACTACAGATAAAACTATTGGTAACACCACTAAAATAAACTCCACAAATTTATCTCTTTTGCTCCCAGTTAAAACGCTGTTGGTATACATGAAAGAGCTGAGTCATTATGACCCACATGTGTGCTACATTATGCATTTAAGAGAAATTTTTGCACATTTTTTTATCTATTGGCACAGAAAGGGTTAAAGTTGACATAATATGATTGATAAGAATTGATAAAAAGATATTGTGCAAGTTTGGAAGACTCGCGGTTACCCCGAAACTGCGTAGACTCGTCCGTGTATAGAGGCGGCTCCCGCGTAACACCTCGCAGAATTCATTTCCGACAGAATCGTCCATTTGTTAGTGCGGGGGTTAAAACACTCTGCCGACGCGATGTGTTGTGAGCCATCGAATCCCCCGAAAACATAAATCAACTCATTTGCTACCGTCACACCTGCACCTATATTTCCAATGAGAATGAATGCAAATGAAAATGTTAGATTTTTTATTGTGTAGATTTCCTATTGTGATTTCATCGCTGGATGCATAATAATTGGTCTACAGACACAGATTAACGAAATGAAAATACAGTGCAACTACATAATCTCATGATGAAAAATTATGACACATATGAAGCCATACAAAGTCATTCAATAATAATTATCTATGAGTAATATGAAATCTAGACACGTTAAAGTTGTTTCATTCGTTATGTAATGGAGTAAACTCAACATTAATCGTCTAATATATTTCAAAGAAGAACAAAAGGATAGTGGTCGTATAGGCTGATGTGCTCTAAAAGTTACTGATGTGTTAATTGTGACCTATAATACAATGGCCAGACAATAGTCAACAACAACGAAAACATACCATACACTTTGATAGCTTTACCTGAGCGCTGAATATTCATGGGCGGAGCAGACATCCACTGCCCACTGTTGGGGTCAAACATCTCCACGGATTTGAGTATGGTGGCGCCGTCGTAGCCCCCTATGCTGTAAATGACGCCATTGGTGGATACTAGCCCCGCCCCTTCCCGACTAACGCTCATGGGTGTGGCGGTGGTCCAGCGGTCAATGAGCGGGTCGTAGGTCTCCACAGAGCTGTGCCGTGAGTCACCGTCAAATCCACCGGCCACATATATGAGATCTGTAAGTATCAAATTGATAGTATTTGAAGTGGCAAGGTTTTTTTTTTGACTCATCTGGTATGTCAACAGGTCTCAGACATAATCAACCTCATTATTAGCTCATCATTTATTTATTTTCTTTTTACTTGGAGCAAGGGATGTATACAGGAGTCAACGGACCATTACTTCCTTGCATGAAGCCAAAAAACTCAGCGGACCTGTTGACCAGGTTGACAGATTGCTCCGTCCGAGGTATGCTCTAACAAGAAACTTGCACTATCATGTTAATAATAACAACAAAAACAGCAGTAGGCCTAGTAGACCCTTACGTCGAATGGAGAAAATGATCTAGTGTAACTTCAATACTTGTCGGTCTTCATTAAGTCTCCAAGCAAGTCATGTTAAAGAAAAAATACCATACATGATTGAGACAATAAAAATACATTGCATGTTGTCTCTCCGTTGTCGTATTCTGTGGATGCGTGTATTCACACGAACCTTTGTATGCAGTGGCGCCAGGGAGGCCTCTGCTGATGCTGAGAGGGGAGAGGTGGATCCAACCAGACTCCCCTTCTCCAAGAGTGGAACAATCCAGACACGTGACCGAACTTAGCCGTGACGTACCATCGTAACCGCCAATCGCGTAGAGGCGATCCCCGAGGGCCACCGAGGCGAGATAACGTCTTCCATGATCCAGGGCCTGTCAGAAGCGGCAAGTGAATATCATCATTGTATTCTGAAAGTGTTACGAGTAACATGCATCTCTCCCATTTGGTTTTTGTTCAGCAAAACATAAATTCGTAATTTAGAAATAGAACAATTAAAACCCCCATGCCCCCGAAACAAAGGGGGAGGGGGTAACTGTAACTCGACAAAAATTCATGAGGTAATTAATGGTTCGTTTCTTTTCTGTCTCAGTATGACGTTAAACTTCAGAATGCACAATTATCTCTTATTATATCGAAATCATATTATATTCGACATATCATATTATGTCGAAACTAAAAAGGAGAAATTGAGTGAAGATTTTTCTTGAGGTCAGTCGAAAAAGTGTGAGGTCAGATCGTCACATCACCAGTTACTAATGTTTACTCTACTCACGGGAAGTGTGCGCCATTCCGATACTTTCGGGTTGAACTCCTCAACGAGAGACAGCGGCTGGCGGCCTGTACCAAACCCGCCAATCACAACGAGGCGAACATCGCCCCCTGAGAGAAAGAGATACGTCATAATAACTAAACACGTGAGTTGTCACGTGATTGAATCAAAAGAGGGATGAAATGACTACTCCAGGGTCCCGTTTCATAAAACTTGTTATTAGTAACAACAGCCACATTTCTATGGCAAATTTGCCAATCAGACGCACGAATTTCAGTAACTATTGTTACTTGCTACTGATAACAAGTTTCATGAAACGGGGCCCAGGGTAGTGTGTAAATGTCCTGATGATATGGTGTGGGGCATAAATGGACACTGTTGACTAATTTCACGTTTTCACAACAGGAAGTGGAGGGGGCGGGGACACATTGAATGTTTACATACTCTCCGAACGATTGAGCATACAAAGGGGACTTTACTCTGCTGCATTCTCTGACAAGAGTTCGACTTGAAAGCTACAATGTCTAAATTTATATCTCTACTTAAATTTACCTATTATTTTTGTTTTAAGCCACTAAACCATAGCTTGTCTATCCGCTCGTCTACACCTGACTCAAATTCATGACAAATTAATGTTTGAATCCAAATCACAGTTTTTATTCTGGTTTGTAAAGTGGCTAAAAATGCAAATGATTTTGTAATGTCTGGCCTGAGATGCGTTTGCAAATACTCCATCACTGAAGGGAGGAAACATACGACTTTGACGCACTGGCGTAGCCAGGGGGGGGGGGGGGGCGATGGGGGCGGTCGCCCCCCCCCCTAAGATTTGGACCGGGGATTTGGGAGGCGGAAAAAAAAAATGCGTGTATACTGTATGCATGCACATACATTTCACTCAAAGTGTGCACCAGATCGTTGAATTTCAATTCAAAATATGCAAAATCTCTCGTGCTTGGGAGGGGGTATCCCCCTCCCAAACCCTCCCCCTCTGTGCCTCTTTCCCTATAGCTAAGTACACTTTTTAGATTTACAAAAAATTCTGAATAATTCTGAGTGCACAAGACGTATCACTTATATTCCGAAAAATGAAGGTTCCCTCATGTATAAGGGGAATTTCCCCTTTTAATCGACCCTTTCCTCCCTCAGCCCCCCCCCCCCCATCAGGTGTTTTTTTTTTTTTTTTTTTTTTGGTGATTTCCCAAATGTTGATTCCATCAAATATGAGTATACGAGATATCTCAATTTCAACCTTAAAAAGATAAAAGCTCCATGGGAAGGGAAGGGGTGGAGATAACACTCGCCCACGCCTTCTCCCTGCTCGCCCCCCGCCATGCAAAGAAGTAGACTTGGTGGCTATACCCAGATCGCTTTATTTCAATTCTAAAAACGCAAAAGCTCCGCGAGCGGGAGGGGAAAATCCCCCTTCCCCTAAGCTCTACCTCACTAGACTTTATACATACGCACAGATGGTGCACATTCGGAATAAGAGCTAAATTCCGTGATTTTAACACTTCGATGAAAAAGTATCGCACCAAAAATTTGCACCAGATCGCGGAATTTCAGGTCTGAAAACGCAAAATCTCCTTCGTGTGGGAGGGGATATGCCCCTATCTACACCCTCGTGTGCATGCTTTTTCTGTTTGATTGCTGAACAGACAGCGTTCATGATATTCAGTGTAAGAATTAATACAAGAAGACTAGTGTATTCATATTATACCATTTCATAGGCAAATTGTTCAATAATAATCTACACTAAAATATACTGCAACCTTAAACAAGTGGGACTGTTTCAACTCGTTAAAACACGCAAAAACATGCATCAAATTGCACCATTTGCAACATCAAAATGCAAAAAGTTCTCACCGTGGGAGGGGGACACCCCCTCCCACACCCTCCCCTACCCCCTCGCTCGCTCCGCTCGCTCGGGTTTATTCGCGTTCATGATATTCAGTGAAAAGAATTAATACAAGAAGTGTATCTAAATTGTACCATTTTATAGGCAAATTGTTCAATAATAATCTACACTAAAATATACTGCAACCTTAAACAAGTGGGACTGTTTCAACTCGTTAAAACACGCAAAAACATGCATCAAATTGCACCATTTGCAACATCAAAATGCAAAAAGTTCTCACGTGGGAGGGGGGACACCCCCCTCCCACACCCTCCCCTACCCCTTCGCTCGGGTTCAGTCACGTTCATGATATTCAATGAAAAGAATTGATACAAGAAGTGTATTTGAATTATACCATTTTATAGGCAAAATGTTCAATAATAATCTACACTAAAATATACTGCTACCTTAAACAAGTGGGACTGTTTCACGTCGATAAAACGCGCAAAAACATGCATCAAATTGCACCATTTGCAACATCAAAATGCAAAAAGTTCTTACCGTGGGAGGGGGGACACCCTCCCCTCCCCCCTCGCTCGCTCCGCTCGCTCGGGTTCAGTCGCGCTCATGATATTCAGTGAACAGAATTAATGTAAGAAGTGTATTCAAATTACACCATTTTATAGGCAAATTGTTCAATGATAATCTACACTAAAATATACTGCTACCTTAAACAAGTGGGACTGTTTCACGTCGATAAAACGCGCAAAAACATGCATTAAATTGCACCATTTGCAACATCAAAATGCAAAAAGTTCTTACTGTGGGAGGGGGGACACCCCCTCCCACACCCTCCCCTCCCCCCTCGCTCGCTCCGCTCGCTCGGGTTCAGTCGCGTTCATGATATTCAGTGAACAGAATTAATGCAAGAAGTGTATTTAAATTATACCATTTTATAGGAAAATTGTTCAATAATAATCTACACTAAAATATACTGCTACCTTAAACAAGTGGGACTGTTTCACGTCGATAAAACGCGCAAAACATGCATCAAATTGCACCATTTGCAACATCAAAATGCAAAAAGTTCTTACTGTGGGAGGGGGGACACCCCCCTCCCACACCCTCCCCTACCCCCTCGCTCGCTCCGCTCGCTCGGGTTCAGTTGCGTTCATGATATTCAGTGAAAAGAATTAATACAAGAAGTGAATCTAAAATATATACCATTTTATGGGCAAATTGTTCAATGATAATCTACATCAAAATGAACTGCCACTATAAACAAGTGGGACTGTTTCACGTCGATAAAACGCGCAAAAACATGCATTAAATTGCACCATTTACAACATCCAAATGCAAAAAGTTCTTACCGTGGGAGGGGGGACACCCCCCTCCCACACCCTCCCCCCCTCGCTCGCTCCGCTCGCTCGGGCTCGGTCGCTTCGCTCCCTCGCAGACTAACCGCCCCCCCTAAGATGAAATCCTGGCTACGCCGTTGCTTTGACGTCATGCTATGTATATACTAGTATATGAGATGCTGATTCCACTTCATCGCGATTGACTGCATACACTCACCTGAGGCTGAAGCGATACATGTGAATAATCACACACCTAAAGCACACCCCACACATGCGTACACGCACGCCTACACAAATTCGACAGAGGAAGATAGAGATGGTAATTTTAGATATAACTGCCCGTAATGATTGATTTGCAATGTCATCTGTGCTGAGATGAGTGAGTACTCTGCATCGACCGTTTACCTGTCCGAGGTTGGAACCTCTGTCCGTGCATCTCGGTCCGACAGTCTGGCCTAAGATGGAACCTCTTAGCCTCGTCCACTAAGTCTCGACACTCGTGACTGGTCTTCACCAGAGGCTGTGGAGTTAAAAATTTTGCCATAAATATCAAGTGAGAGTGGTTACATGATCGGGTGTGTGTGTGGTGTGTTGTGCTGGTGCTGGTGCTGGATCAGTCCATTGGAAAATCCCCCTTCATCGATTTTCCGAGGAAAAACTCTGGATTCAATCTTTACCTGTTGTGCACATTAGATACTTAGCTACATTTGAAGTGATTTCTGTGAGTATATTTAGTCATTTCATTGGTGAAAATCTGTCAGGAATTTTGGTCTTGTCTTCAGAGTACTCCACAACTGGAGCTGTAGTCCCACCACATGTCTCTGATGTCGTGATTGGAAAACACAACCCAACATTGGATTTTTGCATAAGCCAGATTATCTTTTGGACCAGATGTGCACAGTTGTATAGGCCTACAGTTAGGATCCCTACTTCATCTGGAGTGATCCTGTGAGTATCTGCTTATTTGATTGGTGAAATTTTGATTGTAGTTTTGGATTTGTCATGGAGTACTTCGCAACTGGAGCTTATTTCAACATCACAAACTCCACCACTACTGCATGAACTTCCCAACCCTGTCCTACATCACTCCAGTTGCCGCACCTACAAGCGCTCTCCAGGCACAAGGCTATGTCATTCCCCGCTCCAGAACAGAACATCACAAAATGTCCTTCTTCCCCAGAACACTAAGAACATGGAACATCCTCCCACTGAGTACTGTAACCGCACCATCACTGGAAGCTTTCCGCCATCGACTGACGGAAGGCAGGGGATATTAAGTCCCTGGACTGTTTTTACTTGCACCGTGTATATACTCTGCACCATGCACCTCAACCACTACGTTTCACCCACACACTCACACACATCCAAAAGTTTGCAAGAATATTCAAGTTTGAAGATGCAGACTGAACCAGAAGAAGAAGAAGAAACCTGCGTTTGTGAAAAGACGCATCAGTATTTATCGAAGCATGTTTTATCTGTAGGTTATGCTATTTAACAAGTGGCTGCAGATCGATTTATAGTCCTAGGACATTATACGTAAACTTGGACATCTTATAAGCTCTGAAAGGAAAATCTTACCACATCAACCACAAAAGTATAACGATGTTTCCTGGCATTTAATTCGTCGCAGTTTTCAAACTTATACAAATTTTTGAGCGCGCTTGTATGGAAGGGACTGATCCCCCCCCCCTCCCCCCACAGTTTTCTGTATCTTCTATTCGTACTCAAGGAAAGAATAACCGTATGATCGATACCTGTTTATCGACGATATCGGTGATGTAGATGGGGCTTAACAGAGGCAGTCGTACGTGTTCTAGGATGGTGTAAAGGTGATTCTTCCTATCGTCCGGTCGATGCTTGACCCATCGTATCACTGCTTCATATACCTCACTTTCATCCGATACCTATTATCACCAAGGTGACGATCATCACCATCAGAACAGTAGAACAATGATAGATGTCGTTGTACAATCGTTGGACATAATCATAATCTTATGTGAGCTTCAACAAGTCTGTTCTATCAAAGAAGAGCGTATAGAGGTTACATTTTCACGCGCTGTCAAAGGAAATTCCTTTCTCTGGTAACAATGGCCCCTTTCAAATTAGCTCATTTTTTTTCTTTCTGTCAAGGGTCCATTAATATGCCAACCTTCTCGTATACATGTACTCATTCCATCCGTCCTTTCAAATATTAGATAACAGTGAATTCTATGAATACAGAACATGAAAAGAACACTGAACTTATCTGCTAGAACTAACATGTCTTCAACCATTCAGCTCTTAACCTTCTTTTCCATTTCTAGCGAGTCGTAACTTGCCTATAGATTTTACAGTCTACACCGGTGAGAATAAAACCAATCCATTCATTAGCTCCGAACGAGATGTAGGCCCTACATGTGCTGAAAGAATGATCCCAAAAACATTATCAAAAATTGCTTCGAGACTGTCACAATAGAAAGTCAACACACAAACAAATTATCATTTAAATATGACAATGTCGAAAATTTCTGCGCAAACACCAACTAGCTGAAACAATTAGACGAACCAACGTCATGTCCTCCTAAGTATGACCACGCCGGAAACTTGCCTCGAGATTGTCTCGACAGAGGAGTTGGGAGAGTTCGTCGGGCCTGATCTCGAGGAACTCCTCCTCCCCGGTGATCTCGCCGAAGTGCGTCAGGCAGTACGTCTCGGCCGCCGCCAGAAGTCCCGGCACGGAGTGGGTCTCGGCGAAACGCCTGATCCCGATGCAGTTAGATGGATCCAGCTGGTCTTTCAGGAACTCGCTGCACCGAGTTTCGATGCCTTTGATAGGGTGGGAGCGAAAGAAAAGATTCGGTAAAATCGCCAGCAAAAACTCAATAGTCAATGTACACTCCATAGCTCGTTAACTCCCTTCAAAAGTATTTTTCTCCTTTAGCTGTACAATGTTTTGCTTCGATCCAAACTTAGTCTTAAAAATACATTCATTTTTTTTTCTGCAGGTTGACAAAGTTATATTCATAGCTACACAGTGACAAATGAATGAGTGAACTTACTTAATCCTTTCACATTAAAGGGAGAGATCTAATGCAACAATCATGCTTTCAAACATTACTGATAATAGGATCGATAGCTGCGATGCGATTCTTTAATGGTTTCAAATGTTTCACCAAGAAAACTGAACTTGTGTATCAGGAAAAGTCTACGATAATAACTGTATATTTCACAATCTCATTGATAATGAACATGAAAATAGAATTTCACCTTACAATCGCGCGAAATGGCCGTGGCTGCCGCTGCTGACTGTAACATGTACTTCTGTGCAACGTTCCTTGTTGCTACTTGAAAAACTACTACTAGAACAGGTATTCTATCAATTACAGCTTCTGCGGTTAGCGACACTTTTACTGTTTTCTCTGATGTCACTCCACCTAATAATCATGCAAATATTATGCATTTTGTGTTCATAAAGCAAATCATTGAATTTGACTGATACCAGGGCAGTTCCCGAGGTCGTACCTTTCAACTGCAGGAGACAGGCGGCCGGAAGTAGTTCCTGAACATTTTCCACAGTGACCTCTACTTGCTCTGTGTAGATGAACTGGAGGAGAACCTCCATGGTGACAGCCTTCAGACCGCGCAGCTCAACGACCGATTGACTGCTCTCACTCATCTATGCAAATTAGATGAATGGGGACAGTGAGCAAGGAAAGTTGACAATACTGATAATGGCGATGATGACGATGACGATGATGATAATGTTGATTATGATGAAGATGATGGCGATGATGATGGTGATAATGGTGATGAAGATGATGAGACGACGAGGATGACAACCTCGAACCTGTCATCTACTTCCTTCCGGGCAGCGACACTACCACCAGGCTATCCCAGGTTGCCGGCAGTGACATGATGAACTTGGAATGAATACCCAAGCTTAGAAATTCCGACACTGCCATGTTAAGTAGTCCAAAGCTGACTGCTTTTTTTTTTTTTTTGGGTAGTGTCGCTGCCGGGAAAGACAGGTTCGAGTCCCGCGGTTCCTTTTCACCGACATGTTTGTTAAATTACAGGTCAGTAGTTGCGATCTTACAAATTTCATTTGTATATAGAGGGAGACAAAGTGAAGAAAATTCACACCTTAAATCTTATCTATTTTCTAATTCTTGCATATAAGGGCAACTTGCGACAACGATTGTCGTTGATCATCATGCCACAACACTGCTACATAGCGTGGATGCAATCGGGATCCTTTGTGCAATGTATGCACTAAAGACGGCAAAGCAGTTGGTTTGTTTTTAATTGTCTTCAAATTATCGTGAATGACCTTTGACATTTATTTCACGCTCTGGGCTCACATTGTAGGATGTGGTTCTATACGAAAGTCCAACCCGAATTTAAGGACCTGTGATCGGCAATCACTGATACACCCCTTCAAAATATTCAAACAAAATCGATCTGATTTCATTATGGACTTGCTTTTAACAAAGTAATTATTTGTTATATTTGTGATGTTTATCATTATACATGTTCAGTCAACTGTGAGGTCGTTGTGAACATTAAATTACAATCTCTGTGAAACGAAACATGTTTACGATCTCAGCTCGCATCCTGCCTTGGATTATATTCTTTCCCGACTTTAATTTCTTTGCTTAACTGGGGCAAATTGTTCCCCACGCTAATCAGAGGAACTTCACATTTAAAAATAGCGTGCAGTAGTGATGCGCTTCAGTGAACTATTTTTATTTATTTTTCATCAAAAGAGAATAGCGCCGTTGCTACGCAGTGGATTGATTATTACAAGGTCGAAATATCAATACCTTCTTTGCCAATGAGTCAAATGTGCACAAATTTCACACACATACCTATGGACAGGTTATAAATGTGGCACACAAAGGCTTTTAAATCATGTGACTGATGAATGTCACATGATTGATTGCAGAGCCCCGTTTTGAATTGAACTTCTGAGTATGAATGATTGTATCATTTTAAAGAAACACTTTGATTACTTTGCAGTTGCATTATCGGCTTTTGTCAAGTTAACTGCTGTTATCGCATCCTGCAAGTGTCCTGTAATATAGGTCACTGAAGACACAATTCTGCGGTTGACACTGCACTTGACGATATGACATCATCGGCAGTATAAACCATTGTTACGAGAACGACCTTATCATTTAGCATTGATTTGTATGAAATCAAACGGATCGATTTTGACTGGTGATGCTACAATACTTTGAAAGCAATGTGTGGAATATACTGATGTTCTCGCATGGCGTTTGAAACAAGTCATATTTTTTTTCAGTTATTATTCACCTCCGTCACAAGAAGTTTGGGAAAATGTTCCAGGTGGTTTTCGTTTGAGACAATATCAGACAGTTCGTATAATATTATGCTCTTTTTGGTCAACCTGTACAGATGGCTCGAACAACAATGCTCCTGAATAAAAACAGAATACACGAAATTTTTCCTCCGATGAAGTGCGTGTAATTGAGAGGAGATCACAGTGCGCCTGACTTTCTGTTTGTCGAAGTGGTATAGAGGAGGTGGAAGAAAAAGCAATATACATTCCAAGACTTTCCCGTTTAATTCATTTGCTCAAGATCGGCAGATAGCAGGAGTTTGAAAAAGGGGAAACATTGATTCCGAAAACAGCAACAAAAATAACAAAACAGCGACAAAGATTTGGACTCAACTGATCGGTTTAGCTAACTAATCGGATGTCAAAGTAGTTTCTTTCTCTCCTGTTGCTTTCGATTCATCCCTTTATAAAGAGCTCTATGTACATAGACTCGATCACCCCTGGACAAAAGCGTTGTTGAACCCAGATTTCGTCGTGCGTGCATCATCCAATGAAGACGGATAAAGGCCGGAATTATCTGGCACTGCTGATTTTTTTTTTCTGCGCACAGTTGCTCATAGCGTTTGAATCGAATCGATCAACATTATGCATGTCACGCAATACACAACCTCCTAAAATGCTCATAAACTTAAATAACATGCCAACATACGTTGCTGAAATGAGTGAAAAACAAATAGAAGATCTGCTAAAAAAGAAAGAAAATCACCAAGTGTAGGTTACCCGATCACAATTTTCCTGAAGTTTGGTCCCATATTTTACACTGTCTATTGTCAGTTATTGATAACAGCAATCATCTTAATCATCTTAGCATTAAAATCCAGGATGCCAAAACATTGCATGTTTCATTAAGAACTTTGAGTACAAAGAATCAATATATTCCTCATACATTGTATATGAAGTGAATGATCATCTATATCTTGAACAATAAATTTACTCCGAAGTTCAAAATATGGCACAAGATGTAGATGAATGAGTGGAAGAAAAAATGATTGCAGAGGAATATATGAAGAGTTTGTTCGCAAAAACCGATAAGTCCATATTTGCCAAATGGAGATATTTGCGATTAAAGGTCAAGAAAAATAAAGAGAACAATAAGAAAAATTTTGCTTCTTTTGACCATAACTTCAAAAATGTACCTTTATATGTAGTGACCAACATATCATTTAAAAGGTATTATTTTGTACTTTATGACAAATACCGTACTTCAAAATCTTCAAAAATGGACTTATCGGTTTTTGCGAACAAACTCTTCAATATCGGTAAAGGCACTGGGTAATATTGATAGGACGCTTATTATGAAAAACATTACCTGGTTCGTGAACATGGCGCAGAAGTAGTCGCTGCAAGCCGCCAAAACTGCTCGATGGGCAACGAACATACTGCCGTCGACGGTCAAGGTGACGTCACACAGTTGACCCCTGACGCGAAGGTCGTTTAGGGCGAGCAACATGCACTTTGCGTGCGAGCCAAGAAAAGGCTTGCGCGCGTCCGTTTTCCTCAGACCGGTATCAGTCATTTTGTGCGCAGTGAGCGCATCTCAAGCTTGCCAGCTTCACTTATTTTTTGCCCTCTTATTGGCTGAGGTGCCGCCAAGACTGGAAAAGCAATATGCAGGCTCAGTCAACGACACGACCTGGTCATCTCACAGAGTTTCTTTGAAGCATGACTTCCGGGTGAGGTGATACGATTTCCCATTCTTTATTCGTAGCGTTTTATTGCCATCAGAATATTAAACGTTCGGCCTAAACCAGGTATAACAACTTTTGCTTCCCCAAAGGATCATTCAAGGTTACGCTGCGGTTTGAAATAAAGGTATCAAAATCATCATATCAAAGGAAAACAGATCGAACACATATTCCCAGTCAAGTACTCGTATAACTACCGAAGCCTACAGAAATCTATGCATCCAGTATCGTTGTGGTTTGTTTCTGTTAATTTTAGTTTGAAGTTCATCATCATTACCATAACGGAGATGCCATTATAGGATGACTGGTCGTGCTATATGTGTCGAATGGGTAAAACTGATGTCCGACGGGCGAGTTCGGCCGATTGAGACAATGATGAAGCAGTCTGGAAGAGTGATGACAAGTTTTGCAAGATTAGTGTCATATTAATAACTATTCAATTAACAATAAACTCTTTAAATATCAGCAACTCGTTTATGCAAAATGTCAATATCATTTTCAGAAAGTGGTCCGGGAATAGGAACAGTTATTACAGTCTTGATGTTGAAGTGCCAACATATTACAGTTCATACATTTTGCTTAATTCGTACCACCCTGTCGTTTAACCTATTGATAATGCTAAATACTAGGGACGTGCATGTAATCACAACCATGTGCAAATCAGATACCATGATATACTGTATAATGAGTATTATCATAGCATATCTAGCACATGGGACAAATTAAACCATATTGCTATACATGCAAACATGAGTGCTACCGTATTTTCAATATTCGACGCCCTTAAAAAGATTAGCCCACAAAACATTCCAAAGCGGGTTGTTTATTTGTTAAGTGATTTGAATAGGAAATGCACAAACACAAATTTGGAGCCCACGCTAACTGTCTGAAAATGGGTCACAACAAAAGGCACGTGCATTAACCATATGCAACGTTGTCCTTCTATATCTAAACTATACATTTTCAGTAAATTCGCATTTTCTGCTTTGACGATTTCCCGGCTCAAAAAGCCGTATACTTTGTTGTATGGAGATCTCAAAGATGAGCTTCTGGTTTGTACATCTGCTATCTCCAGGATATTTCTGAAAAGCCAGTCAACAGATTTCTGACATATGCAGCTACCAATGAGAAACTATATAGGGTGAAGTCTTCGGAGAGAGCGATCTTCGGGCATAAGGCCAGAGTGACTGCACTGACACTATAGAACTGTGATAATATCCAGATCACTACCTGAAAACTCACTGCTCATTGATTTCATCATAACAGGCTCATCCTGCAAATGAAATGTCGTCAAATCTGTTCATAACTTTTTAAGTATACAGCCTACGGCTGCCACACAAACAAACAAACAAACAAACAAACAAACAAACAAACAAACAAACAAACAGTAAAACCCAACCCTTTTGGAGAAGATCTAGCTGTTGCGGGTCGATCTGCTCGAAGGAGTGTGGGAATTGGAACTTGACCAGTGAGCATTGCACAGCTTGTGCATGATTAGTAATTTCAGAATATTTGATAACTGAGAGCCCGAGCTATATTTCTATTCTTTACCCTCCGTCAATTTGTATACACACACACGCACACACGCACACACACGTCTCTCTCTCTCTCTCTCTCTCTCTCTATATATATATATATATATATACAGCATATATATATATATATATATATATATATATTGTGTGTGTGGGTGTGTGCGTGTGTGTATGTGTATACGGATAGTAGAATACGTAATATGATTAGTGCGGATTAGGACAATAGTTGTAGAACTTGCAACGTGTAATATTGTGTAGATGTCTTTACCAACCTCTTTCGAGATAGAGCCTTTAATATTCCACACATTCAATGATTGTTGCACTTCACGATAGTATGTATAACATGATCACAATTTCGATTCACAACGACATTCAACGGATAATGATAAAGACGGTGCTCAGTCCCACTTACCCATCTTTACCGTGAGCCGTGGTCTAAGCCATTCCTCAAAACAATCCGGCACTTCGCAACATTTTAATAGACATCTCTTCTTCCAGCAGGGCGATGGATCCTGATGTTCATATCAAAAGCAAACACCGTCTTTCAAAATAATCAACAAGGCAACAGCAACAAATAGGCAATTTAACAGCCTCTCCTTAGCCGGTCACCCGGCCGCCCTAAATGTACATGACTGTCATTTGGCAGGCCAGAGCAATAACACACGATCTCTTTGCCATTTGCAGCTGTGAAAGTTTGTCCCGGAGTACACCATGCGTTCAGATTGCTTTGCATCAAACTGGCTGCCAGCGCACAATAGACGTCATTCAAGCTGAAATCGTGTCTAAAAGTGCGATACAATGGCAGACGATATGTCCCGATCGGAGTTCAGTGTTTACCCCGAAATCTCGCTCTCAGAGTACACGCCTTATTGTATTGTACTCATACAGCACAGACAGAACAAAATAGGAATTCACGCTACAAAAGTAGGCCCTACATGATTGAAACTGTGTGACTGGAAATGCCAGCAAAGCGACGGAGCGTAACTTTAAAGGCAGTGTCATTATTCTAGCTCACATAAACTAAATCAAAACTTTTTAGAGCTTGAATCTATCTTGAAAGGGCGGTACAGTAGGCCTATTGAATGAGATGAAGTTACTAGTAGCTTTTAACTTCTTGCAAGATACTTAGAAAACATTATAAGAAAATGTTAAAGAGCATAAAATTCTACGAGGAATTCAAAGTCTATTTGATGAATATCAGTTTTGAAATGGCTAAGATAATCAAAAACAACGTAAAACAAAGCGATCCTAACAAAAATTGGGTCTGTTTTGGCTATATCAATCATTTCAAACCAATTTTCATCAAATAAACTTTGAATTCCTCCTACAATTATATGTTCTTTCATAATCATTTCATAAGATATTTCTCATTATCTCACAAAAAGGTTGGAAACCTGAAGCCCCACCTCAACCAGAACTATATACCATCCCTTTAATTCATATTCTTCTACGATAGAGTATGTCAGACTCCCCATGAACCACAATAATCATTGCCGAAGTACAATATTATGTCATATTGAAGTAAAACTATTTTGGGAATACACTCAGCTCTGCTGAGTTTTGCTCTTACTTGCCTTTGAGTTTTTCACGTCCAGTGATATCCTGTAAAAACCGTGGTATCGCCATTTACGCCTACATCCATCTATCTCTCCAGATACATAAACATCTCTGTTTCTCTTATAAATCTTTCTTTGTATATCATATATATACATATATAATATATATATATATATATATATATATATATATATATATATATAATATATATGTATATATATATAATATATATATATATATATATATATATGTATATATAATATATATATATATATATATATATATATATATATATATATATATTATATACATTAAGATTCCACAGCACATTTCTTTTGGTTACCTTTCTTTAACTACACTTCTGTGTATAAAGTGATTACAATAATCTGAGACACGATTACCCCCTGTCAGTGGGCCATAAAGTAAATTCAAACCCCATGGAAATCAGAAGACACCTTCCTCCAGGTGTCACATAACTCTGTTACACTCATTTTGAACATGGAGCTGAAATATCGGCTCTAATTTAAACATTGTATAAGGTCGCATCCAAATATTGCTACCTAGACCTATGGCTCTGGCGTTTTGCTTGGAAAACATCAAAATGGAATTTATAGTTTTCCCTTTATTCTAATGAAGATAACTATTACGGAGCTAATTACACTGAATACTAGTAACTGCTTTGACACGCTTGTAACGCATTGTAAAAGAGAAAGTATTGTTATAGATGCAACGTATTCTTCAGGCAATTGTCTGAGGAAAAATATTACACGTAAAAGGATAAATGAACTTTTCCGAAGTGTGTATACACGATTCAAAAGAGATTTTGCACATTGGCCTCAGATCATTATACTGTTACGATTAATACACTCTTGAAAATGATCGCACAAAAGAACCAATAAACTTTATCTTATTAACAGTAATATTTTGGGTACAACCAGTAATCAATAACAATCACATATCAGTACAATGATAATGTAATCACTTACATTTGTTTTACTGTAAAGTGTAACATCACAAGGTCCATGTAATTCCCCTGGTACTGTCCAAAGATGATGTCCAATCAATGCACAGATGAATGAGTTTCATTTTCAATTTCAATTTTATTTTCGTATTTCTCGATGGAAAATACGTGATATATAACAAAATATAATAATACAGAATGTCCAGCTTAGAAATAGGAAATAGGAATACGAACATAATACATAGCGGTCGATATGTCATTTTCAATCAAAGTAAAGGATGCAAAGAGAAATACGATGGAACCTACTAAAAAGTAAAGCTTGTTGAGTGTAGGTCGCTTGTATAGCAATGCCAATTTACGTGAAAATGGAGTCTGTCGCGATTATAAGAGAATCAGGCAATATATCTCCCAGGTTTTATCTCCACAAGTATAGCTGGCCAGCAGGCAACACAGGACTGACTGTAACAAGTCGCTTCAGAGCCAGAAGTGGCGTAACTCTCAGAGCAGAGGTGTTGGGTACTCTGTCTTCTTCATCATTTCTGTGGCTTAGGTACCTGCAACCTTTCTTGAAGGTTCTGTAATTCTCTTCAACAAGAGGCTATATACTTGTGATTTCAAGAGCCTTCTAGATACCCTGACTCACTGTCTAGTTATGTGCATAACATCATACCTAAAAATAGTTACTAATCACACTGGGCTACAAGTACAGTGTACGTATTGCATCACTTTGAATAGCAATATGTAGACATTTGTTAGAACATTCTGGATTGGGTGAGTTCTTCCTTTTACATGCATGCATTGTAGCTATACCAAATAGAAACTTCTCTCTAATCTGGTCAACCTGTTTACATATCTACCAGTATGTACATTCATGACAGTACAGCGTGATAAAAAACCTTAATGATAGCAAATGTCTTATCCCATAGATTGCACCTGTTGCACGAGTAGTAATTTTCTGTAGAACATCATCCATGTATGTGACGCCCAATTCAGATGTTCATTTTTTGTAACACCAAGAATTTAAAAAAAAAACAACAACTCTCAATCTCTTATGGTCTTTGTTATAACAATATCAAATATATACTCTCTAAAAAATCGAATGAAAATATCCACTCTTGAAGGAGTGAATACAAAAAAAAGAGAGTGAATTTAGAGTAAAATTGGAGTGAATTTTGAATGAAAATGTTCATTTTCTGCTAGGCAGGGCATTCATAATAGGCGCAAAATATAAGAAAAACAAGTGTCACGCCTCACCCATTTACTAAAAACATAAAAAGCAAGGGCTCGAATTGACCCGCTCTTAAATTCATTAACTGAGGTTTGAAATCTAATCTACATCTCACACACAAAGTGTCATAAAGATGAACTCACCAGTTTTGTCCATTGGAACATTGTCTACGCTTTATGACAAGATTCTCCTCTTCCTGTTTCACTGGTCATCCCCCCATAAACTCTTTGAAACATCGTTTTCCCTTAAAAATCACATTACGAACGAAGGAGTAGGCCTACAGACAATTTGCAGAATGCATTTTGCTTTTCATTTATTTAAAACATTTCTTTTTTTGAAATAATTATTTATAATGCAGGTTATGTTATATTTTGTTGTTGCTTTTTGAAGTGTTTGATATTTGTACTGAATAGGCATGGTTTTACCGTCACAGCTGCACAAGTAAATGAATACGGGGTGCGTATTTTGCTGTCGACCTTTGGTTCTGTAAAGGTGGTCGTAATAGTGATAGGTGGGCGCTGTGGCATAGTGGATAAGATGCGAGTTCGAATCCCGCCCAGTGCTTCATACGTCCTTGGGCAAGATGTTTTTACCAACTACTAGTATGTCCCTCTCGACCCAGGTGTATAAATGGGTACCTGGCAACGTTAGGGTAATAATAATAGCAAGGCCCTCTGGTAGAACAGTGGCAACACTGAAGAGGCTACCCTGGGTAAATAATACCTTATTATATTATTCCTATTCTTCTTCTTATTCTTCTTCTTCTAAATTATCATTATTATTATTATTATTATCTACAGTGAGTTTGTGTATTGATTAGAAGTGATGTGGAGAAGAATGATTGACACATGAAGGATTGAGTGATATTAGGGCTTTCTGTTCTTATTGGTGATCATTTTAAGAGAATTCATTTTCTGTTCGGGGGGGGGGGTGGCATTGAAAAATTGCCAATCATATCTTTGTGTTCGTAAGTGTCAGACTTTCATCTCTTCTAGAAAGGATGTTTATATCAACATTTTCAAAACGAATGAAAGTATCCAATAGAGACATACAGACATTACTGTGATAATTTACATAAATTTCCATTACGGCGGCCATTCTGAACACCATTTTGGCTGATAAAATGACAAAATCGGTTAACTGAAATATGTGTAAAAGTACACATTTTTGCTTTTCACCTTCGGATCAAATTTCCGAATCACTTTAGAGCATTTTTTTCAACACTTACAAAAAAGAAAATGAATAGTTAATTTAAAATTTGGCGGCCATATTATTCATTTCGAATAATCTCAAAATCTTGACGGATGCAAGAGTTGAATCATTAGAATTCAGCACTACAGAAGCAGAGTAAAGCCTTGTTGTTGTTGTTTTTTTGTTGTTGATTTTTCATCATTTATAAGGCAATCCACACACAGGATTTCTGATTTTTGCCACCATTTTAGCAATCAAGTTTTGACGGTCATCTTGGATAACTCAAAACCTTCAATGGTACTAATGTTTCATCGTTGTTTATATGTAGTCCTTCATATACTTATTTCTTGACAAAGGGAATATCAGGAAACTGAGAAATACCGATTTAATCAGGCTTATGTTACAAACATGAAATAAATCATTCTCGGGGTGGGAGTTGATAATGATAATAATAATAATAATAATAATAATAATAATAATAATAATAATAATAATAGTAATAATGATAATAATAATAACAACAACAACAATGATAATAATAATAACATTAATATATATATCTTATTATTATTATTATTATTATTATTATTATTATTATTATTATTGCCATTATCGTTGTCATCATCATTATTATGGCCGGTTCCTTGAAACTCTGGCCATTTATATAAGTACTGACATGGAAACAAATACCGCAGGTATACAAAAGAGACGAGAACTAATGTTCCATTGAGAAATGAAGCACGTGAATAGTTTTATTAGCTCCTGAAAATGTTCTGGCCTTTATTGTACAAAATATAAAACACTGGAAGTATCTAATCATACGTAATCAATGATGTACATGTGTTCCAATCTGCATCTCGGTAAAGGCAATTTATCTTCTATGGTCATGTTCTTTGTAATCAATGGAGTCTACAGTAAATATTTAGCACGGTCGCCTGAACAGGCATTGGTCGCACTTGATGCGGAATTTCTTACCGATCAGATAAGATCTACAATAATTATTGCATGAGAAACTACATTAAAAGTTGCATGTTTTAAAAAAAAGTAAAGAAAGAAGGTGCGTGCGGAATATACATTACTTATCTATACTAATCTGAAAATAATTGGTCAACATTCAACCCACCGTCACATTACAGATCCAACCTTTATTATTATTTTTCTTTTCTTTTTTTGGAGGGGGGTACCGGCAGCTTTTAATGAGCACAGGCGATTGAGAGTCTCCACCCGCAGCCATAATACAGTATTCAGTGTTGCAGTTTGATTAAAGAATGATAAATATATATCATATATCCAAATTGCATAGAGCGACATAATTACAAGGACAACAACCATAACAAAAACACCATGACAATACTCAACTCATCCATTGCCACTGACAACCATTTGACAGTAAAGATTCGTGATGTTTTAAAGTGGTGGTGCCAAGAAGGTTAACCTGGATGGTTCAGCGTATGATACGGCAACGGCCGATACGTTTTTAAAGTAGTCTCTTTCGAGAGAGACGGTTTTCTTTGACAAACGGAAAACTTGTGTTTGCTTCCGTTAAGATAATGTCCAATAAAAATAGATTGTGGAATTATAGACCAGGTTGTGTCTATCTCTTATCAGGTTGCAAAATATGTTGAAGGTGAATTTTTGTTTCCAGGCAAAAGGTTGGATCTGTAATGAATCTTAATAAATAACTTGCACGTCATGAGATATCCTTTCGTACCTAACTAAATAAAAAGACATATTCAATTTTAAAGAGAAATGTACAAATATTCGAGACTCGCAGTGCATTCTCTATAAGTGCGAAAAATACTTAGATGGAATGAACTTTGAAATAAAAAGCAACATATTATTTACATAGCCACCAAACCACTTAATTACAAATAAATATGCAACATCCTGATACTTATATCATCATGTATTCATATTATCATCTTATACTGGCAAACCTTTAAGTAATTGATTAAAAAAATAGTAATGAGAGTGAATGAATATGATAATGTTCAGCCAGCATGCAACATAGGAAAAAGTAATTACGTAACACAGGAAAAACGAGTAAAATTTGCAACCGTAATGATCTATGACATCAGACAAATCGTTCCGTCACAGAGTAAACTATTGTCGCTAAGAATCTAGCACCATCAATAGATAAAATTGTCGGAGAAAGGGTCTATAATGAACACGAGTTCACGATCGCACATTGTAAATGCCAAAAGACTTTATATCTAAATTAGCAACATTCACACGTACAAAATTGCGGGATGACGATCGCGATGCAAATCTTGAGATTTGTATCCCGCTAATTTGCGTACGTATGAATCCCACTAATATGATGTCTCTTTTGCATGAACAAAGTGTTTGTGTCAAAACGACAAAAACGCCATTTGCGCACTCAAGAAACTCATAGGAAATATACATACATGTACAGTCATTCAGTTTGAACAAGTCAGGAACAGTAATGCATACATAATATTATCTGATATACATGTATTATACATATCTGACGCTAAACTGCGCGTCTGCTGAAAAGTTTGCTTAAACTGAATTTGCTTGGAATTGAAAAGGAGGGATAGAAAGAGTTCCTCTATAAGTGTTTTATATATATATATATATATATATATATATATATATATATATATATATACGACGCCCGATATTCATGAAGCACTTCACGATCATTTATATAAGGAGCCTTCTGAAAAAACCCAACGGAAAGAACCTGCGTCATTATCACTATTTGCTATCTGTTGACACGCATGTCTACCCCAGAAAGGGCCATCGGCAATGAAAAGACATGATAACGTATAGTAATTGCTGAAGTGATTGAAGAATGATATAACGTTCCTTGGCAGAAGAGCTATGGCATACATGGCATATGAGGGTATATTATGCAGGTAACTGTATACACGTCATGTACAATATACATGATACGAGTGTCTCCCGATGATACGGTTAAGACTGAGGCACGATTGTGTGGAGTCGGGCTTTCCTGGCCTGTTGCTAGACGAGTACACTCATTAGGGCCTACTCACCTTGACCTGTAAACAAGAGAAGTAAAATCAAAGTCATCATCGGGTGGGTTTGGGTGAGTAGTACAAATTCAGATTTTGTTACGTCACATGTGTACAAATCTACTTGTGCAACAAAACAAAACAAAAAATGATTCTGATAGATTACATCGATAATGATGCGTCTCGCCAAAATTACTTATTAGCAAAAGTCAGTATTGTGACGATTTTGCCTTTAAAACAAACAAAAACAACTCACAAGCGAACAAGGAGAAAAACTTGATAATAAACATTGGTGGCAGAAGGATTGAATCCTGTACAGGTGCTTTAGCACTTGCTTTAGCCAACTATATTCTTGTGTTGTGACGAATAGGACTCGCATGTAGAGTGATTTTGCAGATGAAATTTAATGCAACTTTATAGTCATTTCAGATTTCGATTATTGCGTATTTCTCATACTAGCTCATATCTGAGAAGTCTTAAACTATTATTTCTAAGATACCCATACTGTTATTGTTTCATAAGTTATAATGCAGAAGTACAAATCCCAGTGTTTATCTCTTATTCATTGTACTGCATAATATATGAAGAAAGGGGAGAAAGAGACCTGGAATTGTTAAGCCTTTTTTCTTCTCTCATGTAGCTTGTCAGGCCACTTGTGTAAAGGAGATATCAACTCCCTTGCCATCCTCTATAAAATGTGATGGGTTGCCATGATCGATGATTTTCGCATTTCATTCGGAATTTTACAAAGATCGCTTCATTTCAGCTCTATCATATGTCTTCTACCAATGATAATAGCTTTAAGGACAATAGATAATTTCATATATTTATTCATCTCGTAAAATAAAGCAAAGCAATTTATCAGTTGTTGGTAAAGTAATGACGGAATGGCAACAGGTATAACACACAAGTGACAGGGAATATTGGCTCAAATTGTAAGCGTGTAATAACTTGTTATTATGGAGCGACGCGATTTGCGACGCGAACGTTTGCGTTTGAGACGAGGATTGCGTTGGCCGTTCTCCTCTCTCCCTGCGTCGTGTTGCAAAGTAGCTTTAGATTACGACGGACGCAGTCTAGACAGAGTAATATGGCGCCCCCATATTATTATGATCAATGCGTCAAATGACTCTCAGCGTCGTAAAATGGCCCAGAACCGACCGTGCAAAATCAGACGACGCGAGGTCGATTTTTATAAAGCAAATTTGCGCATGGGCAGAGCAGGTGTTTGTTTGTTTGTTTTTATCCTCTGAACGTCCGCGTCGCGAAAATCCAAAGCTCCCTCTTGCGTTGAGAACGCAAACACAATATTTCAATCTCCCAACCGACTTACTAATTTCACATTTCGCCCCGCTCCATCCATGTCGACACACACAAGTATTTGGCGCCACACATTGTCCGTGGTTGGAACAATTATCGGGACATACGTCAGCTAAACACAAAAAAGGAGGGGATTTAAGAAAGAAGGAAAGAATCATATTACAAAAGGACACAATAAAACTTGACAAATAGACATGACGAGTAAACTTTCATTTTATAAACGACTGATTCACATTTGGAAATACCGATGCGAGTATTTCATACAATAACTATTCTTTAACACTGAACGATTATTGTTTTTTTCTTTCTATTTATGTCACGGAACGATTATAGTTGTAACGAGAACCTGCGTAAACCATGGAGTACGACACTCCATGCTATTAAACTGTATATTCATTTTCTGATGACTAATGTGACCGAAATACACATACTTCAGTTAATAGTCTATAGTAATGCTAATAGGCACATTTATAAATGAGTGGCTCTACAATACAATTCTCTATTTATTTTTTTTTTTTTGTTTACTGTGGCATTCTCTCTTTACAGATCCAGGAATTATGAAAGTTATAAAACTATATTCGAATACTTTACTGCATGCCAAACAAATCTCAAATCTATATGATTACTATGCAACATCATTCGTATTTATGGTTATAGATGTTAGCATGTTATGTGTGTGTGTGTGATTGTATGTATGTTTATGTGTCTGTGTGTGTGAGAGAGAGAAAAGAGTGTATGTCAGAGTGTGTGATGTATTTGTATAATTTTTTGTTTGTGTGTTTTTATGTATATGCTCTTGTAAGTACGAATGAGTTACATGATTCAATATATTCAAGGGATATATTTGTGTTTGGCATATGTCAATACTTTCTAGAGAAGGAATTATCAGTGGGATTGATTCATAATCGAGTTTTTCATGTTGAAGAGAGATTATTTGCAGTATAAATTTAAAAAATGGATTTGTTTGTGTTTAGAATTGTATTTGTATTGTTTTTGTTCGTTACACCCAGCATGGGTTGATTCATGAATGATTTCAATGAAATCAATAAATATCAAGGAAAAACAAACAAAAGTGTTGCTTCTTTCTTTGCATTTTTTTATTAATCCATAAGCTCCTTAAAGAGTAACCATAATCATGTAGAATTTGCGTTATTAGCAAAAAATGAAAATGAAAATAAATGTAAAAGGAGTGAACGCATACACTCCCTTCGTTACCAGCTGAAGCAGGCCTACATACCGGTTTGGCAGCGATGACCACTGAAGCCCGGAGGACACAGGCACACGTTCGGCTCTCCGCACTTCCCACCGTTGAAGCAGTGAGGGATACACAGAGCTGTGGAGACAACGACAGCGTACAAACGTGACAATGAATCTAATAATGCACGTTTAACCCATTACCTACCATACCTACGGGAACCTCGTAATCCGAATGTGTAAAGCGCATAGGGATTTTCAGATTCTCGTAGGGAATTAGTTAAACCAGATAAAAAAAAAGATCTGACAGCGGCATCTATCTCTATCTCCTTCCTTATCTATTGTTCCCATCGAAAAATCGATTTGATTATTCTTTATTCATTCTTCTTGAAGGCAGGTTTACATTTGAAATCACTCAGAGTCGTCCAGAATTTTCTCCAAATTTCCACCTTGCCGTTGTCTCTTCAATATTCATTCCGTTAAACCAAATTAAAAAAGTGAAGGCTTAATAGTATTACTCATGTAACCAATCAATAATTCAATCATCCATCGAATCAGTTAAAAGCGCAGGGTGACCTACATGACTGCATGCAGTAAAGAGCCCTGCTTGCTTCTCAGCGTTAGTGTATGATACCAAAGCACCGGGCTTAGAAGGTACCACAATGCGTAATATTTATGATATCATATTACATATGATTTATGTACATATAAATTTGGGTGCAAGAGTTCAGACGAGACGCGTAACTGCTCTGGCTAAATACATACACCGTGGGAGAGTCAAATACTTTGCTGTCACGGTCAGACAATTACTAATCCTCGCAGTCTATTCATCAACATTACTCTTAGACTCATCCTTCGATTTCGGCGGTGTGAAAAATCTTGGTCCAACGAACAGGAAAATTGCTGCCCATTGTGTCTCAATGTCACTTTACTGTAAGGGATTTGGCGATAGCGACGGCCACTGAAACGCCGGCAGCGCGAAAGTTATACCAATTGTTTATGCAGTCACCTGACAGTAAATAATCATTATTTCAGAACAGTGATGAATGGTGTTTAGTGTCGTTTTTTTCGGTGTTTGTGACGTCATGTTCTCTGTATCATGATTATTTCAAAACATTATGTGATCCTATATAGTTAAGATGCATAAATTCAAACCAAGTCAAATTAGATTAAATCGTGCGGCTAGATATGAAAAGCCAGCGGTACAGAAATTGTCAGGACGGTGCTTACCATAATGTACAGCCACCTACATTACATAGTGACTATTTCAAAACAGTAAATTATGTTCAGTAAGGTTTCATGCGACGTACCATATCGTGATCATTTCAAAACAGTAAATGACCTCAGCAATGTTTCATAAAGTCAAACATCGATTCGAAATTAATCAAGTCAAATCAAGTTGAAATAAATCAAGTCTTGTTCCACCAAATCGGATCGAAGATAATGATTACCTAAGTCAATAGCTCACAAATCCTAGAATTACTTCATTCAAGCTGACGAATTTCCCTTAGTTTAATGTCTATTCGCGAGATTCCAAGGCAACCTTCAATCACAAACTGGTTCACTCATCCTACAAAATATTAGTTACTGGATATTTCGGCATACAACATCTCGTTTTGAACGCTTCTTCCCACCGAAGCGGGCTCAACTCACCATTTTCGCACGCGGTGCCATAGTAACCCGATGGACATTCGCAAACCCCGTCATCGGCACACCTAGCTCCGTACGCACAGGGCGGATGACATGGCGTAACTGGTCGGGAGAGTACGGACGGTAACAGTTACGATTGTGATTATCTGTGTTTTGGGCAGGTGGGTTAACTATTTACTTACAGGTAACGAGATGTGTAGTGTGTTATCCCTATTCAGAATTACAACGTCTAGAAGGCAACGTGTTGATAATGGCCTGGACGGATGGATAGATATATAGGTAGGAATAGGGACAGAAAGACGAAAGATGGATGATTATAAACGGGTGAACATAATATGGGGGATAGATGGATACAGCATTCAAACACAGCACACTTTTACAGAACGCATACAAAGTTTAACAGATTTATGATCGATCATAAAATCGTATACATTAATAGGTTTTGGTCTAAGATTTGACAACTAAACCCCCTTAAATGCCTGTAATTAATGAACTGTATATATTACATCATTAATCCCCATCCCCCCCAAAAAAAAAAAAATAAAAAATAAAAAAAATAAAAATAAAAAATCCGGTGAGGATTTGTGTGATGGTCAGTAGAAGACATGTTTATTCGATGGCATCGTCACATACATCTTAAGTTTCGTACACTGGTACATGCAGCTGTAAACATCAGTGTTTCGCAATACCAACATGGTCTCGTAAAGTATATAATTTTCCTATCCTATTTGCAATTTTTCATGATACTGCACTGACCCATTTCTTTGAGCATACTAAATTTCAAGTAGCCAACTTAAACAAGGAGTGAATGTTTTATGGTTTGTGTGCTCCGGATGTATGTCTTTGTCGATGTATTTATCATTCATCGTAAGACATGTCAGACAACCATCGTGACTAAACGTATATAGAATTGTTGCTATCATATCAAAGAACACAACCCGAGTCCAAGAGTACATTATGTATATCATGACCTTGGAACTATTAACTATTTTAAACTAGACTGCCTCACCCTTTTTCTCGCACTGCTTCTGAACGTGTATTTTCAACGGTGACGCCGGAATCTGGCGCTTGGTGGCGTCCCATATTTTTATCGTCAATCTTCCAACAGCAACGCCCGACTTGCGTCCTGTACACGGGAATCCGACCTGAAAGACTAAATTCGTGAATGAGAAATAGCAAGACAGTGATTAGTGTTATCGCAACACGAGTGAGAAGACAGGGAAAAAGTACATGAGCAATTGAAATCAACTAAGGATACGAACAAAAGAATGGGGGACTAATTTACAAGCCTCATTTTCTCTTGCTTCAATAAGCCAGTTCGGAGTTAGCCCATGGGCACATTAGTACAAATTACATTTGTCTTTTCTTCGTCGGTTAAGGGCTTTACGTTACAATTTATGAGATTCATCAATCCTATTCAAACAAAGAATGAACTTGAGTAGACAAGGGGGTGTTTCATCAACGTTTGTCAGCGCTGACAACTGTCAGCACTGACAATTTCAGCAAAATCCTTGGTTTTGATTGGCTGAGATGCTCTAGTCACTGACTGTTACTATGGTGATTCAAGTTGTCAGCGCTGACAAACGTTGATGAAACACCCCCCAGACGACCAGAATGGTCCGTCAATTAACACTTGGCAAAGCGTCCATTTCATTATTTTGTATTGAATGTACTGTATAAACAACCTCTTTCTTTGATATTGCCAATTACTACTTTAGGTGTTAGGTGGATGTGCTGGCAAGCAGCATTTTTAGGACCATAATCGCAGATGCTTATCCCAGTGAATTTAAAAACCAACACGCCTGTTGATAGGAATGACCTTTTTTCTGCTCATGCGAAAAGTGGAAATGCGAACTGGCTTATTATCCAATTTGAAGAGCGCAGCTTGAGCCCGGAAATAACCCATGAACCACTGTCAGCATGTACGATATCGTCGGCGTAATTAGGGCTTTTGTTTTGATCATCATATTTCTGACAGACTCAACTGAAAATCATCGACAAGAGAATTCGATGCCTCGGGAAACATGCGATTTCCTGTCGTCAGTCAGATATGAATTGTTGTAACTTGCTTAGTTTAATTTTCTTGAAAACACAAACCTACACTCACGCACATACACACACAAAACAACACAAAAACAAAAACATGAAACAGAGTTGATTGCAGTAAACGAATGATACTGGCAGACATTTTCCCATTATATCTCCTGACATATCTCCTGACATTTTCTTGAAGTTAATAGGTATTTTACTTGATCGATTTCCAGATAAAATAAAAAGGAAGGAAATAAATGAGACACCCACCTGATTCAGTCGTTGGTATGACTCCAGAGGGCGGTATATTGATAGTTGGATTGCCTAGGATTTCCGTGCGTGCAGTGCGACCATGGATTGAATAGGAGAACTGGAAATAAACGAGAGCGAGAAAAAAGTGGAGTGAAACAAGAGCTGATGAATTCCGTTGAGACTAAACCGTTAAATGGTTAAAATGGTGAAAGGGACTAAATCTAATAATAAAAGACGGTAAATGGAGAGCTCGTTTTAAATCAAAATATTGAAATGCTTACTAGAAAGACTTTTTTACTGAAAAAAAATAGATCGACACAGTCTTCATTTTCTTATTCTTAATTTCGTAAAATTCGTAAATTTTTATAGACAGGGGTAACCTCAGATATTCACTATAAAAACTTTAAGAAAGTAAATAGAGCAGATGACAAAATGATAAGAATTGCAAAAAAAAATAGATTTATCTTTTATCTATCATTGCATGCTGCTGTATAAAAAAGTACAAAGATTGTTAGTCGTTGTTTCCCTAAAACTTACTTTTACATCTGCAAAGAAATCATCTCAAATAAATAGAATAATGATGGATTTTTTTTTGCGTCTCCTGTGTGAGCACAGTGTATGTGTGTGTGGGTGTGTGCGTACGTGTGTCCGTGTTTGCTTGTGTGTTTGTATACAATGATACACAATGAATGATGTGCACGTAAGAAGGTGAGACTTTCCAAAAGTAGGTGAGGAGACATGGATTCATTGATATCATCATCAATCCCCTATCGTATCACACAAAAGGGATAACACCTAACATGTTATTCCAATTTGTAACGTCAATCGCGTTTTGTGGTACTCTGGTTCGGAAAGAGTTCACGAAAACGCGTCTCATAATATTATAGTCACAGAGCCATATGGCGTCATTATGGAAAGAAAATTGCTACAAATTGATCGGTGACTATGCGGGACCTCCCACAAGCTCGTTCCCGACAACCGGTGGCTAAACAGCGGACAAGTTAGCGGGAGCCGGTTAGCGGTAGCGGGGTTCCCTCGGTCTGCCGTGTGTCATACCAGTGGTGTTTATATCATGACGTCAGCTGCTATACCAGCAACATGTGTGTGAAGGCAAACATCAGGGCCCCGTATCGATGAAAGATGTTAGGATGTCAACTCTTGCTGGAATGGCAACTTCCCATAGCAACAGCCAATCAGGAAGCTGCATTCTAGTCGTTACCTTGACAATTGCCATTCCTTTCAGCAAGAGTTGTTATCATATCAGTTTTTTATGAAATGGGGCCCAGCAGATGACAGTTGAGGTGGTGCGCGCTCTTTTGTTTGTTTGTTGTTGTTGTTGTTGTTTAGAACGTATAGTTTTGAGCACATAATGATGCTTTTGAAACAAGCGAACATTTTTTTTCAATACCTATTTATACCGTACTATAGTTATACGGAGTGAAAGAAAGAGAGAGAGAGAGAGAGGGGGGGGGGGGAGAGAATCAACTGCAAGGAGCAGAAGAAGATGAAAAACAACATAGAACGACAAGAAGAAGGAGAAGGAGAGGGATGGAGGGATGTCAGAGTTTCGAAAGATCTTTAAGCAGACATGGGATACACGGCCAGGGTCATGCTTCGTGATCATCCTCTCTCATCGTATGCTGCTCAAAAAGTTTCCGTCCTTTGGAATTATTCAACTGTTCCTTTTTATTGGCCATCCCCTCACGGGTCTGCAGCATGATGCTTGAACAATAGGAGGAGTAGAAGGAGAGTTCTGATTGATTTTATGTTTTTTGTTACGAACAGACGCGTTTGGTTTCTTTGAGTCAACATGTGCAAGAATTTCATAAATTCTGCGCACACAGAAAAATTAGGAGGAAGTTTATCGATCATGAGTTGAGAGGATTATTGCGATACGTTTCGCTGGTCGAACTCAACCTCTGTGTAAAGAGCATTAGTGTGTGATACCTGTTTTTATTCTTGAGGTTAACCCAATTTCCTGTGTTAAATATATCCGTGTACATATACCATTGTTTCTACAAGCTCCATGCATGATTCTTGCACATCTGGTTCAAGGCCCCCGAGGGCAGATGTGGCACGGGCTCTTGCGGCGAACCAAGCACCAGACTGGATGCAGCAGTGCGAGAAACCGACAGAAGTCTAATCGAGAAACAAAAGTCTTAAGGACAGTATAGCTGGCGTGGGAAGGCTACAATTAGTTTTGAAGGGCAAATAGTCATCTGTATCGGCTTGACGATATACATAATATTCGCTTGTGTAAATGATCGTGGAATCAATGGGGGAACAAGTGTTTAAAAACAATGAAGGTGGTATGATATTATGAGGTGCACGGAACAATATTCCCCCTGAATCACATTTGCAGTCTCATTCATATGGATCATGAACACCTTATGAAGCATTAGTAAAACGGTTCCATGACATTTGCTTCTGCGACAATCTTTACCCCTGTGAAATATCTGCACACTAAGCAAAATATAAATTCTGCCTACAAACATAACCCCTACCCTAATCCTAATCCTCACATCAAACTAAATCTAAAATCCTATCACAACCCCTACCCTTTCCCTAAGTCCTTGCAGAAAATAAAACCGGCGCAATTGTCCCGGGAGCAAATGTCGTGTCATCCAGTAAAACATTCGAGGTGGTGAAATCGATTATGTGCATGATGGCTATCACAAGTTTTGGTCACACAACAACAGCAATGGTTCAGACACAGAATTTCATAATCATTACTAAGTCGATGACTCGGCAACATTAAAGTGTTGCTGAGTCTTGCCCATAAAAATGGTCAATGCTCGAAAATTAATACAACAAAACAAAAATATGATGAGAAGGATGCAAGGATGATCTTCTTTCTGATTTCACGATCAAAATAGTAAATTTATCCAACAGCGGTCCAAGTTTAATGTGCGGGTCAATAGTAGACTCTTGAGGCTATTATGACATCATCTTATCGCTGTTTCAGGAACAAAAATGTGAAAAGTAAATCAGAATTCCACAACTCATTTTTTTGAGGTCAACTTCATGAACACTCGGGCATTAAAGGTCCAGTTTACTTTTGAGTGCAGTGATTCAAAAATGTTCAAGATATCACACTGATGCATATGTGAAGCACTGTTGTATCACAAAACATCCTGCCATATGAAATATTTTCCAATAAAGCCTAAAATATAAGGAGATATCAGTATTTTTCTCATTAACCCATATCTATAGACGGTTTAGTCTGGAAACATTTTTTATCATAGCTATTGTTCACATTTTGTGTATTTAACAACACTTAAACATCGATTATACGGATTCAAATTTTTACAGTTGTTGTTTCTATCCCTAACTCACATTTTTGAACTATCTTAAAGCACTAATGTTGGGTTTTTGTTTCTTCTACAAATGGTAAATTATGCCTTTAAGCTTGCCTGATTTTGATCAGCTTATCAAAGCCAACTTAAACATGGCGTTGAATCGCACTCTGTAATAAATCCCACCTATCGCTTTTATTGGTACAGTATTCGCTACTGGCATGGTGACTGGGGTACATTGTAAAATGTCGCATTCTTGTTTCAAGACTATTCTATCTAAGTGCTATACAAACATGGCGATAAAATATTATTGAGCGCGGCATCTGTTCCACGGCTAATTCAGCAGAGACCAAAGAAATTTGAAGAACATATTATTCACGACGATTTCGCTTATGCCACGAGAAGTCAAGTTCGATTTCGCCTATACCACGAGAAGTCAAGTTCAAGTTCATTTCGTTCTCAGTACGAAGTAAATATAGCTCAAGGTTTACAGGAAGTCATACAAATTAAAACCATAGAACGATGAATTCTGGGTAATGTACGAAATTCCAACGCCATATTGTACAATGCATATTTTGTAAGAGCGGTTACATCGTTAATTACATTGCGAAATATGAACTATGAAAATCACAAAGTGTAATTAGTAATAAACTGATTAGATGATGAAAGAGAGATACATGTATATAATTCATAGCAGTCCTTTTTATGAATAAGGTTAGTGAAAGTAAATTGCACCCTTGGTGGAGCATGGGGAGACATAATTCTCAATATCTGGGACACCCCACTTCACCCAGATCTGTACCCTGCGGAGAACATTGTTGTTACGCCGACTTAATGCGGCTGTCACCAAAACACGACGTCGTCAAATCCCCAGCGGAAATCGAAAAATACAAGATAGGCTAGCTGCCCGACGTATACTACATAACTGGTGTCGTCTGCGTGGTCTGGTGTTCTGATAACCCGTCAAATTATCGGCGTAACCGTGAGTCGATGTTTCGTTCAAACTTGAATCACGGAACGGCTGTTATTCCATTTCAAGTTGATTGACCATTCGTTTTGTGATGGTCAAAGTTAATAATATACTGCACTTTGAGTTTCTATTGAGTTCATTTTCTTTGGGTCTAGCTGTCTCCGTATCTATCTATCTATATCTATCTATCTATCTATCTATCTATCTATCTATCTATTTATCTATCTATCTTTATCTATCTATCCGTCCATCTATATTTCTATCTATTCATCTATACCTACTCGTCTCTATTTTCATCAAACTTTCTTTTCATTTATCTCCTTTTTTTTTTCTCCGAACAGAAACGAACAGTCAGCAGATATGGTAGGACAGTGAGTGTAAAGGGTAACGTTTGTCATTATGCATATTGATTTGAAAACTTTGTGCCTGTTTGACATTTCAAAACACAGCCTCTATCACCACAACAAAATTAATATCTCTTTGGTGACTACTTCTCGCCGATTGTTGGCGTCAGATTTCTCCACAAATATCTTGAAGATATAAGTGTTTTTATCGCTTATAAACACAAAACTGCCAAACAACTTTCCAACAAAATATGAACATATCATGTCAAAGAACACATGAAGGAAAATTTATCTGGGGATATCTTCCCTTTCAACAAACATCTAGAAAGTCAACACCACTTCACGTATCCATAGTTTCATCAGGGAGGTGGTATGTCTCATATACCATCTCCCTGCATATACCTCCTCCCTGGTTTCATACTGAGTAGTCATTGTCCTGCTTAGTGACATAACAGACAGATCATAGTTGTGTACTTGGAAACATTTTGGTTAACCTGATAAACAGTCATGGTGATATGCATGCTTCAATTCAATATTCAGTACTCATTCAATATTGGTCGGTTGCTATACTTTTCCATATTGAGCCTACATCAACAACACGCCTCGAATGTTTTCAAGATGAAAGGCCTGCATTTTCGACCAGAACAATGAATATAAACGCAAGTTGGAGGACAACTTCTTTTCTGTATAGACAATGAATGTGAGGATAAATGGTATGATATTCTTTGTCCAGGGTAGATTCTTCAGTGTTGCCACTGCTCTATACCAGAGGGCCCTGCCATTATTATTACCCTAGAGTTGCCAGATACCGATTTATACACCTGGGTCGAGAGGGACATAGTGGGTGCAAACATCCTGTCCATGGGCGTTGGCACTTGACGGGGTTCGAAGTCGGGACCCCCGATTGAATGTCAAGAGTCCCTTCCACTAGGCCACAGTAACCATGGTAACCCCACTGCCTTCGTTTTCTTGTTCACTGCCTGTCGAATAGTTATAGTGATGCATATACAGTAGACCTAATTCGAAATTCCCTCTTACCCCTATTACAAGGGGGGTCATCCCACAAGACCGACACCCATGAGTCATACAGCCTATGAGTCCTGCAGCCCACGAGTTAGACACTAGGCAAATAAAGCTCATGATACCGACACTAGGTAAAAACAGCCCACGAGTTTGACAGAGACAACCCGGGGTTTAATGTGTCGGTCTCGTGGGCCTTGTTTGCGTAGTGTCGAACTCATGGGCTGTATGACTCGTGGGCTATATAACTCGTGGGCTGTATGACTCGTGGGTGTCGGTCTCGTGACGTGCACCCATTCCAAGGCATGTATCGAGCAGATTTGTTCCTTGATATTAATTCATCATAAAGATTGCCAATTCAATGTCACGAGTTCACAGTTGAGATGACATGCTTACTGGTAGAGTCGGTGTCACGATGATGCCACGATACCACGAGACACCTGAAATGCTCCGCAGGTGGGGAATGAGACCATCCGCGGTCATCCGCAATGATCGAATGTTGTTCCCGTGTGATGACTCAGTGATCACCTGATTGACACATCGGTCACGTGTCACACACACACGTTGATAAGTCATTCATCTTTCTCGTCTTCATCAATGCCATTAAACAATCACATTAACCCTCGACTTCAAAATGCCATTGAAATGATGTACAAAGAATTTGCCATGTAAAGGTATTCAAAGGGTTCAACCATGACAATGTGACTTTAAAATCAATGTGATCTTGAGAAACAAACTATGAGTAACGCTGCATGTAGCCAGATCCTGTCGACATCAGCAGCAATAGCGACAAAAAGCCAGACAACGAAAACTGGGACAGCCTGCTAAATCACAAACTAGAATTAATCTAGGACATGAGCTCGTGTTGTCCTACTTCACCATATATCTCACAAATGAACGTGTACCGAATATTTTTCTTTGTCTCTTGCCAGACGCAACCAACTTCCTGGTCATATGATGATTTCGATACAAACATCTGTTTACAACAACCACTATCATAATAGCCTTGAATTCTGCCTTCGTAGGACAATAGACGACAAAAATTACGTGATGATGTAGCATTTTCATAAACAAAAATCGCGTAAATATCAGCGATGTTTACGATTGCGTATGACATGTATGAGCTCATTCAGTTTGTGTACACGATGCATTCGGACTGTTGAACGTGATATACCGTGTATACAGGGTGTGTTTTGCTGTGCGCACAAGAGTGACTTTTTTTGTTTGTTTGGTTGTTATTTTGCATTGACTCGATTCTAATGTTTAAACGCATTTTGGAGAATATGAAGAGTAAAGTCAAACTAGATTAGTGATGAACTTTTCCTTGAATTGGACAGAGTGTTCTCATTAAGCACTGATATAGTTTGACATTATAAAAATTAGATACAGATCATGATGATCACTCCCTCCCCCGAAATTTGAATACAACAGTGATAAAGTAACTGTAATCTCTGCTATTGCAAAATTACGATTACTAAGTTCCTGCAATTTTCGAACAATATAATACGTAGAAAAAACTTTTTTTTAAACTTTCTTTACTTTTACTTTTACTTTTTTTATATACTGGAATTCATTTCAAAAGGAAAAGGCGTATATCCCTTTGTGTATGAGCAAAGCTATGTTTGCGAGCCCTACTATTCTACACTTTATATCAATCATGGCGAAGTGTTATTTAGAACAAAAGTGTCACTAAAGGTTTAAATACCCTTGAACTATTTTGTTGTGTAGAATGCATTGGAGTATGTAGACTAAGGTTAACGTTCTTCATAACAAATTGTGTAATAACGAAAACAATCTGTCCACATAATATGATGATAAAAAACGTTACTGCCTCGATACTTCTGAATTAATATTTCTCTGCGTCTCAATATAACATAGTTCTACTTCGAGCTACCAGCTGCTGTGAAAGGAGGATGAAAGTCTATGGAAAATTCCGAACCGTGTTTTATTGAGCAGGTGTTGCTGGCGCAATCGAAAGTTTATTCCCGATTTGCACCAGATGTTACAAGGAGGGAAATTTTGTGTGCTCGTTTTTACTGTTCTGACGCTGACATTTGACCTTGACACGCTAATATAACCAGACAGTTTTATCATTTTTTTTTCGTCACCATGGAAACTGGATGGTTTCGTGCGATAATCTTGACTGAAATCGCGGATGAAAAAACGCTCAAGACAAATAATCAACTGCAATGTTGAGCCGGCAGATCAAAGATGAAAAATCCATAAAGACAAAAAAGAAAAAAGAAAAAAGAATAAACAGAGGGAGCGAGAAAAAAAATATACTAAAGATGAAGCAAAAATAAAACCCATAACAGCCAAACACAAAATACAAAGATATTAACCCTATAAAGCCCAAGGGGGGGGGGGGGGGGCACATTGTGCCCCCCCCCTACCAGATTTTCGTTTGCCACTCCTTTGCCCTTTATTCGATTTCAACCAAATTTGGTGACTTTTCCTAAAATCTTATTACGAACATTTTGATATACAATTTAGCTATATTTGATGTTGCTGGTTGCCATTATTATTTCCTTTGTTTTTATATGACAAAGGCATAAACAATAGATATAATAGAGATAATTGAAAACAATGATATTTTCTAAAGATTGCCCTTATATTTTGAGTTATTTTGATTCCTTCACCCAAGTTATGCCTCTGATATCATTAGTTTATCATATTATCAATTTGCAATCTCAAAATTCCAGTATTATGCAAATATGAAATGTCATAACTATACATGTACCCATCGCATACATTTCATCTCAGGTCTCATAATGTATCACTATGTTGATATGAATAGCGCCCCCATGTGGTGACCTTGAGAAATTTCAACCATAACAAATAATGAAATTCCACTTGCTTATCATTTGTGGCAAATATGAAAATGATTGGTCTATAATAAGACATATATAATGGGGATAAAGAAATTATACAGAAAAATCATGTTTTTAGCATATTTCCTATGTATTTCTTTATATTTTGGTAAATAGCGCCCTCCATGGGTGACCTTGTGAAAATTCAAATGTACGGTCATGTAGAGTATGAGTTACTCTACCCACGTGCCAAATATGACGATGATACATCAAATAATAAAAAAGTTATATAGGGGGGCACAATGTGCCCCCCCCCCCCTTGGGCCTGCGAGGGGTCAAAATAGCTTGGGCTTAATAGGGTTAAGTAAGCGGACGCGTAGACTGACATGCGCATAATCTTATCTATCAAATTCGTCATATATGCATTTCAATTTTTTTTAAAGGTTCAAACGAATAGATATAATCATGTCAGTCTCCGTCAAAATCTAAATGAAATCTTTGACAAAGTTCACAAAGTGAGCGAGACAAACAATTTTTTTTTTTTTTTTTGGGGGGGGGGGGGGTGCCAGAAAGGCAGTGAATGAGTGACAATAAACAACCGACGATAAACAACTAACCCCCTAGCAATGATGTGCATTTCTACTCTGACAATGTCAGATGAAAAGACTTCCTGCCTTCATTCAACTCCGTCTGACAAACAAACAAACAATTTCTATTTTTGAAACACTTTTTTTTTGGGGGGGGGGGGCGTGGGGGGGGGGGGGGGTGGGAGGAGGTTACAATCCGAACACCAACAGGTATTAACAAACAGCACTTCATCACACCATTCATGACGAGTGCGGTATATGGAATAGTTAGCTTTTTATTCATGGGAGGGTAGCTTAGTGTCCGATGAATGGAACAGGACAACAAGAACACTTGACCGAAAGATCGGTCTGTATCTGGTCGTCGGGGAAATGTTCCGCGGAGACTGCGTCTGGCTTCACGGATCCCCTCCTATACGGAGGAGAACGATAACGTCAAAAAAATAAAAGACTCCTCCGGACAGACGGATCTTTCTGTATACAAGAACACCAACTATGAACATGTTTTTGCCGTTTGAAAATTGGTTTTGAAGTGGCTGATATATCAAAAAAAAAAATAAATAAAGAGGTTCCGATAGAAGGTGGGACCCATCTTTTATTTGGGATACTTTGTTTTACTTTTTTTGTTGTTGATATCTCAGCAATTTCAAAACCGATTTTCGTCAAATGAATCATGAATTCCCCTTAGAATTGTGTGTTCTTTAACATTTCTTAAGTGGTTTCTAACTATCTCACAAGAAGTTAAAATCAGAATCCCCATCACGCATCTCGACCACTAGAGTAACCCATCCCTTTAAATTAAGTTAATCCCATTTCTTTGCTCAATTTTCCACTAATAGATTAAATCTAATTCAAATTAATTCAGCTCAGTTTAATTCACTTCAATTCACTTCAATTCAGTTCAATTCAGTTCAATTCACTTCACTTCAGTTCAATTCAATTCACTTCAGTAGTGCCGACCTCTTTTTTGTGCGAAATGCAAATTGTCAAGTTTAATACAAAATATGTTACATTCATTCTAATAAGCGAAGACTTGAATTTTCTTGATTCTTCTCGAATAGCATGGCCAAACTGGCCGAACGGGAGTTGGGCTCCTCTATACGTGCTAGTGGTACATGTATATGATGGGGATCCATAACCGTGCCATCTGCTTGAGGGGTCGTCTATAGGCTCACTCTCAAGTTTGAGAAAATATTTATCGAAACCGTTTTCCTTTCAGCTGTATTATACCCCATCAATATTTTGACTTCCTCTCCCGTGTTGTTCTCCTCTCCCTTTCGTTTCTTTTTAAGCTTAACAAAAGCCGGTAATGTCAACATATCAAGATGTCGATTCTCATTAGGGGAGGTGTAGAATAACACGGAATTTATTGTGCTGCTTCAGTGTTCAGAGACTGCATTATAGGCCCGTCATTCTAAGCTCCGAAGTGCATGATTGTGCTCTTCTTTTTTTTTTCAATACAAGACTTTGCAAGATAACTCCATGCAAAAGGACATGATTAATAAGTCCTGTGGAAATATCAATACCATTTCAATTGATGCAAGCTTGAATTTGGTGTCCGAGGTATTCATCGATGCGGTTATGGTTTACACACGGGTGGGTTAAGAATAGCGAATGGAGAATGGAAAGAATTAGAGTTGTTGCTACAACTCCTGTACTATTTTTTCTCCTTCTTCGTAACAATTCACGGTCTGTATTTTGCACTATATGAATTAATGTAAATAAAATGTTCAAGTTCTGCCTGTTCAGTAGTTTCATTGAGAGCGGCCTCGCTCGTTTTAAAGCGGAACAATTTACATCTTTCTTCTTTTTTTTCCAGCGTCTGTTTGGATAAAAATGATTCTGAAAACGAACGGTAGATGTCCCTCACTTTTTGGCCCTTTCATGCTTCTTTTTGATTTTGCACAATTTAGGGGTGTGATTTCTCTTTTGCGTGACCTACAAACGGTGAGCGGGGGGAGAGAGAGAAAAAAGAATGAAAACAGGTAAGCTGCTGGTGATGTTTTGATATCGGTTGCTAATGCGGTGCATGAATGAGACTGGTCACAATGCGAGAAGGCAAACCCCCATCGCTAGCCCGGCGCGTACCGCGAGACTCACGGGAGGCTGCGGCTCTCTGTTTGTCGATGGCTGGTACCAGTGTAAAGTGAAACGCTACATTCATAACAGGTGCTAATCCTTTTTTTATTTATTTCAACGCATCAAGCGGCGCCTTTGTTTCCATGCTGTTTCACACACCCCTTAAGTCATACTCTCTTTTATAACGTTATTATTACTATCTCTTTCGTTCTTATTCTTCTTGTACGTTTATAAGTTAATAAACAAAATACAGACAGGTAAGATATTACTGTCGGGATCTCATCAAAGAATCACGGCTTCACACAGGTCGTAGTAGTTAAAGGTCGTATGTCCCTTTTGCAAACTTATCATGTATTTAGGCTTACGGTGTTAACCTCATTTCCTGTTTAAAGAAATGAAAACTAACCACATGCCACTAAAATTACGCTCCCCTTTTGCACCGAAAATAATGATAAGCCAGTTTGAGAGACAGGTTGGCCTTTAAATTCACTGAGATAAGCATCAGTGATGTTACAATTATTCATGTAATCCTTATAGATGGTGCTTGCCATAGTACATCCACCTGACAGCAAGCCTGGTATTTGGCAATGTTAAAAAGAAACAGTTTGTTAACGCATTTAATATAAAACAATGAAATGGATGCTTCCCGGAGTTTTGATTGACGAACCATTCTGGTCACTTGGTCGATGCAGGTTCATTCTTTGTTTGCATATGGATTCCATGAATTGCTATGTTGGGCAAGCTGATGTATTATGTCTCTTTGAACCGAGTGAAGTGCCTAACCGACTGAGTAAAAAGAAAAGTCATTTGTACCCATGAGCATATGAGCTATCTCTGAACTGGCTCAGGTAAAGCCTATTGGATTTTTTTTTTTTGTTCGGGGTTCGAATAGATTGATTGGAGATCTATACTTTTGTTTCCTCCTCCATTGTAAGGAAGTTTCTAGTTTTTTTTTTAATCATTCTGAGGAAAGGTCTGAATAACCTACCCTAACAATATATGTATCAGTTTATGAAAGGAATCTAATTCTCAGGGTTTCAAAAGGGACACACGAACTTCAAGGGAGTCCGCTTGATATCATCTTTTCTTCTTGCCAAACCAGGGGCCCGTTGCATAAAAGTTACTTTATCATGGTAACTTTGCCATGCAATGGTAACTACCATGGCAACAATACTCAACAGCCAATCAAAATCAAGAATGCCAAGGAAGTTACCATTGGATGGCAAAGTTACCATAATAGTAACTTTTATGCAACGGGCTTCAGATCAATACACTCGGCAAGTTAACTGACATCTGAAATGTCATAATGAATACCACATCGAAACGCACCAAAATAAGACGAGGCGATATTTGTTGATCCATGAAGTCTTTTACTATTCGCAACTAATGCAAATATGAACTTGAATCACACTGATACACAAAAGACGTGATGATTGCATGACTTAAAGGGTTAAGCACACGGCACGCCATGGATTATGTGACATGGGTGAAGCGAAGTATAATCAGGGAGGTGATGGGAAAACTGCTAGGTGGGGTAGAACTTGCACCTACATTTCCCCCCTTTTTTGATTGTCTGTCGTCTGGTCGATAATTGTCCCCTTCCGCTCTCATCAACCTTTCTATTTTCTATCTTCAGCGTTTCCACTGTTCATTTTCTTTCTTTTTCCTTTTCACCCTTCCCTCTCTCCTTCCGCTTCTATCTGTCTGCCTATCCCTCTCTCTGTCTTACCTCTTTCTTCTCTTTCTCGTCTGTTTTTTCTCTTTCCCTCTGTTCGCCTTTCCTCTCTCTCCCCTGTTTCCCCTCTTTTCCATTCTCTCAACCCCCCCCCCCCACCATCCAATCTAATCTCTTTCTCATAATGGACATCTCACCGTCCTTTGTCTGAGGACGTGACCCTGGTATCATATCGGGTCTTTACCTTGTTAAATGCTTTAAAGTGCTCCGAACTTGGTTTGTTTGAAATGGCACCTGTTAATCCCAGGGGCAAGTTTGAATTGATGAGAAATATTCATCATTAACACAACACTTCCTGCCATAAAAAAAAATGAATAAATGGAAGAAGATGACTTTGCAACTGAATTCCCCTCAATAGCATTCAGGGAAAGAATTGTCAATTTACGAGTGATTTTCCCCCCAAAGGGGACGATGCGTGGAAGCGGTTTCATCTTGTTATGAGAAACTGTTAGTTATAATTGACATGCCAGATTGAAAATCGTGCGTCTAGCAGAAAAAAAAAGGGTCTTCCGAAGTCCAGAGGCCTAAAGTGACGTTGGGTACAACTGAAGTGGAATTGCTCAACCCTGGACCTGATGTGCTTTCAAAGTTCACAGAACCATGTGAAATGAGACTGCGATTTGTCTCCTATTTCTAATGCTTATCATCATTTATACTCTAAAACACTACTTTTAAACGTCGCCAGACTGTAAGCAGTATATTTGTTGCCAGACATATTAAGCTCAAGCGATACAAGTAATCATCTTGATATCATATTCAATCTTCCATTTGTTGAAGGATGGAACGTGAATGGACCCCACAAGGCAGGTTGTGCCACTCAGACGGCATGTCGACATCTTGTTTCTCTCTGCTACAGAAGTCTAGCTTTGGTATTTTAGATACAGAGAAGCCAGAGTGAATAGCCTCATGTTCGTAATGTTGTCTGGCTTACAAAACTGTTATCCATACATCAAAGGTCTATCATTTTCATTACCGGTAAAAGTACAACGTAACAGCCGGAGGGAGGTGGTCTATCTCCAATTATATGACTTTCCGTCTATTTTTGTACTCGGCTTGAACAATTTTAACTCGTGACTGATATCACTGATCCATGGGAAACAAACAAACAAACAAACAAACACAACAGCTTACCCGCTGAAAGCCAGATGAAAGGTCAAGAGAGCGAGATGCTACCAATTTGCCGTATTTCTCGTAAGATTGCAAATAATACAAGACATAGAAGAAGAAGCTTGGACATCTTGCCAAAGATGCCATTGGTCGGCATGCAAGAACCAAATCTTTCGAATACGCCACGTGCTTTTTATTTCTCTCTGTGTGTATGTGTGTGTGTGTGTGCGTGTGTGTGTGTGCGTGTGTATGTGTGTATGTGTGTGTGTGTTTTGTCTTGGACATCTCTTTTTGTTCACCAAGCACTGCCAAGAGAACTTCGAGATAAAAAAATCTTGATAACTGCGAAGTTATTTTCAAACACTGTTTGTTGTTTTTGCTACATTGTTTCCAACACTCTCGAAGTTTTAATGTGATTGTGCAATGTTTCTGGACATCAATGAACATAGAATCAACCCCAAACTATATATATTAGGAATAAAAAATGTTTGAGAAAGCAACGCAAATTATAACTTCATCTTACCCCCGGTGACGCCCTCCACGTGATATTGACAGTGCTGACTTCAGCTGGGATGGTAGTGTGTTTATCCCGCAGCTTTTCGAGGATGGGCTGCGGCTGACCGTTCCGAACAATATCGAGAGTGGCGCCTCGACCTGCAAAATGACAATGAGAAAGAGAGAGAAAACCTGGATAAATATCAAAGAATACCCAAACAAAATGACCAGGTTGTTGCCACTTAATCAGGCGTATATACAAGGAGAATACAAAGAGAGTACGTAAGGTTGAAGGCCATGCACTTTCGCTCTCGTCCACAGACACAAAGCGCATTGGAAATCAAATTCTTGCATTCCTTCGTCATGAAAGAAAACACAGCAATCATGAAGTTGAAAGTATTGAACTATTTTATCCACCCATTCAGATACGCCTCCAGATTAAGAGATAACGATATCAAATTGCGATGGAAATTGTTTTCTTTTTCTTTTCTTTTTTCGGAGCGACATTGACCTGTCCTTGTTCAATCGTTTGTACTTATGCAGCGAAATACTGTGCTCTTCGAAGCAGGACGACATAAACAAGGATATTGGCATGATTGGGAAGCAAAGTTTTGTGATCATCAACATGCAGGCCTAAATATAGATGACATGTCACCGGTCAGTGGAGCCTTTGTATAAAAAGCGACAGCTATTCTATGGCCATAAATGACTTTTTTAATACAAAGAAGGGGTGTATACGCGCAGTGTGATAGTAAGACTAGTTAAAATGATTCTGGCACATCATGGCCCTACCGCTCAACAAGGGAATTACCCGTTGTTTATTTGCCGTTGGCTGGATATATGCCCTTGTCTATAGGAAGGGCTGCATGGTCCGTGTTTTCACGTTGAAGCCGCCCACTGCAACCCGCTCGTGTCTTCATGTTGAAGACATAATTGATACATCCTTCTCAATCATTTGCAATTGGCGAATCAGCCAGATGATACTCATCACCATGAACGTCTCTCTTATTTTGTATACAACCCTCGATACTAGTAGGCCTACATGTACCTGGAAAACATGACAGATGTAATCAGCTAGTATTATGTTATTGATTGGTGGAGGAGTTCTATCCTACGCTCGTTTATCATGATGATGATGAAGAAACAGATATATTTCATCACGTCCTAAGGCTGGTTGCAATTTATGCAGATAGTATTTCTTGTTCTACCGTTTGCTTATCTATTTCAAATAAACTTGATCGTCAAGCTGGTAAACAATAATTCTTTTTTTTTAATGCTTATAGACCTTTCTGATATCAAAGACAGACAACGTTAATACTGACCTTCAACTTGTCTGTGCCGATCATTTGCCACTTAGTGACATCTAATGTATCAAGCCCTAACTTATACACAGGGGCTTGCCTTTTTTGACCTAAACACTTTTACCAGGGGTTTGACGAGAATGACCCAAATATTGAGCGTCATACGGCGACGAGAGACGCAGCTGGCCAACACATTGTTGTCGACCTGTCTCTTGTGACTCATTTTTACTTGTGGTCTCCATAAGACACTCGGTCAAAATGCACTTTACGGTTGACATGTTTAGATATTCATCTTTGCTCTCCAAAATGGAAGAAGACACAAATAATCTAGCTGCACGAGCTAGCCAAACAGTGGCTGGGAATGGATCCTTGCTATTGGACCAAATCTCTCCTCATCACTGCCTGTAAAAGTGAAGGTCTTGCTCGACAAAAGTATTCTGCTATTGACTAGACATTGTGCATGTATGCGGAACAAAAACATTCAAAAGCAGACAAAACGCCCAAAGCTAAATGACTCGCTGGATAAAGGTAAAGAGGAGCAGGAGGCTTCAGAAGCGCACATTATAGTGGACCTTCAGCTCGAATCTATGGGGATGATGCCTTTACTAATCAAACGGGATCGATGTGTAGGGATAAGCTTATACTATACTTTTTTCAGAGAACAAGAAAAAGATGTACATCAGTTGGAGAAAGCCGAGCAGTGGCTGGAAATATGTGAAGAAAGAACACATTTCATGATGAAAAATACACACAGACGAAAAATCTCTGTAAAACCACTTGGAAGTTATATTGTGCCCACACTAGTTCCACCGTAAATTACGAGCAAGTTACAATCTGCGTAGGAAGTTGATACTCGAATCTCCTCTAAACCGACAAACTGAATGCTAATCTATTCTTCTTTTTTCTTGGCATTCCTTTCATTTTCTATATTGTAAGTCTACACCAGCAGGTTAACTCAAAACTCCCAGATGTTAACATGTCATGCAGCTTCACCGTAGGGAGAGAATAAACGAAAAATCAAAGTCTCAGGACCCGAGCCATAACATATGTTTCTCATCACAAACAGCCGATCACTACAACATGTGATATAGACATGAAAATATCTCACTCTAATCGGTTATGACGACTTCCTAATGTGAGGATGGTGCTGTCGTTTTATCGAAATTGAGTAACTTCGTTCCCCTTGTTATTATAGTATAGGCCGGCATCCTCCACACCACGCAGACAAACAACCCATCACTATTGGCTGTGGCAGATTTGAAGGCACATCTGAAAGTAGTTGCTCTTATTTGCAGCTCGCTCTGAGGGATCTTCATGAGTACATACTTGGAGAATTTAGAGTTGTTTTTACTTTTTTTTAATTGACCTTTTGACGTGGGCATTCAGGAAGAAATTACATTGTAATAAGCAAGCAACCACAGTGATGACGACTTTAATTAAAGGTCCCTGCAAGAGATTTGGTGTTACTAAATGATGAGGTCTCTTTCTTCATCGCGCTGTACCGAAGCCTTAAAGGGACCCGAACCTCAAGGTAGGGTCCTCCAGATTGAGAGTCCGTGGATCTTATCCACTGAGCCACAACAGGTCCTAAGATAACCGACATAAACATGACAGTTGCTTGAAACAAAGTCAGTCATGATGAAGTCATACAGAGTCGCAGCATGACAACGATAAAAAGGAGCTTGATATTCTTTTTTTTTTAATGCGACGTGAGACACTGTGGTTTCAGATGTTCAATCCAAGGGATGTTTTAGTGGATAAAGCACAGGACTCACAAACGAAAGATCCTGAAACCCTAAGATCTGACCCTACTTGGACAAGGTGTATTACCTACAATGCATCTTTCTTAGCCCACGTCTAAAGATGCCTATCTAGCAATGTTAGACTAATAATAATGTGACAATGGTCTGACCAACTGGAGAAAAGTTCAAACACTGAAGATTTAGTCGTGGGCGAGCAGAAACTTTGAGCCCGTGTCTTTAGCCATCCAGTTTTGGGGTAATTTTGTCGCAGAAATGATCATCTCAACACCATCAAATTTGCACCTCTGAATTTCACTAGTTATCTTAATTTGGACAAAAAGAATAAGCTTGCTAAATTAAAGAAATCCGTGAAAAAAAATAAGATTGAAATTTTAAAAATTTATTGATTTAACGGGGAAACTTAGAAACTTTTACATTTGAAATTGTATTTCAATCTTAGTATCCGTTATTTTTTCTGCAACCGAAACAAATAGTTTTGTATAAACAACAAAGGTCTACAATGAAAGGCTCCCCGAAGACACAAACAATGAATAGTAGAATATCTGATGAAAATATACAAAGCAACAAACTACAGATAATGATTTGGTTTCTGAAAGTTGATGAGCCAAGTACACTTTTAAGACTGCTTTGCACTTGAAACGTGTTAGCATATCTGAGGCAGAGGAAGAAGAACAAGAAGGACAAGGAAAAAGAAAAGAGAGGAATGAGTTGGAATACTTGAAACTTTTTGAAGCCAAATGTCGTCTGTTGCTAAACTCTGGTGGTAATGGATGATTTGCGGCAGGTGTCTCATGACGTAATTACCTGGGGACGAAGAATTTTTTTCGGGGGGGGGGGGGGGGGGGGTTGCGAGGTATTTGTCTTTTGTTTTCAGTTTTCTCTGTCACAAATTAGTCACTACTGTCTGGCTTTGTTCTCCCCCTCCAGCCCCCCCCCCCCCCATAATGTGAACTTGAACCCAAGCCAGAGAGAGTCATTAAAAGTTGCCAGTGGGAACTGTCCTACATTTTTAACATCTCCACCCAAGAACCCCAGATTTGACTTCGATGTGTACAATCGTTGTACATGACTCTCTCCTTTTGACCACAGTGCTGTACATGTATTCTGCGTTCCACTGAAGTCCCCCACACACTCGCCTGAACGTTGACATATCAAAAGGTTCACATTGCCACTAAAATGGCTATAAATCAAGTAGAGGCTTGCTGGTAGAATTTGACTGTTCTCTTGAATATATTGATAAGTACTGTCAGAAATTCGAATTGCGCACTGTTCTACAGTCAATAGTACCGAAAGTCTCGGTAACGTGGATTTGTTTGCCTTTGAAGGATCTCAATGCAACACAATTGTCAGAAGAAATAATGTCAGAGCGTATAAATTGCGGTTCTACTCTGACTGAGCTGCCCTCAGACGGAAAAAAAAACCCACGGATGAATATATACCGCCTCGCTGGATATAATAGATTTTAAATGTTTGAAATAGAGAGTCTATTTCTGTGACAAGTTTTGTGGAAGGTCTCTAAACATTGTACCAAAGTGCAATGCGAATTCCACTGCACGACTCTCCATCTCGTAATGATGATTCTTTTGTCCCCATTATTAAAGAACTTTGTCTATTAACCTTCTGAATAGTGCACTCATGTGTATGATAGCAGCCTTGCCTTGTTTTATCCGTAATTAGCAGCTATTGAAATAGCGTGACTGTACGCCATGCAATTGTTCGTACCGAGGTGTCAACACAAGCCATGAAATATATCTGTCTATTTATGTATTGATTCTCAGATCATTTGGCGGGTGTATTGAAGGCAATGTGTGTGATTGAACTCTTCAAAGACAGTCCAGAGTCCTCGAATGCATTCGTGTGTATCAGAAGCTAGACATATACAAAATATCTTATTTTATTGCCAGCATTTTCTGTTGTTCGCGCATCATTGTTTTGGGCATTGGGTGCCAATATCCAAGTATCCACACTGCGCGTGGATGTTCTGTTCATTTTCATGATAGAAGGCATGAACGACGTATCAAAACAGGTGATACTTAAAACACAATCTTCACAATTTGTGAATCTTTGAGGTACACTTCACACTGTTGGTAAACAATTACATTGTATTTGGATCTTGTCACCTCAAAAAAATTACCACAAAATTTGCAACGAAAACAAAAATTAGTGCGTTTCCTTTTATTTTTGGGCAATTGATTTCCTTGTTATCTTTCAAACTCAACGTCTCAATCACGCTGTACAACTACACCACCATTGCGAAGCCTTGACCACTGGGAACTGCCCCTGTGCTTGTGCGGGCCGAAATATCTGGCTTTGAAGGTATGCTTTCCATTCTGTGTTACCGTTACTAAGGTCTGTACGTATTTATTATCTAAGGCCAAGGAAAATGAATGATTCGTCCTGAGGTGTTGAAAAACCTCAAACATACAAACAAAACAGTAAACATGAAAAGACTTTTATGTGGCGATATACGTGCGCGCGCCGGACCGTCCTTAAGTAGCGTGTCATACAACCATACGTGTATGAATACAAACAGTAACTAATATCATTATTATGATTATTATCATCACTATCTTTTTTGTTTATCAAGAACTACATTATTATCCTGTGTTTGCTGCGTTCCTGCACTGTTTTCGTTTGTGTCTTTCAATGCTTTTTTTAATTTCTCTGTTTGTATTTTTTTTTCTGTTTGTACCTGTCACATGACAATATAATTTGCATTCTTGGTAATAAAATGTTGTCTACGGGTCGGTGTTACCTCGCCTTGATCGAAATTTGAAGAGGGGGTGGGGCAGCAGCCATTTAGAATCATTTTGATTAAAAACACCCCTGTCTTCAAAATCAACAATTATGTTTTGCTCTAGATAACAATGATCAAAATCCAAAGAATTGAAGCTTCTCGTTGTTGTTGTTTTTTGTGTGTCTGCTAGAGCTTTCATATTTACTTTTTGCTCTCTTTCTCTCCCTTTTGACAATCTGTAGGGTTTCGTCGTTATTTTGTTCGCTTTCAGAGGGAGGTGCCATAATCTCCGCTTTGTATTTGGGGTCAGCTAAACTTTTTGGAGCTTCCATATCATTCACGGCGTACGTTTTGGTTTCGCCCAGTGTGACGTTCTGGAAATCGGCCAGGTTTGACCTGTTCTGAATAATTGGGATTAGTGCTGAACCACTTGTTCAACAATGACAACATTTGCTGTTTTGTCAACGCCATTATACCAACAGCGAACTTTAAATATCGTACTCTTCACCGATTCCTGCAGTGACTAATATCCCTGTTCCCATCGACGACTAACCAGCGGCTATTATACCGGTATAATACAGGTTTCGCGCGGTTTATGATTTGCCACGAAATCCCGTCTAACGACAGGTGGATCGGGATAGAATAGAGCAAATTTGTGTATTTAAAAGGAAAAGTGCCTTGCCTTGGATTCAACCGCTATTGGCAGCAGAGTCAAACCGGGGACCTCGCAACTGAGAATCAATGGTCCTTTCCACTGAACCACAGCCGTTCCTCAATCTATTTCAATTTTTTCATCTTTCAATTATAATTTTGTTTCCATAAAAAAAGAAAATATATAATACATTTAATCAATTCAAGTGTTCAATAATTTGAAAGGACAAATCATTGAGTATAACACAAAATATATGTACGATTGATTGAGAAAATAGAACAATGCACACTTTGTAATTGTGTCATAAACAAATAGGCCTAAATATGGCAATGGAAAAGAGTGATCCACTGAAAAGCAAAGCTTAAAGCTTGTAGGACATAACACTAATATACTAGTAATGCATTCAATGTACTGCTGGAGCATTTGATCATTGATATGATATTATGATGCTAATGATGTAAAAGCACATCGTTGAACAGTACTTGTTTTAAAGTACTGCTTATGTTAGATTGGATGAACTGTACACATGCAAGAGTTAAATGCTGTTTTTGCTTTTGTTATTTCTGTCGGCCTGTGTGAGTGTGCGCATACATGCGTTGCTCGTGTGCTTCCTCTGTGGACTAGACCAAGTCCTGCAGAACAATTCTTTCTCTATTCTCCATCTAAGGCAAAATGACGGTCTACTTCCGAACCTGCGTCTCATAGGGATTAAAGCAGCAACAAAGCATATTTGCATGCATGCAAACACACGTACGTGAAATTATTATGCACACACACACACACATACACATACATGTAAATAGTATAAACATACACATTTGTGGATGTGCCAGAAACACAAGACATTCAACAGAATAATAAACATATGAAGTCATAATCGGTCAGTGGCTGGGTGGTGCAGTAACTATCCCATCACTTTTTTTCTATTTCTTTTTTGATAGGTCATGAATTATTGGACAAACTTTCCACGACTAGAAACGTGTCGTCGTTTACAGAGAAGCTCGTATTCTTTCTAATATTTTGCCTGTTTAACGACGATCCCACATCTTTTTTTTTGTCTTTTTAAAACCCAGTTCTATAGGTAGAGTGACGATGATTTATCGAGAGATAGTGATCTGTGTTATGAGAAGCAAATCGTAAACCGCGCACATTGAACTCCAGGACCGCGGCTTTTCTGCATTTAGATTTTACCAAGAAGAAGAAGAAGAAGAAGAAGAAGAAGAAGAAGAAGAAGAAGAAGAAGAAGAAGAAGAATAGAGGAAGAAGAAGAAGAAGAAGAAGAAGAATAGAGGAAGAAGAAGAAAAACCCTCCTTTTTATCAGCTCAATTGCCCGAGATGTGGGCAGCTCCCGATAGAAATCTCGGTAAGCGCCACCAATTTATGTTATGATAACAGTCCCTCTATATTCCTACCTTTCTCTCTTTGTCAGAAATGTCAAAGAAGGTTTCGCATCCGAATCCCCTATGGACATGACGGAATGCTAATGACCATGTTGTACTTTCCGAGATTGTGGATAAGAGCAAACTTATTCTCAATTGGCATGCCTTCTCAATCATGGAAAGTATAAACCAATTTCACCATTTTCACGTGATATAAATCGACATAAAATCACTCTCTTAATGTCTATAGCTATTTCCCCTTTTATTAATACGAGTGTAATTCAGAGAAAATTGTGAAGCTACTTTGATTTCTTGTGTGCGGCAAGCCCATTATGCTGTATACATTGACAGAGTAAAAGTACTACCGGTCTGCAAGACTAATTGCCGCAGATGTTCGAGGAAACAAAAATGTTTGGAATTGAAAATGAATTACATATGTACCACGAAACACATACTGTGATTAAACTGTCGATCTGTCTATCATGAATCAACCAATCAGTTATTCATCCGTCAATCTCGATACTTGGCAAGGATACGCATGGAAGGAAAGAAAAAAAAATCATGGATGCATTAAGTTTCATAAAGATTACTCCAAGGAGGTTATCCGATATACTACAGGGCATCTATATTATGCAATTTTTCGCAAATTTCCCCTCCGAGTACACAGGTGAAAAAACAGAAAACAGATTTCTCGGCAATCATAAATCATAATAATAATGAAAACACTGGTTCTGTTATTATGTTATCTCTCCATAATGATCCAATTACCGTGCTAATAATATGGATGTTATGCCTGCACACACACGAACGCACCCTTTCATACGAATAATCTTATCTACATCATCTACCTGTCTTGGTATTGTCGTCAATCGTCAGAACATGTTTGTGTCAGTTGGAGTGTTTAAATCTCTTCGTGTCAGAAAGCTGGTCGAACAGTAGATTCAATGACAGTACATTCACACTCGAATAGTATAAAGAATGATTGCTAGCTAAGAATGTAGGGGAAACGTTCCGTGTGATTGCAGGTCACATTTCGCCAATGTACCGACTTCATTATCGACTAAAGACATGAACCACAGTGCAATTCATGTACCACAATGAACCCTATCCTGCTGGAAAGAACACAGTGTCCCACAGTGTGTTCACAGTGTGTTCACATAGTCGACTATGTGAAAACGCTCGAATTTAACATTGTGGAGATGATTTCATACTGTGTTTTGGTTTCCACAGATAGTTCACATGGTAATGTTCTGAATTGATGATTCACAATATGTTCACACTGTTAAAACGCTCGAATTCAACAGTGTAAAGAGATTTCACACTGTGTTCACAATGTGTTCACACTGTGTTTCTCACACTGTTGGACACTGCATGTTTCTCCAGCAGGGTATACTCAGTATCATGACACACCTGGGGAAACAATGTTATTTCTGTTGATCGCATTGTGGTACTGATTTTCTGACATCTGTTTATACGAATATTTCATTGTACTTCCAATTATTTTGTTTGTTGGAAATGAAAATAAATGAACTTGAACTTGAACTTGAACTTGAAACCGCGCAACATCAGATCTCTTTTCATGCTACTCTTACATAAGCGACATGAGGCGACATCTATCATCATAATTCTCTTCGGAGATAACTTTTATGTACGCTTTAAAGAAAAGATCTGAAGAAACAATTTGATTTGGTTAGATTAGTTGTGGAGAGAATCGGGAGAAATAGGAGGAGGAGAAAGAAGAAGAAGAAGAAGAAGAAGAAGAAGAGGGGAGACAGTGGGAGATGGAGGTTAGTGGATGTTGTGATTTTGAAGGAAAATGGGAGAAACAGAAAAGAAAAGAAAAAAGGAAAAGCCAAAATGGAAAAATTCTGCTACTCCATAGGATCGGCCAAATTATGGTTTAAGAAGCATGTCTGGAACATGAGGTTAGTAGCGCCGATTTATGATGGTGAAGAGAACAAGGAAGGATGGGAGGACCAAATGAGGAAGATAAGAAGAAGAAAATAATGCAAGGAAGGGGAAGAAATTTGGTAGTGGGTTGTAACGCCATCGTAATCAGAATGACGATCGGAACAAAAAGGGGGGGGGGGAGGAGGAGGGCCATGGGAGAGAGAGAGAATTGAAGGTTGGTAACGGTTGTGACTCTGGTGACGATGATAGTACATGGTAGCAAATAATATGTGTGAAATGAGGATGATCATATAAACAGCGCAGATTGACAAAGGTGATAGAGGGCGTGTAAAGATCTGAAAAAAAAATGCTGAAATGCACGAATTTATCACTTTTGTTATTAAGACTAAGATAAGACAAAGCGTTAAATCTAAGCGCATGCGTGCGTTTTTCTGTAATTCAAGATTGTCAATTCATCTCGTATCTTTTTCCCATATAGGATTGGAATGATATTTTCAATATTTTCTTAATAATTTGAAAAAATATACCTTACAAACTTTAGTAAAGCAAAGAAATAGAATAGATCATGATCTCGTATGCCTACAGAAAGCAATTTGAGAAACTAACTAATAAAAAACCAATTCGAAATTGAATATGCCTTAAAGTAAACAGTCAAAAATAAAGGACCGCCGTGATAAGAGAAGCAACTAATGAAAAAAAAGGAGAAATAGTTCTTTCAAAATTGCTCACACAAGAGTGCTCTAGCCTGCAGGGGATCGATCCACACGTCCACATCGTCGCTCGCCCGCGGGCCCCGGGCAACCACCATCGAGAACAGGCAGAGCACAGTCGCTCCAAACAAAATCATTTTTAGAGTGGATACTCTGCCGCGGTACTGCCAAAGAGAAGAATCTCAGTTAAAATGTCGCGAGTAACAAATGATGTTCCTGGGCGAACTGAAGGTAATCCGTCTCTCTCGGAAGTTCACACCACTTCCGGTTCCTGGTCTCTGAGAGACTTGGCTCGGTTCTCGGCTAAGTTTCGCCGTCAAATAGCGGACCAAGCGACTGAGTCCAGTACGACGTCTCCACTGAGGTGTAGTGGGGCGGATCAAGGAGCGCGGATAGATTTTCAACCAACAGATACGAGTTCAGCACGCCTCACTGGCGACAGAAGATGTACGGGTTGGGTACGCAGCGCATCGTGTGGTTGGTGGAGCGCACACAATAACTGAGCCTTGCTGGTATAAGCGAATCGGCGTGCACGACGCGGAAGTGCGCATGATATACATGTATAATCAGGACTCTAGTCAACATTCTGCTGCAAATACTCGGGTCTTTGTATGAACTGCAGAATAAAGCTGTACCTATAAATATCACGTAATCATAACACGCTATAGATAATAAAAGCTTGTTCAAAACCATTCTAGCTCGATTCGTACCAATAGTTTTTCTTTTTGTCAGTAGGAAGTGAACCGTTTTAATGGTATTCGTATCACAAGTCTTCAAAATTACAGTTACATCAATCATTTTTTTTTCAATGTCTGAATAGTCTATAGATTGCCTTTAATTTCCCACGGATAACGAAAAATTACTGTTTCATTTCCTATTTGATTGACAGTTCTGGCGGGCCACCAAATCAACAGGGAATCCATTAAACCCCCTCGCTTTTCAAGCCTTTCCTAATAATTTCAGAAGATGACAGGTGGAATCAGACGTGCATCAAAGATGACAGGCTCGTCAAATATTACATCAGTAGCCTACTAGTGCTTCGAACCGACGCCAGATTTTGGTGGCAAGAGACAGCATCATCATGTACCTTGAAGATTAGTTTACCTTGATAAATCATATTTAAGAAGATTATTGTCTTGCGGTGGAAAACGTCAGAGGAGGAAGTCTTAATTGAGACACGTAGAAAACATCCACTGGGTGTGAATATATAGTACCTCGGCTCGGGTAAATGAAGTAGTAATGATATATCGACTGATTGTTAACACCTATAAAAGAAAAGGTGGGATTCATTCTTATATCACTCGGATTATCACTTCGACGAAAGAACTTGGTGTTGGAAACATAATGGATTGACCGAAGATATCTCATAATGTGCCTTTGATATACTTATGTTCGATATGACACCTCTGTAGTAATGTTTGTGTATTTTTTCTTTGATTTTTCTTTCTTTATTTTGTTGGTTTGCCTTGGTTTGGTTTTGTGAATAAAGTCATTGCCTTTATACCAGAAAAGCAATGTGGTTATATTTGATATAGGCTAAGATTTCGTATTAAGGACAATATATGACAATAACTTCACCATCAAGATCTTATCATTGAATAGTTTATGACCTTTCATTCTTCGCACAGAAGATTAATCCTATCTGAATCAATCCGGTAGTAATCGAAAGGCTTGAAGATCTACTGCAATTATTTCAAAGTCGCTATATATGCTATATATACAGGTCATCTTCAAACAAACTTTGATAATCTGATATAGATTATCATTCATCCTGTCGAAATGTAATCTCCAAAATTTTTATTAAAAAATATAAATATAAATAAATTTTCAATCCAGTTTTTGATTTACAAAAATTTGGACATTTTTGGAAATCTTCGCAAGGAGCGCTACTGCCAACATCGTCATTGCACTGACACAATTATCTCCAATAAATGCGATGTGCGATATCTTTTGTTCTGTGATCATGATTATACGTTGATGGGAAAACTTGCGAAGTAATGTCCATTTCATTTTGCGGTTTCCTTAAAAACTTAAAGTGGCCTCCGAAGGAGAAGTGACTCAGACGTCTGTTCACATCACAACCTGTCAAATCACTAACCTCTGTCTGACTCCAAATTCAGCTAATGTGCTGTGGTATAGTATTGTACATAGGAAGATAAAAATGTTGATGATATACTTGGTTCCGCATCCAGCGACGCTTTTATCGCACTAAGACTGACAGGCACAGCTTGTGCCAAATCTTCATCCACCTTCGCTGTTCAGTCGAGCAGGCTAACTCATGAAGAAATTATAGAACATGGAAGGATGGATGTGTCATAGATCGGTTACAGCTCGTTATTCCGGAGGTTCGTTATTCCGAAGGCTCTTTAGTCCGAAGATTCGTTATTCCAAAGCTTCGTTATTCCAAATGTCATTTTCGGACTAACGAATCTCCGGAATAACGAACCTTCGGAATGACGCCACAAATGTTCGGATTAACGAACCCTTTTTCATTTTCGGATTAACGAACCTCTAGGTATAGGGAATTTGTGTGTTTCGGATTAACGAACCTTCGGAATAACGAACCTTCGGAATAACGAACAGCACCCCAATCAATCAACAGATAAAGACATATAGCTATAGGTAGGTTAGATTGATAGATAGATCCATGCATGGATTGACAGTCAGACGAATCGATCATACATGTAGTTCGATGGATCAGATACACGAAAGTTTGAATTGAATTGAATTGAATTGATACATCGGAAGATTGACAGATTATAATAGTAGATAGGTAGGTGGATCTGGACGACAAACATGGGTGGATGAATGGATGAGTAGATAGATTGATGCATACATATATACATAGATTGAAATACACAGATAGAAATATGTAGATAGAAAAAGGGCAAAATATTCCAGAAAAATAATTGACAGAATGATATAGTCATAGAAAACACATTCGACTCAATCTTAACACACAAAAGGCTTTGTTTGAGTAACTGTTAGTTAATGTGCTTTGAAGTCATCCACTTCACAGCCAACAAAGTGCTTTAACATCGCAGAAGGAAGGAATCCGTTGCTATCTATCATAGGCAAGCAGGCTTGTGGTGAAAACGCATAGGTTGAAGGTAACTCGAACCAGACTTCACAGAGACAGCCACTTTCATCAAGTTGATATCGTAGCTGTCGAACCGAGGAGGGAAAGAGAGAGGATACAGAGAGAGAGAGAGAGAGAGAGAGAGAGAGAGGGGGGGGGGGGGAGTTAGGGGGAGAGATGAGGGACGGAAGAGCGAGGAAGAGAGAGGCACACTATGATGCGATACTCTGGGCATGGAAGTCACATTGACCTTGATGTTTTGTGGATGTCGTCAGAGGTTGGAGCTGGTTAGAGATGGAAACTAAGCCACGCCTGGCAACGGGAGGATGCAGCGCTAGCAACCTAGAGAAACGCAGCATGATCAGATAAGAACCCGGATCCAGAGCCCCGTGGTGTGCAAAGATGTAACCCAAGGAGGACTGAGGTACAGCGAAGGGAAGGTAAACTTGTAGATCGCTGAAAGTCTGCTGCCCTTAACTTGACGAGAATAGTCTTTGAGCAAGCTTTCCTCCCAGCCCCCCCCCCATATAACCAGGCATACATTTTACTGTATGCAGATAAATACTAATTTTAGAGTATGCGTATGTATTTATTTGCACATTACACTTAGCGATATATTATGAGTAAGGCATTCCATTCAGTGTTCTTCAATCGATTGTACATCTCTAACATGTGGTTTACCTGAATTTTTATTCCCTATTGATCTTCATTTTCAAAGATTCAATTTGTGTGTGTGTGTGTGTGTGTGTGTGTGTGTGACGAGATACTTTGATAACACCCCCGATGACCTGTGCGCAGGAGGCACTACGAGTATACACTCTTAAAACATCCGAGTCAGAACTGACCCGGAACTGGGTCCGTTGGGGTCACACACCGTTCCGGGTCAGAAATGACAAGGAATGGGGTCAGATATGACCCATTCAGAGTCATGAATTGGGTCAGGGTGACCCCATTCGGGTCTTCATGACCAAATTCGAAGTCTTCTTTTGACCCGGAACGGTGTGTGACTCCAACGGACCCAGTTCCGGGTCAGTTCTGACTCGGATGTTTCAAGAGTATAAGAGGGGCTGTCATGTGACTCTTAATGAACTGTTTCGGCATCAAGTGATGACCGTTGTATATTATGATCCGGATTGCTGGTCAAAATAAATCAAGCCATATTTAGTTCTCACCGCAAAAACTTGATTTAGGTGAAATCATGACGAGAAGAGAAGAGGTTAGGCTGCATGTTCATTACATACATTTCCCTCGAAGTCTACTGTCACTTTAAAGCAAATGCATTTCTTCATAACATTTTGGAGTGAGACATGGGGCGGGTTCGCCGTGTCAATACATTCTGGGGAAGCGAGAGAGAGAGAGAGAAAGAAAAAAAAGGTGTCTATATCAATTACGACCAGTATACATGACGGGGACGGACATCTATGTGGAATGCTGTCGGGATATCGAAGCTAGGTTGCATTGCGCTGCCTATGACGCACAATGTCAACCACTGCGCAAGGTGTGAGGAAATTGTTGATTTGGAAGGTGGGTTTCTCTTCCAGGGGCGGGTTGAAGGGGGAGGATGGGGTGAGAATTCCGGTAGGATGTATCTTACAGTTGTATGTATATGTAATGAAATATGATAAGGGCAAGGGACGTAACAGCATGGTTTGAACATGAGAAAAGGAGGGATTGTCCGGCACCGATCTAACCTCCCACTCTGCCTTCGACACCCCGTGCTTCCAACGATTTTAATGTTTCATAGAATATCAAATAATTCATCTTCATGTCGTTTATTTGCAGATCTCGCCCACTTTTCTACGCACCCTTGTTACTCCCGCCTTCTCCTGCACTCTTTAGCCGATGTGTTTGATCTCCGGCTGCCGCGATGAAAGACGACGAACTTTGCTTAACCTTTCAGTTTGCTCCCGCGGTGAGCTGCGTCCAAGTGCATGGGTGTTCATCTTCGGAGCCAAATGGTGATTCACTGCCTATTAACGCAGACACACCATGCCAACTATTTGTCTTGCCATTCCATGCATGACACCAGTCATATTTTGTGTGGGTTTCTATATTACTTTGTGTATCGTAAAAGACACAGTATAGAAGGCAAATTAAATATTCTCCGACGTCAACATAACAAAGGCCATAATAAGTACACAACGGTGTTATGCAATACATTACCAGAGTATTAGTGTTCATTATAATCTTTGGAGCTCTAAATGCAGCCCTGTAAGTGTGTATGATAGATTATATTTCCTCTTTTATTCATTTCAGTATATCTCAGGCACATGAACCTTGGATTGGATTAAACTATATTATGTGTTAGGATAGTTTTAGAATATTATATGATTATGTTGTTGACAAACTTTACTCCCAAGAACACATACCTAACCTCAGCCTTCACGTACATCTTAATTTTAATGTAATTTCAAAATAATATACACTTTGCTGTGCAATTGACTGATGATAAAAATCGACCGTGAAAAAAAATCGACTCACTAAAAACGATATCATGATTAAAACTTCATCACAATTTATGTCAGCCTCTCTCTCTCTCTCTCTCTCTCTCTTTCTCTCTGTGTGTAAAACGGACATCAGTGTTAACGTTCATCTCTTCCATGCCTACACAAACTTTTTTAGTTTTTCCAACGATTGCAAAGTTGCAAGGCTCCTATATATGTTATAGATATTATAGAGTATAGAGTATACCGTTTGTAGTGTATATCATATATTGTACATATTATATATCAAGTATCATATTGTATATATTATACCGTATATGTTATAATTTATGTAATATATGTCCTATTTCTATTGGCTATAATATAAACTGTCCTCAAATTTTAAAGTATCTCATTACAATCACATTTCTAACTCATGCAGCTGTTAAATGAACGTTGCTCACTTTAAACTATATAATTTTGCTATGGGTAAAAACTGTTATCACTGTTAGACTCCTTTGCTTATTTTGATGTGGTATCATTATCAATGACACATAGAATCCCTATGTAAACGGTTTCAAAGTTCAAAGCCGCGGTGGAAAATAACACGGATTATGTAAGGTGACATCTGGCACTGATGCGATCTTTCAGCTCAGAGTATCTGTACTACGGACAACTTGTTGTCACATAACATTTACGACATTCTGAGGAGTCGGTATCAAGGGGGTTAACCGTAGCAGGTGCAACATCTTTGACGCGACACGTGCGCGCTAGATCTCTCCCTTTGCACCACACCGCCGTCTGCGTACATGTATTTTCGCGGTTTCTGGCGGTATTCGGCCGGCCGGGCATCATTCAGCGCTGGTGTCGTCTGTTTACCTGACGGCGTCAAGGTCACGCCTTTCACCTGTGCGACGGGAAGCCTCGAAAGCGACTTGGCTGTGGCATTGAGGGAGTCGGTTTCAAACCTCAGACATGATGTTCGCCCTCTCCCCCTCTCTCTCTTCTGCCGCTCTGTCTCTCTCAGTCCTTCCTACTCCAGAGCTTTCTCATCCTCTCCTCTTTTTCAGGTGCTTGCCCTCCCTCTCTCTCATTATCTCTTATTTCACTTTCTTTTCACCGTGGCGGGCTTTGCTTAGAACAACTCGCCCAAGCACTTAAGGGGGGGGGGGGGGGGGGGGAGGGAGTACGGAAGTTGAGTCTACTACAGATTCGTGAAAAGGAAACATGAATGGGGATGTAGCCTACGTGTTTGGGTATTGAATTTGATGTCTGCATTGGTGTGTTTTGGCGTCTGTCTGAGATCGAGGACAGCGAAAGACGTCCCACAATACTCCCTCACAGCACTGAATGTTTGATGTTAATGAAAGTCAGTTCAATTGTCATGGGTCTTGCGTGACTGGGTATAAGATTACGACGAACGCATGATATTCAACAGGGAGGAAAGTCACATATTCAATATTGTATGTCGTAATACAAATTTATATGTTTACAATCAAGGACATGACCTGGAATAATCCTAGGGAAAATAATAGATGGTGAACGCCTCTGTGCTCAATCGATCACTATCATTTTCATGTCATCAGACGTCCATGGACAATTATCAAAACAGCATGAAAACACAATAGTTTTCCTTCGACAATTAGTCATGATTGGCGGTGTTGTGAGCACACGTACTTAGAAGGATATCACTGATATATCATAGCTTGCCCTGACAGTACTTCGTTCAGGCAAACAACCGAAGACAACTAGGAGTCAGTTCCATTGCTTGACACACAAAAGGGCAACGAACTTTTCAGATCTTGAACTCTTGTCATGTTCAACATTGTAGGCCTTCACTAAGCTTTTGAGTGACTAATAACGCTCATGATATTTGCTCTATGGCTTCATATCGCTCGGAGAAAGAACATCTTAATGCGCAACTGGTCGGTAACAGATAGATATAATAATATATTATGCCATTATCAAATTCAATTTGTCATATACACGTCAGCAACCGGATAGAAATGATGAGATGATATAAGTTAACAGTTATAAGAATTATTTTCAGTGTTTTCCCATAGGAAAACATTTCATGTATTCAAACAAGATGTTATCGACAACAGGACAGAAATGTTGTACTTTAAGCGCAATCGACAGACTACATTTTGTATTCCATCCATTGCTTAAGACTTGGCGACCAATGATAAACCGATTTGTAATCAGCTCATGTACAGAATATGGGACACATGACTTTTTTTTCTCAGATGGTTTTTCACTTGTTTTAAGTGGCATAATACATAACCTTGCCCTACGTAACACTTTTTGGAATGCATGTTCAAACAAAGAATAAACCTGTGTAAGGTTACTGGAATGACTCGTCAAAACTAGGACAATTTACACATGGGAAGCATCCATTTCATTGATTTGCATTTGATTCATTTACAAACTTTCTGTATTAATACTGTTAAATATCAGGCTTGCTGTCAGATGGATGTAGTGGCAAACATTATTTATACGGATTACACGAATGATCATTTCATCAGAGATGATTATCTCGTTGAATTTTAGAACCGACGTGCCTGTTATTTCAAATGACCCTCTTTCTGCGCAAAGTGGAACGTTCTTGTCATTTCCAGCGGAAATAAAACCGGGAAGCAACTATGCGTAGAAACAACAGTTGAGTACGTGGTGATGCCTCGAGCATGGCTATCACGGAAAATCAAATTCAAAGGGATGAGGGTCTTTTTTTTTAAATACTTAAGTGACCCAAAGGTAGTACAACAAAAATATACTTTTGTATATTTCACCGTAGAGAATGATCTCACTTCAGGTTTGAAATTATCATTTCTTGGAGGGTTGTGAGTCCTTCGACGTCGTATCTGGACTTCAAACTTCCCTCCATAGCATATTGAACGCTTCGACAGTGTTCGAGTCGAACAGTCTGTATGTCCTTACCCAATCCCTCGAGATCCCCCCCCCCCCTCTTCCTCATCCTCCTCATCCTCCACCAGTCATTAGCATTCTACGATCATAATTGATATGTATGTCTGCTTACAGAGTTGATATACCTGGGATTGACAGAGTTGCCAGGTCACGAATAATGTTATCTTACTTGGCACTCAACCTAATTTGTGTCCTCTGTCAGCATGGTATTAACTCATCCGAGTATGTGAAACCGGCGATGGTTTCGGGGAGTTAAAGGAGACCTCCTGACGATTTGCATACTTAAGCATTAACACCTTTAAACTGGTTATGCTGAGTACGAAGTTTCAGAATTCATAGTGATTGGGATGAGGATTAAAAATGTTTTCGAAATTCATAACAAATTGCAACGACCGAAGATGATGACATAGCAGCTTCACATCCGAATGCATGATTGGGTGCTGAAGGAAGCAGAACAAAAGAAGAAGGCATGCATAAATTCTACATAGGTAAACTTGTTGAGCAAGTGGTATATTGTAATGGAATGACATTGCTACATAACTGGGATATGCCAGACTCGATGTCATCATCCTTGTTCAGTGTACTAGTATTATGTTCTGGGTATTTTCAGAGAACAGTAGGCCTATTGGTTTACTTGCTCAAGGACCACAATGGATTCCAGAAATTATGGTTCTATCGACTTGTGTACTACATGATGTGAAATGACATAAATCGTCTCGAATGTCCCTTGAAGTCATGAGAGGATTGCGAATGCTGACTCGCACCCAACAACTAACGATTCATCGACTGCGTGTGCGCATGCTCACTCGCGTATAGCATACCTCGCCTACTGCTTCGCCTCCCAACGGATATCAAAACTCGTCACAGTAATGATGAAGATGATGACAGTGTCTTGATAACCCAGGGTAGTCCCATAGTACTTTCGCACGGTTCTATAGCGAGAGCCCCATGTCTCTACCGTCACTCCGTCATTATGAGGCGCCTTATTCTTCTTTTCTTTTTATTTTTGCATGCCTGATTCGAAAGCGTGATTGTGATTAACCAAAATAAACAAAATGAAGCAAAGAATAAAAACGCTCTCAAGGTGGGAAGTTACACACTGTGGAGGTATAAAACACAGGACATTTGACAAGAGCAAGAACACACACTGTAACGCATTTTGAGAGCGTCCATGGTAGCATAACTTGAAGCCTAGCCGTCACACATTGACAATCGGACTTTTGGTTCCCTTTGACGAGATTGTTCACATGTCACAGTGTCAAATGAAAATACATCCTACAAATAGTATTTCCTCTACTCTCTTTGTTTGATTTCTTCGTCACCGGGTAAATCATCCGTATAAAAAAAAAAAAATATGTGGTAATTTGTATCACAATACCCTAAGTCAATTGTCCTTCGTGAAATCCGAATAACTAGGAGACGAGTCATTCTAGACCTCAGTTAGCACGTCTTGTTTCCGGAAAGCAGACATACTCAATAGACCGTTTCTGTCGGGTGATGTTCGTTACTTCAAAGGTTTGTTAATCTGAAAGTGAAACAAGGTTTGTGGCTCTGAAGGTTCGTAAATCCGAAAATAGAATAAGGTCCATTTTAAAGGTTCATTATTTCGACGGTTCGTAACCTGAAAAATAGATAATGTTATCGTTACTCCGAATATGAAACGAAGGGACCATCGGAATCCAAACCTTGTTTCGTTTCCGGATTAACGAACCCTCGGAATAACGAACCTTCGGAATAACGAACTGTAACCGTTTCTGTAATTTTCATATTCTATGCAAGCTTTGTTTACAGATGATTGCCTAAACAACAACTTGGCGGAAGGTTACCTTATCCATAGTAACCAACAACTAATGAATATTAAGTTAATTCCTGCCTATTAAGAGACTTTATTGGATGGAGCTGGTGAACAAAACGGTTAGTTACTAGGCTATAAAGGAAAAGAAACATCCTTGAATTTGAATGCAGTACCGAAACGGTGTATTTGAGTGGCACGAGCATTCCGAAAGTTTACCGTAAGCGAGACTGAGATTTCTGGTAGAAACTTTACTACACCCATTATTCTAATTATGCATAATTGTAAACGAAATCAACCGTAAGGCAGGCATACTAAAAGCACACGAATGACACGCCTCGTACACAACAGCAGCGCCGCTAAAGCCACTTCATTCTGCTGACTATTGCTAGTCGTGTGACTCGCAGACCCCCCACAAGCAGTCTTGTAATGTCGTCCGTCACCTGGCGAAACGTCTTCAACCAGCTCACTACGTCCGTCAGAAATCCGAAGCCTCAGATTCATCAGTGTCACGGGCATTTGGTGACGTTTAACCCTACCTCTTAGCTCGAGGGCGAATAATATTCATTCCCACACAATCCTACATGTTATTTAAAATCTGCCGTCTTAGGATACTTCAAATTTCGAGACATCATTTTGTGGAATCCTCCCAACAAGAATATGGCTGGACTCGCATCCCGAGATCGAAATCTAATCCTAGTTAGAGGAGCAGCCGTCCTTCGGAAGAAGTAGGGCAATGACATTGGGATACTTGCCCGAGTCGAACGTTGAGTTAATTGGCAGAGTGGATGATGGAAAAGAATGGACAGACGTGGATGCCACCAGTCATAGCTATAAACGCAACACTAATCGCTTTTAGAGGTGCACTTGTCCGATTATATCTTTAAAGCGGTATTTACCTCATCGAGAGTATACCCTTTGGGCTAAAACATCCTGTCTTTGTCTTAATTAGTTTGATCTAATCCTATCGGTTTCATTTGAATTTTCAAGATTCATAGAATCTGAACCTAAACAAACATGTGCAGTAATATGTTTTTTTTTTTCGAAACCATTTTTCTTTTCATTTCACGTAAATTTGCTTCTAATTAAAGTTATAAATCGAGAGGTGATGTTAAAGACACTCAGTCGTGGCGAGTGGTTTGTGCGGCACGGAGACGAACGCAACACGCTGCCTCCCCCATTCTGTATCAAATGTAGTGACCCCCGAATGAGAATAGCGCTGGCTCAATGGGTCAGCGAAAATACGGTAGGCTACAAGAGAGCTCCCTGTGCTTATCTCCTAACCCAAAATGGCTGTCCCAGCGAGCCACGAGAGCTTCCGAATGGACGCACACTCTCAGTGCGCATGCGCATGAAGAGAGGCCAAAAGAGCCACGCGTCTTCTGGCCTCTCTCCTCCAATCACCGCAGCTCGCGGTGACAATGTTTGTGTATGATGCGTAAACACACACGTACACACACACACTTGTCTCAGTGGTAGCATTGTCCCACACGTTTATGGATATAGCACTGAGTCTGGCATTGCGCAATTGCATGCACAAACTTCGGTCGTTCGGAGTTTACGTACCATTAGGGATGGCGATCGGCTGCCTTTAAGCCACGACATAGAGTTTTCTAGACCGTTTACTGTTTCCACTGACATGACTGATACCTATATTTTTGTGCGGAAACTTGAAATCAAAAAGGGGTGTTAAACAGCTATAATTTCTACAGCATTTAAGAATCTGGATTACAAGAAATATTACTGAAATAAACATGTATTCTCATCACTCCCTTTATCTGCGCATTTTCACTTTCTGAAAGAAGTAAACATGAAATGTAAAATTTTCTACGTTCTCAATCAAATTTTAGCCTATCTCATTCTAAAATAATGAGAACATGGTTCATTTATCACATCTGTCAAACGCATTTGTAATTGATTTCGTGGGGTGGGGGAGAGGACCACATAAGATGTGAATATTGTCAATAAGAGGTGAACAATGCATTATCCGGTGTCATGATATGACGAAATACACGTTTTCTCAATAATCTCGCAATAAACCTCATAAAAATCCAACACGGTCCCTGTTTTCTGTGTCTTGCGCTCTTGAAAATGTAATGTCCATTCCATAAATGAACACATGAAGAAAATAATGAACTATTCCTCCTTCATTAAGAGAATAATTCACTCACTCATGTCTATAAAAACGAGGAAATTGAGCCAGGTAAGTTCAGGAATAAGGAGTCCGTAAGTACGGATAGACGGATAACCCGTTTTGAACAAGAGAGGGCGACAATGTTGTTGTGCTCTCTTACCTATCGACAACAACGCTTTTGCCTTGAGAGGGCAACCGCGTGTACGATGACGCTGATTCCACCTCAACAACTACGACCGCGAGATTCACAAGTCCGGCACTTTTGTGATGATAAACTGTGAAACCATAGATTTGGGGACTTTCTGATGAATATCTGCTTGTAAAATTTGTCACAGGAGAAGGACATGAATCGTGTGCAGGGGCGGATCTAGCTTTTTTCCAAGGGGGGGGGGGGTTTGAGGGGCTGAGCTGGGTATTGCGAGGGAGCGTAGCGACCAAGCCCGAGCGAGGGAAGCGAGCGAGGGGGGGGGGGGGGGAGGGTGTGGGAGGGGGGTATCCCCCCTCCCACAGTACACAGTAGGGAGATTTTTCATTTTTAGGGTTGCCAGCTTGCGATTTTAAGCATACTTGCATGCTCTATTTTTTATCTTTTTTGCCGACCCTGGCTCCGCGGTCCCTGGGTTTGTGATGTCCCAATGGCGATGCAGAGCATCGTCCACAAGGCGATGTCTGTGAGCCGCGTGGAGCCGCGTGGCGTCGCGCCGATTTTTTTTTTAGCTATTTGAACCCCGTAAGTGATGTTTTCCTGGCATCTACTAACGTAATGGAGAACATAAAAAGCAGTCCATAATATTACGTCTTATTAGAATAAGATCAAATAACAGTTTAAAACAGGCGCGCCGGAAGCAGTTTTGGATTGGGGGGGGGGGGGGGGCAAACATTGGAGGGGGCTCAAGATTAGACCATGCATATGTTACACAATATACACATACACACACACACACACGCACACGCACACACATCTATTATATATATATATATATATCTTATGTAAAGTGGCGTACGGTGGGTCGAAACATGGGGGGAACCATAAAGTAATTTTAACGGTCTGTATGCTTGTGCGTGTGTGCGTGAGCAATAATGGGACTACAACACATTACGGAATGTGATACATTCAACAACGCAGTCATTGAGGAACATTGTAAGTTTTCCTTACATGGATTATGGAATGACGGTGTGAAACGATCGACAAATTATATACTGTCAGCAACACAAGGTGAATGGCATAACAATAAAATGCGAGCGAGCGAAGCGAGCGAGCTTGAAAATTTTGATATTCTGCAGTTCCAAAACTGGAGTTTTGTAGCTATATATTTCGTTTTGGAAATAAATGGGAGCGCATCGGGCGCAACTGCTGGCAATTATTGGCAGCAACATTAGGAAAATGGCATAACGATTCAATGCGAGCGAGCGAAGCGAGCAAGCTTGAAAATTTTGACATTCTACAGTCCCAAAAAGGGGTTTGTAGCTACAGTATATCTTTCACTTTGGAAATTAATGGGGCGGCGCATCGGGCGCAACTGCTGGCAATTACTGGCAGCAACATCAGGAGAATGGCATAACGATTCAATGCGAGCGAGCAAAGCGAGCCCCCCTGCCCCCCCCCCCCCACTTCCGGCGCCTATGGTTTAAAACACAGTTATATCCAGAGTTATCATGTGTTTGGTTATCAATTACCAGATGAGTTGAATATTATTATATCTTCACACAGTATTTGCACTTGAATTGTTTTCTCTCTATAGTGTGCGTTCTTTCTTTTTGGTCTAACTCTAACAACATGAGATACAAATGAAAAGTAACTGGGAAAGATACGTGATAAAAAGGTAGATTTAAGACAGTATAACATATGTTGAATTGTATAGTACCACAACTCTTAAATTAAAGTAAACTCTGCGATGTTGATTATACTGGAGTTCAGGCCAATGAAGTATAAATGAAAATTAAGTAGAACTAAATGTTGCTTATTCAGCCAATTGAAGGTTGTGCATACAATTTGAGACTCAAATAAACAAACTTTTCACAGGTGCCACTTGTTATGCTACAATCATACAATTTATTTCGATCTTCGATCTTCACATAAAATCAAGTAAACTATATGCAAGGATTCTACTGTGAAAAAATTGTGGTCAGATGTGAACTCATTAGGTAAGAATTATCATCAGTATACTTGCGACAGTTGTGTACGTTTTTATGGGATCTCTTTGTGTCATTGAATGACACTTACTCAATGTTGTTGGTACACTGTTGGTCATAAAGGTGGAACATTTTTGTTAGTTTCAATCCTTCCACTTAAATCATTGTAATTTCAATACTTTCAGAGCATTAAAGATGATATTTGGACACGACGTTATTTAATAGTTTTTTGGGGACGTGAATTTCCATGATTAATCACAAAGTTGATGAGCCGGTTGATGAGCAAGGGTCCCGGGAACATACGCTTGTCGATAGGCGATAGCGCTAGGCCGGCGTGTATGTAATGTGCAATACGTACACTGCATCAATACAATACGCGCGCGCACTGCATGCATCCGATGCAATACCGCGCACCGTCATCAGTGCTACATGCTTGCGCCGCGCACTGCATCATAAATGGGTCTAGATACGTGATGGCGTTTTTCTGTGCGCATCACAGTGATGTGCATAGAAAAATTAACACATGTTCACTTGGTAGTGGAGGGGGGGGGGGGTTAAAACCTATTGCCCGAGGCTGAGCCTGACGAGACAGAGTGCTACAGGAACATATTGTATGCGTCTGGACATTATAGTGGCGTTTTCCTATGCACATTATATTTTTACTTGGCAGCCCAAGGGCGGGGGGGGGGGGGGGGGGGGGTTAAACCCCCTAACCCCCCCCCCCCCCCGTAGATCCGCCACTGGTGTGCCAGGTGAAATCAATGACAAATAATCAGCGAGAAAGGAAATAAAATAGAAAGAAATAAAAGTAGAAATAAAGTTGAACGAAAGTCTTTATATTCCTCCTGTATGAGAATATTTTCGAAAATTTCTTTGCTCGCCACCCTACTTTTACATTATTTTCTATCTCCCATATAGTCGGGTACGTAAGGGGGGGGGGTCACCGTGCATCCCCCCCCCCCAGGACTCCTCGAAACTTACATTTTCAGGATCCTCATGACATACCAAAACATAATCAAGATGTTAACAGGAACGAAAAGTGGCTGTTCTAGGTGAAATTTAAAGTATTCTATTGTTTTTCATAATTTCTTATGTATTTCTTTGTTTTTCAACTTTTTCAACTTTTGTTTTTTCTTTGTTTTTTATTGGAAATTGTCACTGACCACTTTTCTACCATAATTAGCACAAAACTAATCAATGAAAGTGATTAATTGTAAAAATAATCAGGTTTTCATGACCTTCATGACAGAGCACCTGTTTTCCATAGGAAATGTACACAAAATCACAAAATTGTGCCCGTTTTGGGGGGACATTCCGTTACAATAATGGGCGTGACTTCGCAAAAGTATACGCGGATGTTGCAAATTTGGTCTCAAAAGTTGTGCGAGACTTGAACAAACAAAGTCAGGAAGCCTCGCGACAGATTTATAGCGCGAAACTTTGAGGGGGGGGGGGCGGATCCCCCCGTCCTTAAAGGGTTAATGTTGCATGAAAAAAAAAAGAATTTTCACATAATCTCATTTTTAAGGAGGTGGTATGCTTTACTAAGTATTTATCCATATCTTTCTTTTTGATAAACCGACAGTCACTTAACTTCGCGGGTGCGTTTGATGTAAATGTATTTCTTCTGTTTCCACGACAACAGGGTGTGCTACATGTATGTATGTATATGCTTACATGATAGGGCCTACATAGTAGGGTACCTAAGGGGGGCGGCACTGTGCACCCCCCCCCCCCCCGGACTCCTCGAAAATTACTTGAATTTGTTTTGTTCAAGTCTCGCACAACTTTCGAGACCAAATTTGCAACTTCCCCGCATACTTGTGCGAAGTCACGCCCATTTTTGTAGCGGAATGTCGTCCCAAAACGGGCACAATTTTGTGCTTTTGTATACATTTCCTACGGAAAACAGTGCTCTGTCATGAAAGTCATGAAAACCTGATTATTTTTACAATTAATCACTTTCATTGATTAGTTTTGTGCTAATTATGATAGAAAAGTGGTCAGTGACAATTTCTGATAGAAAAACAAAGAAAAAACAAAAGTTGAAAAAGTTGAAAAACAAAGAAATACATAAGAAATTATGAAAAACAATAGAATACATTAAATTTCACCTAGAACAGCCACTTTTCGTTCCTGTTAACATCTTGATTATGTTTTGGTATGTCATGAGGATCCTGAAAATGTAAGTTTCGAGGAGTCCTGGGGGGGATGCACGGTGACCCCCCCTTAGGTACCCGACTAGTGAACGAACGAAACAGGAAAGCTTATCCGTACTTGAATGTGCACTCAAAATCTATGGATATTTGTCCTTAAGGCTGCGTTCACATAGAAGTATACTATTCGGGTATTCGGGCTCGTTTTTCGAGGGCACGCGAATAGCTTGAATCGAACGATAGGATTTCCTCACACCGGTTCACATAGGAGGGCACTATTCGAAAGTACCGAATAGCTGCGAAAAGTATAGCAAAGTGGGAATCGAACTTGTTCGATTTTCTTGCAGCGTATACCGTCTCTCGTTTATGAAACAATGACACTTTTGGTCTGGATTTGCCCTTTAGCAAAAAATAAGCATGTAGACTGACATTCTGATGCAGTTTAGAAATTGTTAATAAGATTTGCTGGGATGTAGGAGGAAGAAATCCTCACTGCATGGGATGGTGAGTTGACGGTGCGGGTGATGGTGTATTCGGTGCTCGAATACCGAATACCGAACACCGAATACCGAACACCGAATACCGAATACCGAATACTTCTATGTGAACGCAGCCTTATGTCAAGCTACTTGAATAACATGCCCCTGATGAATACTTAAAATACAGTGTGCATGTATAATTTGTACCTTTGTCGGGCAAGCTTTACGTCGCCTGTTGTCGGGAACATTCTTTGTCAAGAAGGTATGTCTTGATTTACATACGTTGCAACCCGTCCTGTTGTAAGTGTTTGAGGAATGTTTTGATATGAATACGGCGAATCTGCAATTAACTGTTGAGGACCAGGCTACTCTTGTTATTCAAGGGTGTTGGCTGCTCACTCACAGTGCTTGTATGTGTCGTGTGGACTGGAACGGATATCACCGTCCCACCGGTCAGTCCTGGAACTTGAGACTTGGGGAAGACAAGTTAATCTGTTACCGAATCGTCGGGAATCATTTGAAAGAAGGTTAGTGATATATCGATGTGAACAAGTGGGGAAGATGCCACACCATTCAAATAATCCTATAGTTGGAGATCCACATGTGACATGAACGTATCTAACCATTTAATAGTCCAGACCTAATCTAGTTGGGTGACGTGGGATGCAGTGTTTTGCCGTACGATTTTCGAGCACGATACCATTCTACCCTGGGTCACGCCACTGAATCGTAGTTGATGAAGATATGCGAATCTCTTTTGGCAGCTGGTTAAATTACTCGTGCCAGCCCCTATTTTTTTTTGTGTGGCTGTTAGTATTGATTATGTCCATAGGGAGGAAGCGATTTGATCCCAAGCCATGCTAGCTATACACGTTTCAAGTCACTTGTCTAGACTATTTAAGTAACGTACATTTTTACTGTTATAAATTAATATAAATAGGAGGTATAGCGTTCGGCAATAGCCATATTAGGACCTTATATTTGGCACCGTTTGTGCAAGAGTTCCATATGTACCCCCCCCCCCCCCGCTAAAAGTAAAACACAAGAATTATGTGATATGTATAAGTAATAAGATTGAATTTAAGGTTATGGTTAGAGTATAGGGTTAGGGTTATGGTTATTAGGGTAACGTTGATCTCGGTGTCCTAGGGTAACATGGACCAAGGAATCCTAGGTTAGTGGGGTAACTTAAATAAGGATCTCTTTCCGGTAAATTATTTCTTCTTTTATATGATTGTCACAGAATTTCCAGGATTCAGCCATTAATTACACTACTAATCATGTGCTCTGTATCCCGTTAAATTTCACAATCTTTCTTTGCCTCTCCAAGATGGCTACGCCACTATCGATAGGAATCACAATGTGCTGCATCGTCTCCGCCGCTGTCGTTGTCGTCTTGACGCTGTGCACTCCGGTGGCAGCCGACTACAAGTACGAGCGGAGCATCGCCTTCAGCACGGAACGGACGTCGTCCATGGGGACGTCGACGGACACGCGCGAGATCGGTGGCTTCAAGAAGAATTCGCAGACGATCTACCTCAACATCGGCGATGCCTTGGACCCGAGCACTGGCCACTTTACCGGTTAGTATTAGGTGAAAGATGAAGAAAAGAAAGAAATTAAAAAGAAAGCGGGGAGAAGGGAGAGGGGAGAGGGGATAGAACTTTAACTTCGTCGCAATATCAAATCATACTCGTCATTTGATTTGTCTAGAGTGATGTTATTCTATCGGTAAATATGACTCGAATTTTGAATAAAATAAATTAACTATGACCAACCATCAAACACTCTACAATTTGGATAAGCACTATGTGTCTGTATTTGTGTTGGAGATTAATGAATATTGGACGCGTTTACTCTGAGTTAGATTTCTTTCGAATGTTGAGAAGCTGATCCAAGGGATATGTATATTGTGGTACGTTCATTTCAACTCCTCAAAAATGTATAACATTAGACAGCAGAGAATACATAAATAAAAACTTATTTTACACTCCTTTCTTAATTCATAGAATTGCATGGCTTCAGACGCAGGCAAACATGATGTATCTACCAATGTCCTATGATTACACGTAGGAGGGGGAAAATACTTAGAAAGTAAGCATTATGAAATTTCTTCTTCCAGCACCAATGCACGGCGTCTACGCGTTCTACTACAGCTTCTCGAGCACGACCACGGACGCAACCACGCAGGTGGAACTGCTCAAACTACAAAGTGGCAAGAGCCTCGATTTCGCCACCTCCCTGGTCAACCAGACCCTCGTGCCGAGCATCGCAAACCCTCTGGACTTCGCCAGCGCGTCGGTGTTGGTGGAGCTCGAGCACGACGACGTGATCATCATTCGTCTCGGGCCGGGCTTGCTGGACGCGTCGAGAGAGAGACCGCTGCTCTATACCGGGTACATGGTCTATCGATTAGGCGAACCTGTCTACTACGTGGTTTAGTAGCTTTGAACTTGTCTATCCATGAAGCAGCCATGCTTATGTTGATCTTGCAAAGATTTTGAAGTTGGTCTGTTTGAGCCTGTTTCTTTTGGTTCCTTGCGAACGTTACTTTGATTGATAGCCCGCTCTTCCAGGTTGGATGGAGAAATGTGTTTCGTGAAACTGTCGGCAGTGTTCTTACGCATCCGTGAAAAATGTTTGATATCATTTACATTGGTATATGTTTCGCTCATAATCACATTTTTACAATCGCACTAACCTGCGTCATTAGGTTCAATTAGTCGCAGAGAGAATGCATTATTGTGTGAATAGTAAGTAATACATGTCCCTTGGCTATCACGGATGAGCTATGAGGTGAAACGGAAATACTTTTGAATCTACGGACATACAATGGCGTAAAATGAAATTCGTGAGGAAAATTGATTTGCCCTTCGCCTCAGCTATGGTGATCGCTCTCTAATTTGATACATGGTGGACCCGACGCCTGTAAACAATAGGTTACTAGAGTAACAACCTGTCCGATAAGAATGTAAATTGCTGTGCGTCATTCATGTCGTGTGTTTACTGCCGAAATGTATCACTTCACCAATGGGTAAACCATTCATTCATATTCTTCGTGAGCATAATCATCATGTCAAGAGCTGCTGACATGGCGTACAATTTCTGCTTGTGCGAAACAGACGTTTCCTATGATTGTTTCAAATTTTTCAAACAACTCAAAATATAAGAAAAAAAATGTGACGTTTTACTTCCCGTTCCTTGACTTGCATCCGAATGTGAAATGCGAATGATTATCATTCTAATGACTACTTTGCATTTCAATTTGTATAAATAACACTCTCATAATTGAAAAATTGAGAATATTAGAATTTTATTTGCTGTTTCTGTTTTTTCCTCTAGATTCTACTCCAGTGGACTTTGGTCTATCTTGTATTTAAGTATTGAAATACTTTATGTAAAGTAGACTTAAAAGACTTGAATAGATCGATACGCTCGATCCTCGCACTTTATCGCTAAATAAAGTTTGATCACTAAAATTTCGCAATTTAGATCAATATAAAATGGTTTTTAATCACTTGGTCATAATTTGTTTCTCTCTCCTCCTTAGCTCCCGTACCTTTTTTCCTCTCTCTTCATGAAATATTCAATGAATTTTTCTCTTAAGATTTATCGCGTACACACTTGTTTTCTTTTGATGACAGTGGTACCTTAAAGGAAAAATCCAGTCCAAATATTAGTCAGATAAGAAAGAGTAAAATATTACGAGTTCAACAGTACAAATTTGATCGAAATCGGAAGTAAAATAAGGAAGTTATGACATTTTGAAGTTTCGCTATTTTGGGGGGAAACAGTTCTTGAACAGTCAATATGAATATGCAAATGGAAAAGTGAGCATGTCATTCCCTCACAACTTACCATATAGTTTGTACATAAAATTTTGAAATTTCCAGTTTTCCATTCAAACGCAATTATGCCTGATGCTCAAATCCTCCATCTAACTGATCACTATTCTGAAGTTATGAACTTCAAAATTTCATAACTTCCTTATTTTTCATCCGATTTCAGTCAATTTTTTACTGTTGAACTCGTAAAATTTTACTCTATTTGTATTAGACTAACTTATATTTGGACTGGATTTCCTCTTTAAAGGTTATTTTGTAACCTCGTAATTGCTAACATTTATTTAAAGTAGCATTCCGTCAGTACTCTTGAAACTTTTCGCTTTCCACAAACAAGAAGACGAGGTCTCTTCGACTGATTAATCTGAGAATTCTTATTTCGAACGACGAGGAAACGGAGGCAAGATGTATGAATTCTCGTTCGCTTACAAACATATTTTGTGTGTATTACATAGTGTCATATGTTTGGTCTTATTTCAGAAATAAATGAAAGGTTGCAAAGTCATTTTCACAGATAACGCTTGCAATTCTGCCCGTCCTCATTCGAGGCAACAAACGGTGTGATGAGAAAGGCGATTGCTGGCGAAAGTTGGTGATGTTGAAAATGTTAATGGTGTGGACGAGGAGGTTTGGGATGGCGGGTGAAATACCAGTTATTGCAGGTATTTCAGACATCATGAAAAAATTGGATGGAAGGAAGAACGGCGAAGAAGAATAAAAAATAAAAGAATAACAGGAAGTTAATCGTTCATAATCACGCAATACATCAAGCTGCCTCTCGTTACAGATAATTATATCTCACATTTGTGTGTATGCATATACATAATCCTATTATGTATGTATACACATAAGTCACATTGAATATGCAACAATACATATACATGTACATTAATATATGTATCATATATATGGAATGTATGTATGTATATACAATTATATATGTGTGTGTGTGTGTTTGTGTATGTGTGTGTGTAAGAGAGAGAGAGAGAGAGAGAGATTGTTATACATTAGATAAACGGGATTGTAATGTTTGATATATGATTTCTTCCGACTGTAGATCATTTTCATAATTGTGTTCTTTTGATTATTCTGTGTAGAGAGGACTCTTATAATTTCAATTTCAATTTCAATTTCAATTTCGATTTATTTTCATATTTCTCGATGAAAAAAATACATCAAATATAACAAAATTAAATGAAGTACATGATATCAAGCTGGAGACATACATATTATTGCAAATATATAAAACATATAGCGGTCGATCTATGAAGTTTGGAATCTGTGAATGAATGCTAAAGAAATATGAAGGAACCTACTTAAAAGCGAGCTTGTTGAGCGTAGGTCCCAGTTAAAATCGAGTTAAAGATTAAGATGGGGAGCACGGGTACAACAATGACCGAAACATGGAGGAAAAAAAAGTACAATTATACAGTTATATAGCAAATTCTTCTCTAATGCAGATTTGGGGTCGGATAAGCCACATGCGTGCATGCTGTAGGCGGATGAAACACTATCGTTCTGGCAATAATAACAATATGACTCAATATATGATAACATGATACGGTTAAAAAGTATTAGAATTTTATACATTGCGTGTATTAAAGAGGGAAAACATGCACCTGCAAATCCCCCCCCCCCCCAAAAAAAAAAAAAAAGACATTCAACAACCAGTTACAGTGCAGTGGGAATTAAAATACCAGCTGTTACCTCGCCCCAACTGTCTTAAAGAAGGAAGAATATACAATAGGTCATAAACACAGTGACAGAATTTGAGGGAACAAACAGCTGGTGTAACATGACAACAACCCTAGAGTACAGTACAGCGGGATAGTCCTGTACAGCACGAAACAGATTTCAATGAGCTGAATTTATGTAATTATTCAATAAATACTGTCTTGATTTGCATTTAAAGGATGATAGTGATAAACAACCTGTGAGTTCAGAGGGGAGATCGTTCCAGTATTTCGGTCCCTCATACATAATTGTTTTCATCGCGAAAATTGTTGTAGTACGTGGAAGGTGATAAGTGGAGGGTGATAATGCAGAATTCTTTTCCTGCACTACTCCCTCATTCCAAAATAGACATGAAATATTAGTGTGAATAACTTAACAGTACAACTACTCTGTATCAAAACGTATTTGCAGAGCGCTACATCTAACCCGCATGTTAACCCTATAAAGCCCAAGGGGGGGGGGGGGGGCACATTGTGCCCCCCTACCATATTTTCGTTTGCCACTCCTACACCCTTTACCCGATTGCAACCAAATTTGGTGACTTTTCCTAAAATCTTATTGCGAACATTTCGATGTATAATTTAGCTATGTATGATATTGCTGGTTGCCATGGCAACCGTAAACTGACAACCATGTTCGTCAGATTTTACATGATTTTCTGTTCTAATTGCAGTTAACAATATAATAATTAATGAAATGGGAGTTTTCTTGGCTGTAATTAGCTGAAGGACCAAATGGTGAAGTAATTATGGTTGTGAATTACTCTGAAATGGTTTTCTTATTATTTCTTTTATTTTTATATGACATAGGCATCAAACAATAGATATAATAGAAATAATTGAAAATACAGCATTTTCCAAAGACTACCCTTTTATTTTGTGTTATCTTCACACCAGCTTTACCTGTAATATCATTTGTTTTTCATATTATCAATCTGCAAACTCAAAATTTCAATATTTTGGAAATATGAAATGTGATACCAATATATGTATCCATTCCAAGCAATACATCATAGGTTTCATATATTGCTTTATATTGTAATGAATAGCGCCCCCACATGTTGACCTTGAGAAATTTAAACCGTAACAAATAGTGAAGGTTGATTTGCTTTACCTTTGTGGTAAATATTAAAATGATTGATATGAAATAAAAACATATATGCTTGGGATAAAGAAATAAAAAAAAAAACCATGATTTTAGCGTATTTCCTATGTATTTCTTTATATTTTGGCAAATAGCGCCCTCAGTGGATGACCTTGAGAAATTTCAAATGTTGCGTCATGTAGGGTATGAGTTGCTCTATCCATGTGCCAAATATGACGGTCATACATCATATAATAAAGAAGTTATGTAGGGGGGCACAATGTGCCCCCCCTTGGGCCTGGAAGGGGTCAAAATAGCTTAGGCTTTATAGGGTTAAAGCGCCGTTGGATTATAATGTAAACCTTCAACAGAAAAGAAGATTATAAACGCCATAACTACATTTTTAGCTTTGCCTGTATCAATGTTGTGTTGACATCTAGCTACATCTAGCTGAAAATTTCGTCACTAAATTTGCTAGTTTGTTGGCGAAATAACAATTTCGTAATGAAATCGTTATTTCCTTGACGAATTAATGACCGATTTCGTGACGAAAGAGACCATGCGACACTTGGCGCCCCATACTTAACTACGAGCTTGTCTTCGAAGTTCGCTTGGACATTGCTCGCAATATGTTACTCCTGACGTCGAATCTCACGTCTGCAGAGGTAGCAAACCAGATATTACGTACCATTTCAAATAGTCTAATGCCCCCTTTCCGTTAGTAAATACTGCTGCAGGTTAATCAATGTTGCTCCACATAATTTGGTTGGAAACCATCAGATATTGATTCCATTTTTCTTTTTAATTTGATGAAGACTTTTCATTTTGTGATTTTTTTTAAAGATGTGTGTATGTCTACTTTTTTCAAGGGGGTAGGTGGAGTTGGGGGGTGGTGTGCGTTTCGATTCAAACACTTTACTATTACAATGATGGGATGGGTCAAAACTATCAAAGATTCAGTTTCCTTTTTACTAATCAGTTACAGATTTATGATTAAGAGATTCCTGAAAATTCTGCAACGGACATAAACAACTAAATGTGAACAACGAATGAATTTAAAGGAAGATATATTGTTTGTTTGCTTTAATCCCTCTTATAATATTAGTCACAGGAAGAATCATGTTAAAAGGAGAAACACTCAACCCCAAAATGGAAAGTGATTCTCTGAGACTAGATGGGTTAAAGTATAAGGTGGGATTGATATCTCGAGAATCACGCCTCCGCCACGGCACAAAGTCCTCCGCAAAAGTCATTATAGCAAGGATTTGCTTGGTCCGTTTCTAGCTGTCATTACTGCCGTTGATTACCCGTCAGCCACTGGTGTTTCCATGGAAACGGTGAGTGCTTTCAGGTGGATCAGTGTAATGATGCACTCCTATCTGAAGATATATCATACTGACAATTCGATAATCATCATGGAATATATTTGCCCTCGTCAGAGTAGTCAGTCTAATGATAATAAGTGTATTTGTATAAATTTCTATGATGAAATGTATCTTTTCGCAGAATCCAAGGATCGTGCGCACAGTGATGGAGAATAATGCGGTCTCTAAATAACCACGAATAAACGATTTTTCTGAGTAACGTAATAAACACAACGAAAAATGAACGTCTCTTAAGTGCCCGCTCAGTTCATCAAAGTGCCCATGAATCAGTAACACTTATACATACTTAAAGAGAAATGCCAGACCAGTCAAAAGTTATTCTGAAAAGGACGAGATAACATTTAACAAACTAAACAGTGAAAATTTGATCAAAATTGGATAAACATGAGGGAAGTTATGCGATTGTAAGGTTTTTATTTATTTATTATTATTTTTTTTTTGGTGGGGGGGGGGGCAATCTGTATGCATATGAGTGACTTTATGATGTCACCCCCTCACAATTATAGCGATTGATCGTGTACAAAATTGACAGAAAGTAAACTTCTCTGCTGCAGAAGTGAAAAACTTAATATCATGATTCCTGGCTGAATAACTTCGCAGTAATGATCAGTCAGACAATGTCAGAAACATTAGGATTTGAAACTCGGGAATAAATGGGTTTGAATAAACAAACAAACAAACAAACAAACAAATACAAACAAAAACAAGACTGGAAATGTCAAGATACTGTGTTCAGTCTATTTAGCCTGTGAGGGGATGAGATCATAAACTCGCTCAGTTGCCAGTTCATATTGCCTGTTCCAGAAATGGCTAGTGAAAATTAACTTCCTTATTTTCATGAGATTTTGGTCTAATTTTCACTTTTGTGCTCATAAGATTTGACTCTTTCTTGTAAGATTAACTTTTAACAGGTCCGGTGTTCCCTTTTAACACCAAGGGACCTTTCTCCTCAAATCTTAATGCCACTTAACACAAGGGGTCTGAAAAAAAAAACTCTTACGGAGAAGACCAATCTTGATAATTCAAACCAAGTGATCTCACAAAATTAATTCTATCATGCTGTTTACTTGAAATAGCATTTGTGCAAGCTTCTGCGATGGGAGGCTTTGATTCTTGTAGAAAACAACAACAACAACAACAACAACAACAACAACAACAATGATCTTTATTGCCAGTTAAATTGTTCAATAGTTACATGTGTTGTCTTCTCACATAAACGATAGCGACTACAAACACGTGATGTGGATAGTAGCAGTGTTCATGATGATAATGATATAAATGAAGATGCTGATAGTAATGGTTGGATATCGTAACTCTTGCAATTATATACATCATGGATCAACTACTCCTATAAGTACTGATTTACAGTAGCAATAATGGCAGTGCGGTAGGTATCAGCATTTTCACAAACTGAAATGTTGATCTTTTTTTTTTTGCTTTTTAACATCACACAAGCACAGATGCATCCTTTTCATTATTCATCATTTGACTACTATGTTGTCATGACAACATCTCTGGGATTTTGCTTACCACCAAGTCACCAAGGTGAGAGAAGACTGAATGATATTGTTTCAGAGAGGGGTTACATTTACAAAATACAGTAGCACATGCAATTTCTATTGATTTGTATACCAAGCATACGTACCGAAACGCTTCCATCATTGTGTTACTATGACAACTATTCTATCATACATGACCTTTACCTTGTAAAAGTCAGAGTTGGAAATTTACGTGCTTAGTGATTTGTAAGCCCTATTATGTTTTTAAATACAGAAATGCTCTTATTCTTCCAACACCAATTCTGCAAAGTCATTGCCAGAGCAACGCCCCATGTTTCAGAGGAAATGTGACTTTGGATCACCAAGATTTTGATGGCTAACGAAGTTTTAACTTGAAATAGACATTCTCAGACACTTCTATTATGGTTTTGCATTATTCCATTATGAATTATGTCAGTGTCTGGAATTTCAAGTGTTACTGTGGCAGTGGACATCATTCTCGTGATTTTGAACGGCTATGATTTCGATTGTATTTGAGCGGGTAACTTAAATTCAAATTCAAATTTTCATTTCTATTGAATAAACAGAGAAAATTATATGCAAAGTATAAGCAGAACATATTTGTAAAATTACAAAAGCGTAAATGAACAAAATACATGTGATAAGGAGTAATATAATGAAGAAACATAATTGTGCCTATTTTTCAGTATATTCATAGTACAAATCAAATAAGGATGGGAATGGAAATGCAGAATCCCACTAAAAAGCAAGGCTGGTACGATAAGGGACCCTCAAAAAATACATAAGAAAACGAATAAATGAATTAATGAAACTGGAAACAGATAAAAAAACAAAATCAAAGGAACCAACTGTCAACTGACATGAAATCAAATTGAGAAGGGAAAAATGAAACTATACAACACGTGCCATTGTGGACACAAGTAAACTGGATTCCATGATGTATAAGAGTAATGATAAAAATACAACCTGGATTGAATATATTGCAAAGAAGAGTGTACATTACACCTGCAAGAATGCAGTAGAGCGGATATAAAAGAAGGAGAGAATAGACACGTATTATACAGTGCAATAACAAGAACATCTGAGGACTTGTGTTTGACAGATTATTTTTCTCTAATAAAAAAAGATGATTTATATGTAATTGTTCAATGTTTTAAAGAAATAATGACTTGATTGAAATGATGAAGCGAACCTAATTCGTCCAAAGTCTGAATGTAGTCACTTTTGTCACACTTTTGGTACTGTTCAATGAGAAATGTGTATTATTTTTCCCCATGGCAATGGGAGAAGACAACAGAGAATTACTTAAGTTGCAATTGAATTATCATGAATGAATGATTTTAAATCTATTAAGTCACTTTCATCACGTTAGTATCATTTACTTGTAAATACATATGTATTTTTTAAAAAATGATTCGTTACCATGGCAATAGGACAGATGAGAATAACTAGGACATTTATTCCAATTGAATGATTAATTCCAAATTTATGAATTTAGTCACTTTTGTACATTTTAGTTTGTTTTAATTTGAAATATATGTTGTTTCTTAAAAACAAGATAATTCATTACCATGGCAACGGGATAAGAAGCCCAATGGCAGACCTTCTGAATGAAAGGGCTGATATCCAAATCTACTTAAGATATAATCAGTCTGTATGTTTGCCGAATATGGTGCTATTTGATAGATTTCTCACTTTTCCGCTAGACTAATAGCTCAGTATTATACTGCATATCTTCCTTGTATAATCATGTATATACTACTTTTCGCAGTTATGAAAATGGGTTTCCTACATCTTTTTCAGAAAACCGAATTATCACAGTGTCAGATACTGCGTTTTTTCGGAGGGGGGGGGGGGTTTGTGACTGTGAATATCATTTTTCCAATTAATTTCATTAGTGAATATGCTATAATGGAAACCCGCAGAATGTTCTTTCTTTGAAATGACGATGAGCAGTAAAATGTAAGGTATACTATACCCCCTACAAAATTCATGAGTTGCGGTCAATCAAATTATGGTTCATTTGCTAATGCAGCAGGCGTTTTGCCATCATGCTTGGCTTAGCAAATAAGAAAAAGTATGAATTAAAGATCACTTGAGTTGGGAGGTATTGTTGATATTTTGCGTCCTGATCATGTAACGCCGATAAAGCGATTCGCATGGTTGAATTGTGGAGGTCAGGTGAGAGACACTCTGGTCGTGCCAAAGACTGCTCACAAGGCAGGGAGTGCCATTCACGTGCACAAGAACACGAACACACGCACGCACATACGCAAACACACCAGGGATCCAGAGCGAGCACACTGGTAATTAGGCCTACATATTATTTCATAACGCAGAAGTGTCCGCACAAATCAAGATGGCAGCAGTGACGAGTCTGCTGAAGTCCACTGAATACACCTACATTTGGCTGCTGCAGAGTCACGATTAACTGTGATTTTTTTTTTACCTGTTCCATAAGGGAACCTGGTGGCCCGTGTATTAAGTCTACAGGAATTTCAGAATTCAGTACGGATCGGGTTAACAATCAACCATCAATCAACGATACGACTGTTGAAAGAGTATCGGTATCGGTATCGATACCTCTTAAGCGATCTAGTGCATGTGATTGTCATGTGACACTCGCGCACTTGTTTGCACTTGCAATGTGGCTCATCGACGAAACTGGTTTGTCCTTTCTTCTTTATTTACCCAAAGAAGACTTGGGGAAAAGTATACACTTTGTGAAACAGACGAAAGACCATTTTCGAGCGGAAATGTCGGTTCCATTAATGTGACGAATTTCTTCTACTTCGCGCTAAGTAAATGACCTTGTTTCACGGTGAATCTTTATTTCAGCAAGTGAGCTTCTTTGTCGTGACGAAGTTGCAAAGAAAACATCTTTTTAAGCTTGCATGCGGATCACACTTTCGTTCAAATACTTATAATTGATATATTCTTAGCCAATAAACGTTTTTACAGACACAGATGTAAAAACAGCTAAACAATGCAGAATTTCACTCCACCCGTCGATGAATCTAATGAGAGTGAATTTGAGGTCGGTTTCGTCCACCGTGCCATTGGAGCAAGCATCCTCGTAGTCGTTGCCGTCATCGGCATCACCGGCAACAGCCTGGTGATCGTCGCGACGGCTGTCTCGCGAAAACTGCAGACGATAACGAACGTGTTTGTATTGAGTCTCAGCGTTACGGATCTCCTGACGTGCGCCCTGCTGCCCTTCCAGTCTTTAGGACTCGTCCACCCAGCAGGTTGGCCCTTGGACCACACCTTCTGTCAGGTGGTAGGAGCCTCTGTCTATATATCCACAATAACCAGCGTGCTCACTCTCGCTCTCATCGCCTTCAACCGCTATTATCTAATCACGAGAAGACCAGCTGACTACCAGTGGCTCTATAAACCCCTTCGATTGTGCCTCATGTTGGCCGTTGCCTGGTTCCAGTCAATACTCTGCTTGCTTGTACCAGAAGTTGTCAATATCGAGACGCTGGGCTACTTCAGCGAGCAGCGGTGGTGCAGCTGGTTGAGTAAGGAGGATCCGGTCGGCATATACGAATCAATCGCCTTTGTGAACATCTTCTTCTCGTTCCTTCTCATAATTTTCTGTTACGTCAAGATTTTGATGCGGGTGCGTCAGCAGCGGCAAGTGTTGGCGCAAAGCGATGTCGCACCCGCTTCCGTCGTCACCGCCAACCGTCCGGAGCCCTCCGAGATGCCTGGTCAAGATCAAACTTCTGACGGTCCTCGCGGACTCGATGCCCCATCGAAGAAAGAGGTTCGGAAGAGAGACCGCCAGATCAACATGAACCTATTTTTCGTCGTGTGCGCTTTCTTCCTCTGCGTGATACCCCACAGTCTCTGCGTACTCATCCCGGGACACGAGATCCCCTCCATCTACACCTTCATCCTCATGTCCGTCAACTGCTGCATCAACCCTCTCATCTACGCCCAGAAGCATCCACATTTCAAGCAGGTGTTTCGTGCCCTTCTGAAATGTAAATACAACGACATTCCGCATCCATCCTCCTGGATAAGAGTCTCCCTGGAATGACTTTGTCAAAAATGCCTGCCCGGCGATACAAGCCTACAATAATTAGTGCTATCTATTACATTCTGATCTTGGAGCAATCCCAGCAAATATTGGTTGGAGCAATCCCAGCAAATATTGGTGCATCCCTGCTCGATGTAATGGCACCGGCGGCAGGTGGCTGCAGAATAAACTGTTCTTTTCTCTCTTCAGGTATGCTAGTTTCTGAGGTTTCAGCTTAGTAAACTATTTGTATCTTTTAATATCAATGACAGTCATCAAGCTAAGAGATTATTCATGCCACATTACTGGAGTTTTCCTTTTATCCATCAGTTATCTACACTTCCAGTCCCCCCCCCCCCCCCCCGCCCTGCACAGACAATAAAAACACCAGAAACACATTTTGCACAGCTCACCAGACCTTTCTCTGTGGGGAGGTCCAAATTCATTTCCGCATTTCACGAGTTCACTAAGTAACGCATAAATCATTTTATTCTTTCAAATCATTCAATGTACATTCTTACTACCATTGTGTTATATGATGGGAAATTATTCGGCATAGCTTGACTGTCATAGCTAGTATACACACTGATGGCAGTTCACTCACATCATCTCGTAATGCCTTATTCAGTTCTTCCAGTTCCCTTGAGTTCTCTGTAGCCGTCAATGTGCGCTATCCATCTGAGTCTCAAGACGTTTAACTTCACTCAACTGTGATCAACTTTATAATTTCTCCAGTGCCTTATTTTTCATCAAACACTCAATCTCTCCCGTATATTCATATATGTATGTAAGATAAGAAACAAAACTGGAACAAAATATGAACTTTGTTCCAGTTTTGTTTCTTATCTTATTATTTCGCCAACACGTGGACTGCCTACTATATATATATACATATATATACACATATATTTGTGTGTGTGTATGTGTGTGTGTGTGTGTATGTATGTATGTATGTGTGCATATGTGTATGTATGTAGCTATATAATTTCTATCCCATGCATGCACCTCGGTCTTTGGTTATTTCTCTATCATACCACGCTTGTGTACAGACGATACAGCTGACCAAGAAGATCAAGTGTCGAAAGCATCAACTAATCCAGCTGGCATCCGCCGACATCCCTTGTCTTCATTCGTCACGATTTAAACTACAGTATATAATATATATATATATATATATATATATATATATATATATGTGTGTATAGTGAAAACTTTGAGCAAAGAAAGTTTTCACTATCTATTATTTGTTTCTGGTCAGTTTTCCCTCTCTTGTTTCAAAATATATATGTATATATATATATATATATATATATATATATATAAAAGCAAGAGAAGAAACATACATATGCATATGATATATATATATATATATATATATATATATCATATGCATATGTATGTTTCTTCTCTTGCTTTTTGTCTCTCTCTCTCTCTCTCTCTCTGCCGACACATACTTTAAAGCTTGTAAGGGAGTCTAATAGGCTGGTATTTGTTAGTAGATCTGTTGTTATGTAAGTTCATTTCAGTACATGGACATGATAATAAGTGACAACAATTAGAAGATATAACCGAACGACTGTAACTTCAATTGATTCTGAATTTTATTTGCAAACGCAAACATAGATAAAACTCAAAATAATAAATAATAAATAAAATATCAAAACAACTGGCGAAACATAAATCAACAAAAATGGAATTCAAACTGAGAGATAGCCTTACAGTGGTTTTAGGATAATGTATTCACACAATTAATATTTCTTGCATTCATTTCATCAAATTGATATGAATGTTCCTTCCTAAACTAGATTTTCACGTGTTGGCAAATTGTAGGGTAAATTAAGATTGCATAAATCTTTGTTTAACAGATTATCACCAGACTTTATATAGACAAAACTTCTGAATTTGCAAGCGACTTCTTTAGATGTGCCCCCAGCATTTTCAAATTAATCACATGTTACCTGTACATATATATATATATATATATATATATATATATATGTTAATATTTGCTGGAAATAAATGTCATTGAACCTGCACCTGAACGATCCAGATCACTAATGAAGATTTATACCACTGTGTATCATGGCGTGTATGTTTTTTTTTACATTGAGGTTTAACGCTGTCAGTACATGGATATTAATTATAAAATTAGAAGCGGGTACTAAGTAGTCTACAAAGTGCAAGCAATGAGAAAGAAAGTATGTGCCTGACGTTGATTTGTAAACTAAAACAACACAAAACAAACGAACATAAAAAGGAAAATGCGTGAAATAGACGAACAGAAAAGTGCATTTTTCGTAATAAATAAATACGTTGTCCGAGCAACGATGCACGAAGACGACTACCTTCAGCATGTTCAGCGTCGCCTAGGTGAAGACACCGTGCGTGCCACCTGTCAGGATGAATTAAAAAAGAAAATACGTGCAAAGAGCAACCGGGTGAATAAGAATATTGATGAAATTGCCTGAACTGAATGAAACAGTAAAGATTCAGTTACCATGGCATTGTCGTTCAGTACTGACTTCTTTTCGAGCTAATTTTCCCCATAATGGAAACGTGAAATGAATATCAGTGTCGGTTTGATGCAGAAACTACTGATTATGTTTGTAACGATAGCCCGGTATATTTTGTCAATGGATGCCACGTTAGGATGAAAAAGCAGAATAAAGTTTCCCAGATTGTCAGCTAATTCTTGAAAAAAAAGTCATCAGATCGGTCAGCGAGGAGAAACTGGGAAAGTAGTGAAGGCCTGCTATATAAAAATGGCAGAACATCTTTTGATATGATAATCAATGAAAAATTTCAAAACATAACTATCAAATTGTGTTGTCACTACGGTCATCTCATGAATTCGATTGAACTATTAAGATTAATGCTGAAAATGATATTAAACACTCTTGACATTATGACAATCCAGGAAGTCTCTATCAAAGTGTGCTCTGTTGTAATCTAAGGTCTGCGGTAGTGCATACATCAGCTGAAATGCACAAAGAAAACAAGTTGGAGATCGATTAAGCAGGTGTTACCCTTTGTATTCTTGCATAAACTGCAGAGAAAACCAAATCTAAAGCAAGGGCGATATCATGTAGAAGCTAGTATAAGCATCAAATAGAGAGACCATGCCACAATTTTGTTTTCTAATCTTTGCAATGGTTTACTGCTCCATAGTTCTGTAAGAAATATAATATAGAGATCATTAATTTCAAAAGCCTTTTGACTGATTTCATTCGTATACTAGTACAGTGTATTGAGGATCAATGATTCCACATTAAGCGTATGTTCCAGTCTCTTACTATATAGCAAATGTACTTACCTAGCTTTTGCAGAGACCGCAGTCTAGTGGTGCGAAGGCTTTCTATGCAATAGTTCCCACCCTGAGATCATCTGTAAGAACATAATAGAAATACACTGTAGTAGTTTTTGGCAACACATATGTTCGTATTTCGAGAGAGAAAATAAAGGGGGAGCTGTAACGACGGCTTAAAGGGATGGTATAGTATTGGTTTAAGTGAGAATTCAGCTTTTAACTTTTTGTAAAATAGTTAGAAATCATTCTATGAAATGTTAACAAACATACAATTCTAAGAGGAATTCAAAGTTTAGATGATGAAAATTGGCTTTGAAATGGCTGAGATATCCAAAACAAAAGTAAAACAACGCACTCCTAATAAAAGGTGGGTACCAACTTTTATTAGGATTGCGTTGTTTTGGATATCTCAGCCATTTCAAAACCAATTTTATTAAGCAAACTTTGAATTCCTTTTAGAATTATATGCTCTTTCATATTTCATAAGAAGTTTCTCATTATCTCAAAAAATCCTAATTAACAACACTGGAAACCTGAAGCCCCATTTCAAACGAAACTGTACCATCGCTTTAAACTTTGCACGACGACGATGACATGAAAATAAATCAAAATGAGCATATCACATGATATTGTAATTATCGACGAGCAAATTCCCTTTTCACTGAATAAGAAGGTAACATGCATACGTTCTATCAAATAATAGCAGGAGTGCTTCGAGTCCCCTGCCTTGAAGCCACTTTGTAATCTTCAAACAATGTGTGGAATACAATGGCACATGCAATAAAGATGATACGAGACTAAAGCATGTGTATTAGGATATTAAAAGACAGTGATGCCACATCTATGTGATTTGAAAGTAATTACAACGTGTCTCATGAAAATAGGGTCTTACTCACCACTGTCAGATGAACCACCGTTTGCATCACAGCCTGAGGAAGCAGCATCGTTCTGGGAACAGGTGCCAGTGCCGGCATCAGCCGAGGGGGCAAGAGGCACGTTTGGAGCCTGTGCGACTGGAGGTCGTGGTGCAGCAGGTGCTGCTGGGCGTGGCACCGGTGGTGCAGCAGGGCGTGGTGCAGCAGGACGTGGTGCAGCAGGGCGTGGTGCAGCTGGGCGCGGTGCAGCTGGGCGCGGTGCAGCAGGGGCTGGTGCAGCTGGTCGTGGTGCGGCAGGTACAGCTGGGCGTGGAGAGGGGGCCCGTGGTTGCACTGGAGAAAATGCGGGAGGAGCAGGTGGCGCAGGAGCTGGTGGGCCAGGGACCGGAATGCCTGCACCAGGAATGCTTGCAACCGTTGGGGAACCAGGAGCTGTTGCCGACGAATCTGACTCCCCACTAGAGTCAGCATCGGCTGCGTCAGCAGCAGGAGCAGCAGCTGCAGCAGCTCCATCAACTCCATTAGCCCCATCTCCCGTATCAGCGGCATCTGTGTCAGCACCGTCGACGGTTTCAATGGTGTCGACCTCCTCTTCGCTGCTATCGCTGTCGGCATCACTGCCCGCTGTTCCAGCATCTGTAGCAGCGTCCGTCCCGTCAGCGTCAGCGGCGGCAAAGACAGTGCCGTCTCCTGGTGCAAATCCCACACCTGGCACGGGTGCTGCAGGGGCGTATGCTGGAACACCAGGAGATGCAGGAGCGTATCCTGGAACACCAGGAGATGCTGGGGCGTATGCTGGAACACCAGGAGATGCAGGGGCGTATGCTGGAACACCAGGAGATGCAGGGGCGTATGCTGGAACACCAGGGGATGATGGAGCGTATCCTGGGACACCAGGGGGAGCAGGAGCTCTTGGTGGTTGAACAGGAGCACTTGGACGAGGAGGAGTAGGAGCCCTTTGGGGAGGATAGTAAGGCGCAGTCGGAGCTCTAGGGGGAGGAACAGGAGCCTGAGGTGCTCGAGGTGGGGCTACAGGGGGTCTTGGCGCTGAAGGAGCTGCAGGAGGTACTGGGACCGGAGCCCTAGGTGGTCCAGGTGCCACAGGAGCCCTCGGTGGCGCAGGTGCTGCAGGCGGGGCCGGTCCTGCAGGCGGGGCCGGTCCTGCAGGCGAGGCCGGTCCTGCTGGGGGTGCGGGAATAGGCGCGCTAGGGCCTCCGCCCCGACCACAAGCTCCTGAGTAAGAAACCGTGATCGTCGTTCCACTGGACTCAGAATCAGCCTCTATGTCACACTCATCGTTGTAGGTCTTGCCATTGCTTCCACACACAGTACCAGAGCGACCTCTTTCGCACGAGTCCCGTGGCACTGTGGACACAAGAAGTTCAACAATTTGATGTAAAAATGTAGATGTAAATGTACATGCCTATGCTATCTTGTATGAGTGCTTGTTAATATGTTTCACCACTGCTTTCAGTATATGTAAATCAATTTCATCGATTGAATTCGGCGCATGCTTCTGCGTGAGTACGTACCGATCTTCGGTATATCTGCGACTTGCACTTCATGAGCAGTTAAGTTATGACATTCTTTTTTTTTAAAGACCTCTTGAGTGTTGCAGCTGATGTACTCTACAAAAGATGCATTTGATTAGATTGAGAGTGTTCTATCATAGTTTCAACATTTTCATGCTTGAAAACTAGGATTGTGATTTTATTTATCACACTATCTTGTAAGAAGGTGCACCTTTGAAAAATGACATATTCTCTCATAATGGATTATATTAGACTGTTGGAAATTAGCTGATTCAGAAGAAGTCAGCAGCTTGGTAAATTCACCTCTTGGGGCAGCTAGTGACAGCGTCGCTAAAGACAAGAGACAGCCGAGCACAGCTAGACTTGAAATCACTCGCATGATGAATCACGTGACTGCAAAAAAGGAACAGAAAAGATGCAAAACAAGTGAAAATGTTTATAGATGGCGTACATTGTGCGATTCTGCTAATGTAGGTCGCATTTCAGCAATAATTGTCCCAACGTTCAAGCAGTGGGCCACTCCTTCCCCTTTAAATTATCCGTTAATCTATTAATATGTGTGTAATTAGACGTCATATGAAGTATTACAATGATTTGCTAAAGTTTCCTAAGTTTAGCGAGCGACGTGAAGTTTGAGAGGTTTCATTAGTATGTTCTAACTTCACACATATACGTGCAAATACTCAGTGAAAGCGTGTGTTATACCCTCCACATGATATGAAGAATAATGCACTACTCTGCATACCTTTCATGGTGTTGTCAAACAGCAAAGTATAGTTGCATATCTAAAAGTTATGGACAACAATGAAATATACTTTCAAGATCACCCTTACCGCGTTATCACAAAATCCATAATCGGGAAATTTGTCTCATCATTTAAAAAGTGCAAGGAACTCTTAACAAAACGTTCAATACTCACAATTGAAATGCTTTCTTCTTAGAGAACTTGACTCTTAGCTGAAAAAGGATGTCTCTTCTCTCTGGGTGCTCTGGCGTGGTTGCGGAGCAGACTTAAGCAGCCCGAAGTGATGCTGCTTTGAAGAGAAACTCCTCTATATATACCATTTTCCCTCCCAGAAATACGCTTATTCACAACCCATGGTACAGATTGGAGCAAAGATTGCAGTCAAAGGACACTGCAGCAAAGATTCAGGGATGCTCAATCCATCAGAAGCTGCATGCACAGTAGCAACTTCCGAATAGAGTATGGCCATTGTGAGTAAACAAATGAAAATTTCCAAGAGAGATTACAAGATATACCCCAGTTGATACTCTCATTTCAATAAAAATGTATGTCAGTTTCAGCGTTCAATGTCATCACATCGATTGCACTTACTTGGGTCAAGATGCTGCATGAAGTTAGCTGTCATTCTATTAAATCCATCTGATTGGTATCGCTCTAGAAGGAGAGAGAGGGGTTCTCCTCAGCCTTCATTGTTATAGAAATACATCGCGCTCCAAGAGTGATTCATCCTCAGGAAACTAGGAGACTATGCAAGCTCCGCGCTACTTCCGATCCCTATTAAACATTTAAGGTTTCAAAATCAGTGCTTGTTTTCTGATTGAGAACTCCACTATTGTTTCCTGTCGGGAAAACGCAGTGAAAATCCGTGATTTACTGTAAAGTCGAGACGTGATTGACTTTGAGCTCTTCAAAGTTTGACGGATCATTTTTTTAACTCTGAGGATTGTTTGGCGGGAAACGTATAGGGCGAGATAATATCAGCCTGACGAATAGTTCTCCAAAAAGGATGATTGACATACTCGTGAAAAACATACAGCTGGTGAAACGTTTCACGGTCAACAACGTCTGAGGATCATGTTTGCGTCTAAAAACTTCGAACTTATCAGTCTAAAGGAGTAGGATTGTCTCCCAGAAGATGCGAGAAAACGGATTTTGTCATTGATGTTAGGCCTTGCCTGTAAGATGCCGACCCAGTTTGCTGTTGTTGTTGTTGTTGTTGTTTTTGTTCATTATCAGCTAAGCAAAGATTGCCTCTTTGAAAATGCTCAAACTTTAGTAATTTGCGTTCGCGATGACATGCATTATAATTTATACACGTTATAATTATGTGTATTATAACATTATGATAAACATGCACATATACATACGCGGTGCATGCATTTATGTCGATCGGGGAATTGTACATAAATTACTCAAACAAAATTTGTGGTCCTGCTGTTTCAGGTCTGTGTCATTAATGGACAGATTGATAGCTTGTTCTCTGTTCATTGATATTGTAGGTGTGTCAATTGTAACTTTCGTTGTTCTATGTCAATGTGATTTCTTAGTTCGTCTGTGGTGATCTTTGAGGTGATATGCATGGTGTGAGATGTAGAATAATCTATATTTCAGTGAAATGTATTCCGATAATTTCTAGGGTTAGTAGACGTTTCTTTTGTCGGATTCGGTTTTAGTATACGTACGTAATATCAAAATCGATTACATATAAATTGAAAAAAAAGAAAATTAAGCAAACATAAAAAGGTTTATACATTGTTTCACGTTTATTCCTGTTACTCCTAGCGTAAGGATAAATAGACAAACGTCCAATTCATCACTCTTGATAGAGAGAGAGAGAGAAAGAGACAGGGAGAGAGGCACAGAGAATCAGAGAAAGAGAGGGAGGGAGAGAAAGGGGGAAGTATTACGAACACATTCCCATTATCTGTTGCGTTGCAATGAATTGCTGGCATAATCGAGGGAGTTCAGAGTCAATCATATAGAACATCATTCCCTTGCTGATAAAGTTTATGGAAAATATGTGCGTGTATACTAGTATGCATTTTATAACATCATGCATGGGCATGTACTCGCGTATGTGTGTATTTGTATCTATCTATATGTGTGTGTGTGTGTGTGTGTGTGTGTGTGTGTGTGTGCACGCATATTATGTATGTATGTGATGTGTAATCTTGTATGATTTTGTTTGCGAATGTTTAAGAGACAATGGGCAACCGGACTAATAGGGGGAAAAAAGCAGCAGAAGATGTAACAGGGACAGCAGCACGCTCATAGCAGTCTTTTGTCTTGGCCAACAGGATAATGCCGTCAATAACAGCATATCTGCTTTACATTTATAGTAAAACATTAGCTTGATTTGACTCTGGACCTGAGAAAGTGGGTTACGGTAGTGTCCTGTTTTGGGATTATAATACGCATGCGTTAATATTCCTCTCCGAAATCTTACAGTCTTACGGGCATTATCTGGCAAATAATGACGATGCTTACGCTTTGAAGCCCCACTCCCCTCTTTTGACATCACAAGTTTAGCCTATACTGTATTCTCAAGCTATTGGTTTGCCTGTGAATCAGTAGCAAAACAGTACGCGTGGAAGGAAGACACTAAATCTTCTGATCACAACTATTGAAATAATAGATTAATAGATTAATTCTAATTAATAGAAATAGATTAATGTACGAAAATAACGTTATGAGTTTTGCATAATCAGGTGATAAACAAGTTACGATGTCAATATGTCCCTCCTTTCATGTCAATAAAGCAAGGTCACAAGAGACACAAATAATATAATTACGATGACTGCACATGTATATGACTTATACTTTATAATTTTCAAATTCTGTGATTGGTCTTTTACCACAAAACTTCTTCTTTATTCCTCTAACATATGACTAAAATCGAATACTTTTCCTTTCCTAGTTTTGTTTCTGTTTTTGCTGTGCCATCTTTGGCAGCTGCTTGGGATGTCACGGGCTATTACCGGAGAGATTGTGATGAATATCATAGCAATGATTGGAGTATCATTCAGACAACATTTACTGCTTTCTTGACGTTAGAAGAAAGTCCAAGCATAGACCTCAGAATTTGGTAATGATTTGTAACCGAATTTGAATACATCCACTAACTAAACACAGTGGATTATTTTGTTTTTGGCAGAGACAAACAATGACATAACTTTTGTGATATACTGATTGGTATGCACGGCCATGCAGTGAATTATGTATACTGTAGTTGGACTAAAAACAGGCAAACTAAAATTTGTTCGTGGATAAATGCAATGTCCAGTTATTATTGTTAATATCATGAAGTTATGCCAATTACTTAGTTATACACGATGATGAATTCACATGTGTTTGTGTAATAATTTTATGTGTAAAAGAGAGTGTGGACGCACATATTGTGTCCAATACAAGCCACTACAAAACACCAAGAGTTTGTCTTATAAAGCCCCCTAAAACCTGACTTCTTAAAGTATAGCGGCGAAATGTAAAGCATGGCGTCATGTCAGGGATGATATTATGTTTGCCATCAGTATTTTATTTCATTCATGCCGTATTTCATACCACTTTCTTTAAAAGATCTCTGTGATGCAACCGTAACTTAATAATAAATTATTCTTATGTTTATGGGTAAAAGTCTTTAAGTTTCAATCATTGTCAAAGTGGTTTTGTGACAACAGATTAATTGTTAATATTGAAAAATCAAATTATATGTATTTTTTAAAGGTAGAAAAAAGATTCCAGAATTGGAACTTTATGATGTAAAAATGAATGATGTAAAATTATCTCGAGTAGAATATACACAATTTTTAGGGGTTTATATTGATTGTAATTTGAACTGGAAAATACATATAACTATGATGAATAAAAGAATTTTGAGAAATATTGGAGTAATTAATAGGTTAAAAGGTATTTTATCTGCAAAGGTTTTGATTTTGTTATATAACAGTTTGATTTTATCTCATTTGAATTATTGTAATGCTGTATGGGCGAATACTCCTCAATCAAATTTACACGACACTTTCATCCTTCAAAAAAGAGCAATTCGACTCTGTACAAACTCGCATTATAAAGCGCCGTCAATGCCTCTGTTTCTGAAAATGAATGTTTTGAATATATATCAATTGAATGAATTTAATATTCTTATGTATATGTACAAGCATAAAATGAGTTTGCTACCTGAGATGATTTCTGGTATGTTTGAATCTAATTATCAAATTCATAGTTATAATACTCGCATTAGTAATACAAATACCGTATCATTTATTTAAGGTAGATAAGATGTATGTAATGCACACACTTAGACACACTGGACCCTCATTGTGGAATTCTTTACCAGATACAGTTATAATTTCTCCAACTACAAATATTTTTAAGAAAAATCTGAAAAGACACTTGTTAGAAAGTTAGAGTGGTCATTATGAAATACACTATGATTATAGATACTTTTAAGGTTTTTGTTTTCTAGGAGTGATATGACTAAACACTATAATTTCATTAATGATAATATATTTTTTGTGTATGTTTGTCTGTTTGTTTGTTTGTTTTTTGTAATATTTTCACCTGTCCTACGTCTTGATCGTAATGCAATATTATTTCCTATTATTCTGTCTGTTGGGAACTACCCTGACAAGACTCCGGTCTTTTGTAGTTTCCATGTTTCATTAAGTTATTATTTTACGTACGCATGTTCATGTACTCGTTTACTGTCCTCAGATTGTCATTGTACAAATTATATGTTTTTTAAATGAAACAGAGTAAAGTTCAAGTTCAAGTTCAAGTTCAAGTTTTCTGAGGTTTTCTTCAGTTACCTCCTAGAGCCTGTTTTAAAGTTGTTAGACGTGAACATAATTGTCCTAGTTTGTTCTATATCTGCTATTATTCGGGATGTTTGTTGTGTATTCCCTATGTTTTGTTTGTGTGTCATCACTGAGAGCCAAGTACTGAAAAAATTAAAAGAACTACATGTATAATCATTGTTGAAGAACATACGCCATTTGATTCCATGGGAATTCACTCATCAAATACAACAGTGTACAACCCCTTCTTACACGTCCACACATAAACACGCACACAGAACAACTCTTCTCTCTGTCACACACACACACACACACACACACACACACACACACAAACACACGTACATACCCACATTAAGGGTACAATGACTCAAAGCTTCACTACAGACAAGAATCAATGAATCCTTGTTGTTAGGGATTTTATTTTTCGCAATAAATAGATTAAAAAATGAACAATGATAAACAAAAGGATGATAACAAATAAATAAAGGAATGTGAAAAAATAGTGAATACATCACCTCTTACATGTACGTCGTAATAACGATAAAAAAGGAAGAGCCGAAGAAAGAGAGAAAAATAATGTATAAATAGAAGTCATAGTAACGTTGTCAAGGACGTTGCTAAAAGCCAATGTGTACGGGGAAATGTACCGCTCAATGGGATGGGAAACTTCCTTAACTGCTTTGTATATAAGTCTAAATGACATTAACGCACATAGCTGTTACAAAATCGTTCATGTCTACTGGTATAAAACAAAAGACTGTTAATGGCATGTAATTAAATTTCAGTTCCCGGACTATTCGCCTCAACAGCTAAGGGACGTCTGCATCTATATTCGGACGCTTCGCCTCTTCTGCGTTTATTAACGTCAATGCCCTGGTTTTCCCGCCGCGCTCCCTGCGATCGGAATACCTCTCTGCTGGTCTTGATGTCGGCTCATATGAACGTCCTTATACAGAGTCACTGCATTTGAACATAATGAGAATCATTGCTTTAATGTTAAGAAGCGCGTGACTTGACGCGAAAGATGATGCAAGAATGGAGGGCAAAGCAAGCGTAAAGAGGGATACAATACATAGCACAGCATGAGTAATGAATATAATGATTTAAACATTCATTTCATGGAAGTATCGTTTTCCATTAAGTCGTTGGCAGTCTTTGACAGGTTTTGTCATGAGTTGAAGTTAGAGATCATGGAGTTACAAATCTGTGTGATTGCCCTTTATTTCACCTCTTGTAAAAGTAAATAAATAAACAAACAAACTTCTTAAACAGTAATACAAAAACCATGAAAATGCTCACGTGGCTCTGAACACACAAAATTGAAATAGAAGTAAAATTTTCGTAAACCCCTTTTTTCTCATACAGAAAGAACCCATGGCAAGAGTAATGAACAATCCTTCCACCTCCCTTCCTGTGAGACCTTTGCGAATACCTTTCGTAATATGTAAGATCATTTTATTTTGATACTCTCACTAATTGACTTTGACTATAGCTTAAAATAAGAAAACAAACGACATACCCACCATGTCTTAGCAGGCGCCATCCCTAGCTTTAGCGAGCTGGCGATCCCCCCTGATGCAAGCGGAGTATCGCAGGTCGCACAGGCTTTTGTAGGTGTGCCCATCCGTCCCACAAACCTGCATGGTCTGGGCAACATAGTTGGTGGGGCAGGGGTCACAGGTCTTCTTCAGGTCATCTGGGCACCAGTGGTAATGAGGAAAAGAGGTTTTTCTCTTTTAAATTTGGTAATCCCATTGACGTAGCAATCACTGTCTTTTGACAGAGTATCCAATTCAATAATCCAAAGAGAGCAGCTATGGACAAGGTGATGTACCTAGTCAGCGACGGGTCTTTTTTTTTCTTTTGCTTTGCATAAGTTTCTCTGGGAAGGAGGATATGGTTTAACTGGCTCTATTCAAAGCAATTAACCTGTTTAGCAGTAAACCCATCGAAGATTATTCTGTTATAAATTTGATCCTATTGTTTCGAAAAATTTTGTTTTTGTCATCGTCGAACTATTTGATTAGCCTAATTTGGAACTCTCTTAGACAGGGCCATCTGAATTAGTTATTGTTTGCTTTTGCACAATTTATATATAAAAACCTGTAACAATGATAAGTTTTATTGCCTAATTAAGGCTGTCGTGCATTAGGACATAGTCTACCTCAGTGAAGGAAAGTTTCAGGATTGGTATTTACTCTTGAAATGTCAAGATCTTGAAAGGGTAGACAAACACGTCTGAGCTTACCGTAATTAGACGTTGTGGTGCAACCGTTGCTACTGCCACCCGGTTCTCCGTTGTCGCATCCATTATCTCCGTTATCTCCGTTATCTCCGTTATCGCCTTCGCTTGGAGCCTCAGGTTCTGGTTTAGGCTCTGGAGCAGGGGCTGGAGCAGGAGCAGGAGCAGGGGCCGGAGCTGGTGCAGGGGCCGGTGCAGGAGCCGGAGCCGGAGCAGGGGCAGGAGCAGGAGCTGGAGCTGGAGCCGGTGCTGGAGCTGGGGCAGGAGCGGCTGGTCGTGGTACAGGTACAAGCTGGGGTTGACGCGGTACAGGTGCGCGAGGAGCTGGTGCCGGCGCTCTCGGAACAGGCGCCCTGGGAACAGGCGCCCTGGGAACAGGTGCCCTCGGAACGGGAGCCCGTGGAGCAGGTGCTCTCGGTACAGGGGCACTTGGAACAGGTGCTCTCGGCACAGGAGCTCTTGGAGCGGGAGCTCGTGGCTGGGGCGCGCTGACTGCGGGGAATCCAGCAGGAGCTGCTGCCGGGAAAAAGGGGGCAGGGGCAGCGGCAGGAAATCCCGGGGCAGCGGCAGGAAATCCCGGGGCTGCAGCAGCAGCCACTCCACCACCAGCGGCTTCAGCCTCAGCTGCAGACACACCTCCTTCTCCGCCATCGCCCCCTTCTCCACCATCACCCCCTTCGGATGCACCTTCTTCAGCCGACGCAGCTGCAGCAAATGCTGCCCCTACACACTCCTCGCTGCTGTCACTGTCACAGCCAGCTGAAAAGAGAAAAAAATCACTATATGATCGTAGTGTGTTTTCCATTGCATCCAGATGAATGTTTCAGTAGACAAAGTTTCCAACAGCTAGGGACTACATGAACTTTATAATGAGTTTTTTTTTTTACTTTTGTTTTTAGTGGTATCAAGATTCCGCATGATGACTTGACTAGAAGTCTAATTTATTCTAGCGAAATTTAGGAGTCTTGAAAGTGTTTTTCCAAAATGCTTTGAGTAAGTACCAGACAAAAGGTATTTTTCTTCTTTTTCAAATTAAGTTATTAGTCTGAATTGGGATGTAATTACCCGCTGCTACTTCAAAACCGACAGCTCCATCCGCCGCATCGAATGCCGCGAAAAAGCCACCTTGCGGAGCGGGAGCAAAAGCGGGAAATGTAGCACTTGGGGCTCTTGCAGGGAAGCCAACCGCAGGTGCGCTTGCCGGAAAGCCGACTGCTGGAGCCCGTGGGACTGGGGCATAAGCTGGGGCACTTGGTGCCGGTGCTCTGGGAGCAGGGGCTCTTGGAGCAGGGGCCCGTGGAGCAGGAGCCCGCGGAACAGGGGCAAATGGTGTTGGAGCCCTTGGGGCAGGAATTGGGGCTCGTGGTGCAGGTGGCTGAGGGGCTCTTGGTGCTGGGGCCGCCGCAGGAGCGCATCCTCCTGGACCACACCCGCCGCCGTAGGATCCTCCGCTGGTATCACACGAATATCCAGGATCACCGTTGCTGCAGCCATTGTCATCTCGTCGTTCTGGTGACAGCAAAGTGATAATCATGAGGTTGAAATCATTAATAAAGTTGGTAGTTGTTTGCGCATCTGTAGTGATTTAACATGAAAGGAAAAGTGGCCATTGATTGTTAGAACTCTTGAAAACAAGACGATATCTTACCTCTGGGAGCTGATATCACTACGCCCAAGGTGCACATGAGGGCAAAAAGTGTTGCAAGAATCCTTGTTGACTCCATGACTCGAAAGTTACCCTGAAATGCAAGACAAAATTAATGACTGTGAACTTTTCGATGTGAACGAAAATTTCATCTCGTTGATTTAGGCCTACATAAAGTAAAACAATCAAAACGAAGCTGCTGAAATGCTTTTAAAAGCACTTGATACGAAAAAGAAGCTTACAGACATTCACCATCAGTTCACTTTTCAAAGTGTTCAGTGCGTTCTATTCTAAACAGTTTGTCAGGATTGGGTGTAATGTGGAATGCACATCACGTGTTATAGTAAGGAAATGAATGAGTGCAAGAGGAGTAAACAAAAAAAGTACAAACAAAATACAACATGCTCTCTGTTAGCTGAGAGAATCAAAAATTCAAGAGTGAATTATGTGAATAATGCATGAACTTACGATTTCTTCGAGAATGCGATTTCTTCAGAATACGAGTTCGCAACAAATATTCCTTTCCTTTCCTTTCCGTGGTCTTTCTTTCGCTTTTCGAATCCGACCGACTGATGGTTTCTAGCTGTAAGTCGAGCATTTTTATACATTTTGGAGCTGCATTCCGTCAGTCCCTTTGAATGCATAAAAGCTACGACATTTGGTTAAGATTTGATAAAATCGTTCTTTTGTGTGGTTACTTGAAGTTTCTGCTACTGCAGTAATTTATCACAACATCACAAGAAGCGGTTGAAGAAATGACATCGTCTTCATTGATGTTCACCTCGGACTGCGTTGACAGACAGTCTCCATCTACACAAGGAGATACCTCGACATTTAGGAGGCAATCTTGACTACACGTTATCTATCACTATCAGTATTAAAAGGTTAATCGCGAGCACCCTACATCTTGACAGAATATGATTAATTTCATGACGTAATAGCGATAATCACATTCATTGCGGAAGTAAAATTGATGTCGGTGTCAATATCAGTCTCTGTATTCCAGTCGTTGTGCTTCTGTATCTCTGTTGTGTTTCACTGTCAGGGTACAACCGAAGATCGCAGGAAGTCCTAAAACGAAGCTGAATACTTCACTAATCTACACCAAGAATCCTGAGATTAGAGTCCGTCAATTATCACTGCCTTTTTCCTCATCAGTCACTGGCAAGTTGTATCTTGTCAAGGAATAAAAAAAGAAAGAAGATTGTGGCCTGCATTTGCTTTGATACGGCCTGTTGACCAAGGTGAATACGATAGGGCCCTACGTTGTGTGTTTATGAATCTCTTTGGATGTATAAAAACGTGCAGTAATGTAATGTTAATTCCATTAGCAATGGAAAATCCCTGAAAGAAGCTTAGAGAGTTAAATTTCAGACTTAAAAAAAGTGATACATCTAAAAGATTATGCAAAAAGGATATGTCGCATTCTTAGTTCTTCATTTTGAAGAAACTTGTCTTGGTTTGAGAGGGGATAAGTACTCATGAATAAGTATTCGGAAAGAGTTATCGATACATTTTATTCCAAGTAATGAAGAACATGTTTCATTTGCATGACAAACTAGAAGGTAGGTTAGATATTCAACTTCAAACTATCAAATGCTTCCGACTAATCAGGAACATTTCGGACATTTGATTATGTTGTTACAATCAATTGATTAATTTGATTTCGAAGTTAGTGTTTAATAGACGGTTTTGACTCTGAAAAGCAGTCTGAAGAGCAAAGTATTACTCGGTATGTCGTACAATATAATACCTGAGTCGAACATCATACCACAACACCGCTGAATATGGTTAGACCTCTCCTCAACTTTGAAAAGCTTTTGATGAAATTTATCGAAGGGCCTTCTAGAGAAGACTTTTGAATGGTTAACTTATATTCTTTCGAAATATAATGAAAATGCAAAACGTTATTCTTCTGGGCAAAATAGTTATTTCAACACGTTTATTCAAGGTACAGGAAATGATTCTTTCCGACTCTTGCTCACTATATAGTTGTACTCTATTGGGTCTATAATGTAAAGTCTCTTCTCTGACATTTTTCCCCCATTTGCAGCAGGTTTTACATTTATGTGCATTATGCATAAAGTCCCCAAGACTTCTAAGTAGGCCGTAACATAGTAACGAAATTTGGTCTATTAGCAATTAAGTGTAACTCTGTTATTCAATTTATTCAGAGAACAGCAGCGTTTTATAGAAATTAATGTAAAGTGACTGTTTTGTGTTAAAAAATATGATCACACTTTCATACACTGGAAGAAAAAATTACACCCGACAAACAAATGAACAGCTCTAGAGTGTAGAAGTTGGGACCCATTGATTACTTTAATGTGATGCTATAATCAATTATTACGGCTAATATATCGACTAGTATTATATATATATATATATATATATATATATATATATATATATAAGTATATAAATATTAGCATGTGTGTATTTATGTATAAATGTGTGTGTGTGAGTGTTTGTGTCTACACGGTAAATTTAAGATTTAAAATATGCATGACTTTTTTACTTACATGATATCTTTTATCATAATTTGGAAACTCTTTTAGGGAAATTCATTATGTATTTTTTTCATATATCTTTTTATGACGGAAAATAAATGCAATAGAATATCATACAATAAAATCTTTCGTTTCAAAGATTGAGTTCTTGAAGTTACGCTTCATTTATTTAGATGCAAGCTTGCAGCTAACTCTTTTAGGACCATAACCTGGCAATACAGAGGGTATCATTGTCATTACATCCAACAGAGTTACAAATGATTGTTAGTTAATCTGTTGGTCAAACACATCCACATCAACCGACCTGAGGAGAACTTTCTTGGACGCAGTCATTTTCGTAGAAAGCATACCCACACTAAGAATGACTGAACATGCAACCGAATGATATTGATTGATTTGAGAATCAATCAACTGAATGCTTTAGAAAACCGAAGGTACTTTAAACAGCAATGAAATTCACTTGGCGACAAAGGTTTTTTGTTTCAATGAACTTTAATTTTCAGGCGCGCGTTTGATGCAACGCTGCAATAAATAACTCAACTATAAACAAAATCATACAAACAAAAATATAAAAAAAATCAACACATAAACAAAATATGGGAAATAAATTACAATAGATTACAAAAATAATATTTTGACAAACAGGGCAATGGACTACGATAATGTAATGAACGTCTTACAATGTACCACAGGTCTTCTTTTTTTCTAGGAATTTACTTTGTTATTCAAAAAGACGTGTCTTCAAAGATTTCAGTTGAGAGATACATGACGAATGTAGAGTATTCACAACGTGGAGAGAATCGAAGAGTCGTTATCCTCTGTTCCGGAGCGCTGCACTCGTATAAGTGAGCGTCGCTGTCTTAATTGGATCATCTGTGGTTTTGCCACCAAATTTTGAAAGACGAGAAGAACATTACCACCTGGAAGAGATAAACGAAGAATTAGTATTAGAAAAAGGCTTATATTACATAATGACTAACGCGCACATCTAAAGGAAAACAAATACTTTAAAGGTCCTTTTCACCTTTGGTAGCAGTGATTAAAAAGATGTTCGAGTAATCACATTTGATGCATATGTGTACGTTAGTGGTATCACTAAACATCCTACCATACAAAAATTTAGCAATAAAGCCTAAAATAGAAAGAGATATCACTATTTTCTCACTAAACCAGAACTATAGACGGTTTAGTCTAGAAATTTTTTTATCATAACTGTTGTTCACATCTTCTATATTTAACATTGCTAATACCTATTAACATTATTATATTGGTTGTTTCTATCTTTGCCTCACATTTCAGAACTATTTTGAAGCACCAAAGCTGGGTTTTTGTTTCATCTGCAAATGATAAACAATGCCTTTAAGTGATTCAAATCTTTCTAATTTCATGATGCATCCATTGTGTGGTTAAAAGAGTTCACTGGCCGTGTACAAGGCGTTAACAATGGATATCTTGACAAAAACATTAAAGACTTCGGCAAATTTTAAATCATGATATTAGAAAGAGGAAGAATTGTGTCACGGACCTGGAACCCAAATAGGTTCTCGTATATATGACGGACGGAAATGTCTAAAGTTAGATATATAAATAACTTTCCTCAATGGAACGACAGTGGGTTGGAAAACAGATAATATCTCAGATCGTGTATGATTTTCGTTTCCCCAAGATGATTTGGGACACATTTAAAGACAATCCTAGCTGTACGAAAGTTGGCAAAGTAATATGATTCCCTATATCATTTACCCATGATAATGTCTCGTTCATTAGAAAAGGCAGTACGTCTGTTTGTTTGTTTGTTTGTGTGTGTTTTTTTTAACAGGGGACACAATGGTGATGGTAAATCCTGAATGACTTGGGCCATCCAACTGCTTGCACCAAATGTTGGCAAAACTTCCTGTTATCACCTGCCCGCCGAGCCTCTCCGTACTCTCTTTCCAGTTGTTATGACTCCAAATCACAAACCATGATGCTGGTCAGATACGACTAATATGAATCGCGAAACCTAGTGTCCAAAGGCTGCACATCTTGCCCTCAGTTGCAATTTGCCAGCTAATTCAATTACAAGAATTCACTATGTTGTGTAACATATGGCACACTAATAATCAAAGTTTGTATTGGGTTATGTTCGGAGAGAGATTGTCCTAAGGAAACTGATAGGAAGATATTTCTCTTAGACATATTCTCTTGGTCATGTTCTCACCTATCCTTCAGCAGCTGCCCGGCTTCATCATTCTCAGCTTGTTGCTCTTTTTGGAACAGGCGGCGTACCGGAGGTGACAGGGACTGCTGTACGTGCGCCCGTCAGTTCCGCAAACTTTGTACTTGGTGCCCAGGTCAGAAGAACACGGGGTGCAGCCTGTATCGAGTTGATAGAAACCATTAAATCTTTATTTCATTTTTGCTATAACACCCAACCCACAAACATTAGGTGCCGTGTCTTCACATGTGGAACTACATATTCATATTTTTTTTTATGTATATAGATATTATAGACGTAAGATATTATAATCATGCTGTGTATATTATACAACAAAAGCGTATAGGCACAATGAATTTACCTTTCCAGGCAAGGTCTATTTCCTTCTTAGAAGTCTTTGAAGTCGATTAACAAGACAATTATTAATATGAACGAGGTAAGTACATGAAGTAACACTTTTCAAAGGAAGTCCCTCGAGTTTACCTTCCCATTATATGGAAGAGTCTTAAAAATAAGTGATATGGAATGTTAACTGAAAGTGATAATTAAGCACTAGGAGTCAAATCACCTCCGCCGCCGCCGCCACCGCCGCCGCCATTACCACCACCACCACCACCTCTTCCGCCACCTCTTCCCCAGCCTCCTCCTCCGCCACCGCCGCCGCCGCCGCCGTTACCATTGTCTCCACCGTCTCCACCATCACCATCACCGTCTCCGTTGCCACCATCACCACCACCACCATTGCCACCACCACCTCCATTGTCACCTCCGCCTCCACCTCCGTTGTCACCGCCGTCTCCATTATCACCATCGCCGCCGCCGCCGCCACCGCCGCCACCGCCGCCACCGCCGCCATATCCACCTCCGTTGCCATCTCCATCGCCATCGCCGTTATCACCATCACCTCCGTTGCCATCTCCACCATCACCATCGCCATCCCAGCCGCCAAAGTCGCCGCCCCAGCCGCTAAAACCACCACCGCCTCCACCACCTCTGAAACGTGGTCGTGGGATTGGGATTGGAACTGGGTAAAACTGAGGGACAAAGTTCGGCGATGGGTTGAAGGCACCGACGGCGCCATTGTCTTCGCTGCCACTATAATATGGATTATTGCCATCGTTGCTGCCTCCGTCGTTGCCGCCTCCATTTCCGCCGCCGTCTCCGCCACCATCTCCACCTCCATTGCCACCTCCGCCGCCGCCGTCACCGCCGTCGCCGCCTCCATCACCGCCACCATCACCGCCTCCACCACCGCCGCCACCACCACCGCTTCCCCCACCAGATGAGGCATCGCACTCTCCACTGCCACTGCTATCGCCTCCATCGCAAGTATCTCCTCCTAGATTCCAAGAAAACCACATCACCAATGGATAATTAATCACTGATTGGTAGCCCTATAACGAAAATGAGTTTTTGCCAAGGCACTGTAGTTACTGTAGGCGTATTAAAATAGATTTCATACTGACATGTTTAGATTTAGGTAAAAAGAAAATCCATCTCTACTTGAGAAGAAATATCCAAAGACACATTTCAGTGTAAGGTTGAACAAGGTATCATGAAAGTGGGACCTAGTATATTTTGTCCTAGAACAATACTGAGATACTAACCTGACGTTCCTCCCTGGTCGCCTCCATCACCACCGCCGTCACCACCTTCGTTTCCTCCATCACATCCACCTTCGCCGCCACAGCCGCCATCTCCGCCACCATCTCCGCCACCATCGCCTCCACCATCTCCTCCGCCACAGCCATCGCCTCCGCAACCATCACCACCTCCGTCACCTCCATCGCCTCCTCCGCATCCATTACCATCGCATCCATCTCCGCCTCCGTCTCCTCCACCACAACCGTTGCCTCCGCAACCGTCTCCACCACCATCACCTCCGTCTCCTCCATCTCCTCCATCGCCTCCTCCGCAACCACCTCCGCTACATCCATCTCCACCACCGTCGCCTCCTCCGCAGCCACCATCGCCGGCATCGCATCCACCGTCTCCGCCATCGCCGCCGCCGCCGCCTCCACCTCCACTAGCACCACCTTCTTCTTCGCTGCTGCTACTACTGTCACCACCACCTCCACCACCTGAGGCCCCACCGCCTGTATCTGCTTCACCCCCGTCGCCCCCTGCATCACCGCCATCTCCACCACAGCCATCACCATTCCCTCCGTCGCACCCGTTGCCTCCATCTCCACCGCCGTCTCCACCACCGCCGCTTCCTCCACCTGCACCGCTACCACCTCCTCCTCCGCCGCTACCATCTCCTCCGCCGCCGCTTCCACCATCACCGCCGTTTCCGCCTCCACAATCACCTCCTTGACATCCTCCTCCACCGCCTCCATTATTGTCACCACCGCCACCACCATCTCCACCGCCATCACCGCCGTCACAGCCACCTCCACTGCAACCGTTCCCGTCGCCATTTCCGCCATCGCCGTTGCCACCATCACAGTTGTCGCCGTTTCCTCCGTCACATCCGTTTCCATTTCCATCACAGTCTGAGCCACTGCATGAACTTCCCCCTGTCGTACAAGTAACGCAAACAAGCAAAAGATCTATTTGCAGAAGACATGGACGTCAATAATTGGAATAAAGACCAAAGTGAGTTCTCTTTGGATCGGTCGTAGAGTATCATCTCATCGAAGAAATTTGTAAAGAATAACGTCATTCTATGCTATCTATTATATTACCTGTCCTGTCTGCGCATGAGTGGAATCAAACAGGAAATCATACTGTGATAAAGAATAACTTACACGTTCCTGATTGAGTTAACTATTGTTACACCCATTAAAAAGGGGGACATTTCTATGAAAGTACAAAATCTAAGCATTATAGAGAACAAACTTGTCTTCATCTTGAAAAAACCCAACAAGATTGTACCGTCTGTCCTACACTTTTTTTAACATTCTTTCCCTCTGTAAAACAGACAAACATTAGATTGCAAGAACAATGTAGACAGGAATTTGGTGCCAGTTTAAAACTTTGTTCTTTCCGCGGCAACTGTGCATGATAAAACAATGATACAACAATTTAGTGAGATGCAATCGGATATCTGATTTCTGTTTCCCTTCAGTCCCAAAGCAAGGTTTCCTCTCTTGGATTTTAATCACTTAAGAGTGTTTCTCAACTCTAAGGGTTTATCACGGACGCCACACCTTACATTGAAAACATCGCAAAACGAGAAATAATGCTCACTCTTGCTTCGTGGTGCAGCCTCAATGAGGGCGACAACGACGAGGAGACAGCCCAGGAGTGACAGCACCTTGGCCAGCTTCATCCTGGTAGTCGTCTGAAGGAGAATTTAAAAAAGAATAAAGAAGATGACTGGTCTGAAAGGAGGTAAATTGGCCGAAAATCTCTTATGAGATCCAATAGTTACAATCGAGAATAGAGCTGCTCTGACATGAGAAAAGTGTGTGTGAGAAACAGACAAAGAGACATGGAGAGAGACAATTAAAAGTTAGCAAAGTTTCCAATAATGACATTGTTCATGGTGTTATGAGCAAATGCAATCCTAAACTATTGTAAAGGTTTGGTTGCATCTACAGTGTTCATTCAATGTTCATTTGCGTGTTTGTTTGTTTTTTTGGTACTCTCCTGAGATGCACTGAGCAAGCCCATGGCATCTGTGAAATTTCACTTGCCCGGCCATGCTTTGTGATCAACATTCTACAAGTGAAATAAATATCTGCTTACCTCTTTTAGCCGACAAACTGAAAAACTGATTCTCTCGTTCTTCTATCCTTTCTTGTGGTCTCTGTTCTTAGGTCCTCTTGAAACTGCTCGCTCGAAGCGAGTGATACCCTCATCTAAATCATTACCCGTATTTATTTGAATTTCCCCAGCCTCAAACGACTTCGTGCAACATTATCACAAACAAAGCTGTCATCCATAATCATTAGAATTAAAGCAATCAAGTTCAATAAAATGTTTGTTCAACGATTTGCATGTTATTTGTGACGTCAGGAAAAAGAGGTCGAGATTTACTTGAGTAAAAAACAGTGTAAATCAATGACATCGTCATAATCTAGATGTGGCCATGTGATTGGCGGGTGGGACAACAACGTCTGACCTCTTGTTGACCCTGCATGGTCTGTGGCTATTATGGAATATCTTGATTCTTAAACACCACACCCAATGTCAAGGCGTTGCGAATGCCATACTACTGAACACGTGTTCGTCCCGCCTGGTCGAGTGGGCAGAATCGTCAAGTTTAGTCTTTGTTCTAATCTCATGGCGATCCACTCAAGCAGTCCGTATTGCACCTCTTTTAATCCGCCTACGGGGCGATTCAAGATTAAAGAAATACCCTCAGCAGAGCTTAAAATGTTGTCAAAATGACATTGGCTTGAAATCTGCAAAGTGATATCATGTTGACATGGTCAGGCCCCAAGTGAACTTTGGAGACGTTATCAGATAGATGGAGAGAGATTGTGCGATATGGACGAGCGAAATATTTTGTTTGCAATATCCGTTAAGAAAGGTATGTCCATTTACTGACCTGTCCAGAGGGAAAAAAAACCGTCGCACCTGCGGAATTCCGTTGCATAGTCGGTGGTATATACGTCAGCGATTAAAGCTTACTTCGACGCAGGTGAGTTGAAAAAAAACCAATATTTCAATGAATATTTGAACGATAGATACCCTGATTTGAATTGCACTACAAAAAAAAGAAAGAAAACAAGACCTAAAAAAAAAGAGCTTTGTTCAGATGCCTTATTTTACGAGAACAAAATAGTACTGGTAAAAGTCATCATTAATTCACCGATGTAAATGAAAGAAAGTTTGAGCAATTTTTCGAGTTACGGAAAAAGATGTATGTTCGTATTCCTCCATGATCAAAACTGCATAGCCTCTTTCTGTCACCTGGAGACTTTGAGTCTATTGTAGTTGTTACAATCTGATGAACCATTTGTCAACGATGGGTCAGGTGTGTTTAGGATGTGTCAATGTCTGTTCATGATAGAAGATCCAGAATAGCGTTTGTCATATGCTAAAAAGAGAATTATGATGTGTGTGTGTGGTTTTTTTTGTCTTTGTTTTTTCGTTTTTGTTTTTTATTTTGCCTTTTTTTTGGGGGGGGGGTAGTGAGGGTTAGAAATCAAAGTCTTCGCCGTCACCATACCATTTTGTAATCTACTGTGGTTGAATATAAATATCGATTTCCACATAAACGTGACTTGTTATTGCCTATAGGATAAATGGTGCGTGGTCCTCGGCAGTCCAGCGATGACTGAAACAAAAATGAATAATTCTTTCCCTTTTACGCGATGACTAAAATATGCCTTTGTTAATTTTTTTTCTGGAAACATCTTTCTCGTAGAGTAAACTGTAAACAAACCATCAAAAAAATATCTATGTAAAAAGCTCTTATCATTTGTATCATTGCAGCACGGAAATGGTTTCTCAATGTAATCATAGTCATAACTACCTCTTTTGTCATTCACGTCTCTTTAACTGAAATGAATATCAAAATGTAAGTGAGTAACAAAGGGGACGGGTCGTATGCAGGTGCAGTGCAGCCGGGGGGGGGGGGGGGGGGGGGCATCCCCGCCCGTCACCTTCCCTTCTTCTAAAAAAAAAAGGCACCATTGATTCTTACCCCCCCCCCCTCCCTCCCCACAAACTCACATGCTCACTTAAAACAAACGTTCCTCGACCCCTGGTAGGACATTTCATATTTCATTTAATATGCATGGTTATTCATGTTTAAGGGGGAACATTTTGTTTCCAACTAACTTATTACCCAACATGCTTTTAAAAAAAGAGAAACTATACTCTTTAGTGCCTAATATTGCAAGAAGGATAATAGAAGGAAGAAATGTGAATTACCTTTATAATCTTTATATCCATTTTTTTTCATCCAAAACATCAACGGTTTGTGCCTATGAATAGGGTTAGCTTTATATTACATGTATGTGTCAGAAAAGTGTCATGGACTTACTCATTCATACATCCATTCGTTCATTCACTCAATCTCTCTCATTCATTCACTTTATCCATTCGTTCACACGATATTTTGCGTCCTATTCAGATCCTTTTTTCAATTCATTTGTTTTTCAATTCAATTCAATTTTCATGTCAAAATGTCGATGGTAAAGTAATAGGGTTAACCCCGTATTATGCTACAGACAAGCGTTATTGATTGACTCATGCATACTCAGTACATTCCTTCTTTCTTTCATTCATTCACTCACTTGTTAAAGGGAACACAAACCCAAAGAGCAATGTGGATTGAGTGCGAGCAACAACATTAGCAGAACACATCAATGAAAGTTTGAGGAAAATCGGACAATCGATGCAAAAGTTATGAATCTTTTAAGTTTGGTGTTGGAACCGCTGGATGAGGAGACTACTAAAGGCTATGACGTATGAGTGGACAACAATACAAAGAAAATATGAGGGAAATTCAACAAAAATTAACTTTTCTAGCATTATGAAAGAGTACTTGACTAACCGCTTTCAGAAAGCAGGGGGAATAATTGCTACCCTTAACATATGTTAGTATCAAGTTGATGGAATTTGTAATTTTCATGAAAAATGAATTTGTGTGAAATTTTCTTTATATTTTCTTTATATTGTTGTCCACTCATTCGTCATAATCTCTAGTAGTCTCCTCATCCAGCGGTTCCAACACCAAAACTTTAAAAATTCATAACTTTTACATCGATTGTCTTTCACTGATGTGTTCTACTAATATTGCTGCTTTCATTCAATCCACATTGCTCTTTGGGTTTACCTTCCCTTTAATTCATTCTATTCATTCGTGTTACCAATATCAGCTGCAACTGTTTTCCATTTTAGTCCGATGTATGTGTATTTTCTCTTTGTATATCATTTTCACACATTATTCATATGTCTATTGTGTGTGAATGTATGTTTGTACGTGTGCATTCCACTTTTATTACTTTTTTTTTTGGTCTATTCTTTAAAATACATTTTCCTGACCGACCTACATAAAATCAGATATCTAATCTTAATGAAATCATATGGAAAAGCAGAGAGACGCCTTGCATTTTCTTTCCCAACCCCTACTTCACTTCACTGATATGTACCCTCCAAACTGTATCACCTTGTCATAACAATAATATCATAATACACACGTGCACACACCATGATGGTAAAGTTATATCCCCCTTCTAAAATTGTTCTTTTTGTTTGGAACTGTATTCCTTTGTCACATAAATTCTGTTCTAATCTGGCGAGTGCTAAATTTGATTAATTTTCATATGACAAGTCGGATAGATGTCCAATAGATGTAAAAGAGAGAGAGAGAGAGAGAGAGAGAGAGAGAGAGAGAAAGAAAGAGTCTGGGAAAACTTGTGAAAGAGTTTCCCTGTACTCTTCACAACAAAGGGGAAAAATGTCACTTTCCTGGATTTGTTCGACGAAATTATCTTATATCAACAATGTGAAAACAAAAATAATGAAGAAGAACTTTTCAATGAATGTCAAACTAAACATGTTTTTATTTTGGTATTTCATATTACAGACGTAAAGATGTGAATTAGTTAACAGGAGAAAGTTAGATACTAGTACTCCAAGGAGGTATTCAGTTCTATCCTACTATGACGACGACATAGGGGTAAAACGGGTAAAGTAGTAAAAGTCCAAGAAATCCTTTCGTGAATTACTAAGTGAGAAGAGCATCCTACATTTATTAGTTTTTCCTCAAATCTCTGAGCGACTCGTCTGTTTTTCGTCCGTGATAACAGGGATTCCCGTCCAGTAATCCATTGCAAATCAAGGGATTAGCTTAGACATCCCTGAACGGTGGGAAACCGTGCTCGCATAATTGCAACGTTAACAGCCCAGCGCTGTAAAAACGCGACAGGGCTGTACCAGCACAACAACAAAGCGAACACAAAGCGAAAATGTCGATCACGTTGAGTTTTTAACACTTGACATCATTTTTGTAACCTCAAACTCATTAAAGACAATCTTCATTAATTAGACTTCATGTTTATGAAAACGAAGATTATATGCAGCGTGTGCGAACGGCGGCATGTTCGCCTTGTGTTCGCTTTGTTGTTGTCTCCATCCTGGTACAGCCCTGTCGCGTTTTTACAGCGACTTGGTTGTGTATAGTTACTCATGGGCATGCTAGACGTTTACGAGGAGTGCGTTTCACTTATCTTTTTATTTATTTATTTATTTATTCAGTCTTTTTTCAACAGGGTAGCCCCATCAGTAGGCAAGTACTGTTCTTACTGGGGGCCCTGCACAAACAAACATTACAGTTGACAAGACAGAGACATATACATCAAATACAACACACTGTATGTGGACAGGTACAATTCTTCCACCGAGTCCCCTACATACAGTCACACAATAACTATACACTGACAATTACACGCTTACTAGTCAAACAAGCAATAATAACATGGTGATGGGCCTACGTAACTATCATAACCAAACAATTAACCATAAATTTCATTAAGAATTAAAACTTTCACTGAGAGTGATAAATACCCCCACCCAAAGCGGGAAGAAATGCACCCAACCAGCAACCATCTATATTCTTACTAATAACAAACTTATGAACATAATAATATGTTACTCAACATAGAATGAGAATACGAATACAATGCCCACTGGCATTCACATATACAGCTGTATATCATATCTCTTGTCTATGCCCAAAATCTGAGAAAAATAGATATATCGGTAATTTCTGTGTTTGTCAGTGAAAACGCTGTTGCCATGGTAACACAATGTATAACATGAAACTAAAATCTACACAACTATGATATCATAGATCATATCATATCCCAAATTTCAAATCAAATACTCAAAAACTAAAAAAAAGGCAGTATTATTCTATAATTTTCATTCAAATGATGTTGTTAACATGGCAACACACTTTTCAACTACTTAACATAACAAAAATTTAAACATCTAAATCATATAATGATTACATATGCCAAATTTCAAACCAAATACTCCAAATCCATATTTTTTAACACGATTTTTCATTCAAAATGTACTGTTACCATGGCAACACATTGTGCAACAGTTAACCAGAAAACCTATCTCATCCACTGGCAATTTGAATGACCTTCAAAACAGAGAAAGGAAAAAAAAAAAGAGAGAAAAGAAGAGAAAAGAAAAGAAAAGAAAAGAAAAGAAAAGAAAAGAAAAGAAAAGAAAAGAAAAGAAAAACAAAACCTGTCACCACAGCACATACTCTCCGACAACTACCAAAGGTGGGTCTGCATTCCTACAAACTTGTATACATACCATAGAAAACACATGTGTGTATATAACTTCAAGTCATTACCAAAACAATATTGCTTGTGAAAAAAATAAGACAAAAAAAAACATATACCAGATTATCAAATGTAATCATGTATATGATAATCACCAATACAGCATCTTAATATTGCCGACTTTTCAGAAACGGAGTACAAAATGTTTGCTTTGTTTGAGCATTTCTCACTTCACTTGGAAAACTATTCCAAAGTATTGCACCATCAAAAGAAAATGCCTTTCTGCCACTTTCAGTTTTTACTTTGGGTACAACTAAACCTTTACTTTGAGCGTTTCTTGTACTGTATCGATGTACACTCATGGCAGCTGAAAACATACTCTGCAGATATACAGGGGCAGAATCATTCAGAATGTCAAACATAAGTTTTCCTTTCTGAAATTTCCATCTCTTCTCCATATCAATCCATTTTAGACGTGTGAACATTTCATTCGTTGAGGTTCGAGTGTTTGTCTGCAAAACTATTCTTGCTGTTTGTTTGTGTTGCTTGATAAGAATATCCTGTATTCTTTGACTTGAGTTTGTCCACACACTTGAGCAGTAATCATAATAAGGTCATATCAGAGCATTTGCTAATAGCTTAGCGCTCTCTACAGTCAAATACTTTCTTACTCTAGGGAGCAAAGCTAGCCTGGAAGCAATTTTGGCAGATACCTGGGCAACGTGTTCATTCCAGGTCAAGTGTTGATCCATAAAATTTTGATCCGTAAAACAGAGTGCACTAAGACAGTAAAAACTGTTTCAAGTTAATATTTCTCATAGAATATTTGGCTAAAAATTGATGTATTGATAGCATATCAAAGGTATAATATTAAAGGTAATTTTATTGGCTATCGTTATAGGTTAATGGAAGGGGAAACTTTACGCATGAGTGAACACTTCGTTTTTCTCTTCCAAGGCACAAAATTAAAGATTGTTATTCATGCATAAGTGATCTTCCTAAACAATGAAAACAAAAGACAAATTTATCACAATAAGAAACATGAATTAATTTGCGAAAATAAACCTATGATTTCTATAATGTCCTCGTAGCCTCAAAGATAGAGAAGAAAGGCTAAAACTAATAGACGAAAATGAATAAACTCCTGTCAAATCCAAATTCAAATGACGTGAGAGAAGAAAAAATGGTAGAAATGTTAATTGCTGTTTTAAACTAGAAAACTTGAAAGTAATATTTGGTTCTTGAATTTGTCTCATAAATTCTTAAATTCATAAAGTAAAATAATGAAATAAAGAAATTCTGTCCATTTGATCACTTTTTTTGTCTCTACTCACTATGTCATTTGGAATTGACAGAAAATCTTTATTTTCCCCCTTAATTTCCCATTTTGTTTTTGTTGAAGGCAGTAAAGAGATGAAGGATAACGAAAGCTCACTTTTGCTATTTCATTCATGTCTCTCATTGTGTTAAATTGGTCTTTTGTTATCTTGAAAGGTATTTATGAATGGCAACATGTCAAGTTTTGCATTTCTTTTTATTTTTTTTTCTTTGGAGGACAAAACAAATGTGTACACTTATGCGTAATACCTCTGGTTTAAAGTTGTTTCGACGGTAGGAGCATATATACATGTATAGGCCTATGTGTATATCCACACATATACACGTATAATCATGTGTATGCCTATGTGTGTATGTATGTATATGCGCCTGTGCTTTGTTGGTGTGTTGTCAATCTACTAATCTTTATGTAAACTCTCTTTTGAGAATACGCATGAACTTGTTTAAATAACAAGAACTCTTAGGTGAAATAAAACTAGGACCCATCACTCATACTGCCCTCCACTCTCTCAGAAAAAAAAACCCAAACAAACAAACAAACAAACACAACAACAGTCAGCCAACAGATGAGACATTCAATTCTTATTCATCACCCCCACCCCCATCTCTCTCTCTCTCTCTCTCTCTCTCCCATCAACATCTTACTTGTAAAGAAATATGACAACAACATTTATTTTCAGGACATCACAATTTTATTAAAGCAATCCATACAGTAATGGTGACAACTTGGCAAAATGTCAGACTGAGCAAGAATATCGATTCTTCTAAGAAGTCTTGCTCACTGAGAAAACAGAACAAATAATAGGAATCATCACGAATGTCTATACAAATAAATAACAAACGGAAAGTGACATGAATACATCAAAATAAAACATTTCACTAGCAATAACAAAAAAGAGAGAGAGCACTGAAAACAAAACCAAGTAAATTCAAAGAACGCCACACCAAGGGGTTTTCGTCAATCAAAGGATGTCATGTCAACCCCCCGTACACATCGCTGCACCTCATTTGGGGGCTCCTCCCGTGATCCTTGCTGCACCTGTAACAAAACAAGAGTATACCATAATATTCTTATTTCTCTGAAGTTCTCTTTCACTTTACTGCGAAACAATTATACAGACTGTACGTGTCTCAGCCTGTCATACAAGAGTAGCAGTGTTTCTAAATCATTGGTGAAAGGATATACGAGTCAAAAAGAAAAGCAGAGTATAAAGACCTATGAAATATAATCTAGCTACTATATGAGTATCACTGAAAGACATAGTTTCTCGTTTCAAGAATTGTACTACTGATAATACCAATTTAATAATCCTGACAACAGATACGAACATACATCTTGAGATGTTGATGACATAATGAGATGGCCATATTAATCTTACATAATACTCTATTCCAAACATTTGGAACTGGACTATTAAAACGTTTGATTATGTTGACACCAATTGACAAATGTAGCCTTCTTTCTTGCAAATTTATGATAAATTGCTCTACATCGACGTAAATAGGCACCGAGTCAATCAGTGTTTAGTAGTAGCCACGAAAAAAAAATCCCGGGCACACCTACTCGGGCAGGATTCAAACCTATGACCAATCAACTGCAATAAAAAAACATTTCGGAGCTATCTTGTTGTTTTTGCAATACCATGTATACCATGATTGCGATTTAGTGAATTCGTCCCCACCCCAACTCTTCTTAGCCATGTATCTTTGTGGCCATGTCAGTTTGACCGGCAGTTTGACTTATACAACTATGAATGCAAAAAAAAAAAAACTGAACAGAATATCAAAATGAGAATATCATTATTCATAATGGTTTATTTGTGTTTGAATCCCGACGCTAGAGAGACATAGAGAAAGAAATAAAACTTCTTCATCGAACTGAACATAAGAGGATCTTTTTAACAGTCAGCTATTAACAAATCATAGAAAAACATATGCTGAGAAGATCTGATGGTCTTCTCAGTCGCATGTCCCCATAAAGATACCTATATTTTCAGGACACAGAGAGGTATCGGAGATAGATGAAGACGACCGCTACTCACCCTTGCCATTGCTGACAGTGATTGGTAGTGCTGTCAGTGTTTGGCACAGCCCGGACCACCCTTACCGCCGGCGCACCCAGCACCGCTCGCTGGGCCACAGTTGCTTCCGGGTGCGTCGCATCCTCCATTGCCTCCACCGTTCCCGTTCCCGGCCCCGATACCATTCCCACTGCCGCTGCCACTTCCTTTGCTCCCTCCACCACCGTTGTCACCACTTTTCCCGTTGCCGTCTCCATTCCCGTTGTCACCGTTACCGTTGTCACCGTTACCGTTGCCATCTCCATTGCCGTTGTCACCATTGCCATGACCATTATCACCATTATCGCCATTATCGCCATTACCATTTCCATCGTGACCGTTCTCTCCGCTTATGTCACCAGTCGGGACTCCTGGAGCAGGTGCAAAGGCAGGTACCCTTGGTACTGGCCTGCCCGGAACTGGCGCCCTCGGTGCGGCTGGTCTACCTGGAACTGGGACCCTCGGTTGGGCTGGTACTGGAGGTGAGGGGGCACGGGGTGGAAAGGGTGGGCGAGGAGCGGGAACAGGAACCGGAACAGGAACAGGAGCAGCGGCAGGAGCCCCTGCTGCAAAGCCCGGAACAGCTGGAACAGAGGGAGCTGGTGCGGCAGAGCCAGATCGACCCCAAGATGTACCACTTCCTCCTTGTCCATCTGCTGAGCCCGATGAACCACCGGTCGTGGCACCACACTCTGCGCTGCTGTCACCCGCATCGCAACCGTTGGCACCACCTGATCAAAGGGGAAAAATAATCTTAGTTATTAGATTGAGTTCATATACAATGACAATAATGTATTTGGGTTAGGCGCAGTATGTACATGAACACTGAATATAAATATCAGACATGTGCCATAAGGCTAAGTGTACTAAAAGTCATACCAAATGTCATACAGACATTAGTTTTGTTTTCAGTATTCTGTCATGTATCGGCCCGTGCTTAATCTTGTTTTCATAAGACACAGGCACAACAACCTTGCAATAGACACATGTAAGTTAAGAATTCCAAATACTTTAAGACGGTGATCTTGATCTCCTACCTGCGCCTCGTGAGGTTCCTGCCCCTCCTGCCCCTCCTGCGCTAACGCCGCCACCAACTCTAGCCGCTCCAAAGGCAAAGGTACCCGCGCCAGTAGCGGAAGCCACACACCCAGTGTCTCCCCCTCCGTCACAGTCACCTCCAGCACCTGCTACCTCAGCTCCATCTCCTCCTCCTCCTCCTCCTCCATTTCCGCCCTCTGTCGCTCCAGTCCCACTCCCTCCGTCTCCTCCGCTCCCAGACTCGCTGCTGCTGTCGCCCGAACTCCCTCCAGAACCTCCAGAAGTACCGCTTCCTCCACCTCCACCACCTGATCCGCCGTCGGCGCTACCCTCTGCACCACTCTTGCCATTTCCATCTCCACCCCCATCTCCGCCACCATCAACACCACCGGCATCCGGTCCATCATGGTCTGCACCAGCACCGGCCACGGCATAAGTTCCCCGTCTGTCACCTACGTGACCCACTGCTGCACTACCACCACCACCACACCCGAATCCGGGATTCACACCTGTGCAGCTTCCGCCTGTTGCAGGGTCAAAAAAATGAAATGAAAACGTGTACATTCTTTCGAAATCACTAACGAAACTCTGCACAAATGAAAAAAAAATCAAACAAACCAAAACACACGCACACACACACATCCACATCCACATCCACATACACTGAAAAGTTCTCTTTGAGCTTCGTGAGTTGTATGCGAAGCCAGATAGTGGTACATGTATTCGCAAATTAATGACCTAACTCACCGGAATGCTTGTATCGAATGTTAGCTAGCATAGATCCCTTACACATACAATAACTGGTTACTTTTCAATACGAGTCTCACTTTAAGCACAGATGGAACTCACTGAGACAAAGTTAATCGGTTTCGGAGATTATTGTCAAAAATTCATTGTGACAAAGTCTCCATTATTTTTTCAGCCAAACATTTCTGGTCAGCAGGGTGATGAATTTCACAGAAATTAGACAGCACGATCATTAAAAAGGATTATTGACACTTACGACTTGGGGCTGCTAGAGCTCTCGAGATGAATAATCCTACACAGAGTATGGCGACCAGGTTCGTAGAGATGCCCATCTTTGTAGCAACCTGCAAAAAAGATAAACCAAAGAAGCGATTATTAGTGTGGGAGGGATGTCTTATTGCATTTGCCAGCTACCTCTCAAGATCTAGGATTATCAGTGGAGAGTGACGTGCAAGACACACAATAATTGCAATGATGATTTTATGCAGCAGAAAAGTAACAATTTTGATAGTTACATTCGAAGTCACAAGAATGAATGACTCTTATTTGATAACCATCACAACGAACTGTTTTTCTTTCATTTCAATTACAATAATTACCAAGAATATCAAAATCATAATGCAGCTATTTTTTTAAGCAATCTTCCTGCCTGAACTGCTGATGGTAGTTACTTAAGAGTTATTACACTTATTTTTCCAGCTGAAAATCGTTTACTGGTATATCTTGTTGCATATTCAATATGTACACTTAGAAAGAAATGAAAATACATAAATTAATCTGCACTACTGCAAGCAACGATAAATTCATACAAAGTTTGCGTTACCTACCAGTTTGCTTCACTATATGCCGTATTTCACTATCACGCCGCCTTTCTTCCTTCTTGTTCAGTTTTCCTTTCCACAGATTCTTCGAAGAACTGATGAGACAGTCTCTGACCGATCCAGTATTTATACCGTTGCAAACTTCATTTAACAGCCAAACATTAATCATGTTATCAAAATGGCTGATGTAAAGTCGAAACATGAACATATGTTTCTGTCAAAATTAAAGAAAAATGTTTTGGTCGAATTGTAGGGACGTTTGTCCTTTTGATTGACAGTATAATGAATTACAAACAGTTGTGATTCTTTGCGAAATAAGTAGTAGTAGCAATGTAAGTCTATCTCATGGTCATCTGAGATTTCATCGTAAGAAACAGCAGCATGGACACTGAAATCACTTGATTAATTTTAACGCAATCTCAAGTGCTTTGCTTGACCCAAGATAGAGATACTCGAGTGTCATTTAATTAGGAGGGAATTAACGGAAGTAGCTGTCCTCCTGAACAAATGCGCCGGGGATCAATCGACAGCCATTCGGCCCCCGCCTAGGAACCTGTTCATGCGCTTGGCTCACTTTGCAAATGATTCCCCAACGTCAGTGTAAAGTCACTGATAATATAAACAAGCAGTATTTTTCTTTTATGTTTCTTTCTATTCAACAAAGGCTGCGTTCATTTCAATGGCTATGCTCAATTTTTTTTTCTTCGTTTCTTATTGTTTTCATGTGCAGAGATGAGGAACAGAAAGTTTCGTAGAAGACCGAATTTAAGTAAATACAAAAATGTCAATGTACCTTTTCCAAGATGTTTAAATGAATGCCGTATAATCACTGCCGCTTGTTTATGCGATTGCACAATTATTGACTTGGCACAAAATAATGGCGAATCTTCAAAGATGATTTAAGAGTGGGTTTCATATTCAACAGGTATCAAATGTAATCATTTATACCACTAAGCTTGTGAAAATACCCAGTCAGCCTTCTTTTTTTTTTCAGTTAACATGGTTCTGTCACATCATTGTAAACTATGATGCGAAAATTTGACCATGGTGTACTCACGCCAATAACTGAAAACTCAAAATGACTTGACTATCAAGGTGGAGCAGTTTGCTTACCCGACATCTAAGTCGGTATATAAAAACGAATGCACCACATATTACATGAGATATATAAACTATAGTGGATGGGTATAGACGTGAATGTGTATGTGTATGTGTGTGTGTGTTCTTTTCTTCTTCTTCTTCTTCTTTTTTTTTTACCTCAGACAGTTTATGGGGAATAGAGGCTCTTTAACATGAATGAGATCTCAAACCAGTCAATATTTGCTTGAATCACATGGCGGACTTCGGTTGATTGGTGTTTTTATGGCTAGGAGTTTTCAGTGACGAATCAAGACATAAAGTTCCTGCGAATATTCATTAATTAAACATTGTGACAGATTAAAAAAAAAGAGAGATGGATGCAATCTGGCTCTTAAAGCCCGATATCTAAATACGAGCTAAAGTGAAATCTTATGGAAATTAGAGCGTAAAAAATAGTCTACTTAATCAAAAAATAGTGAAACTCTAAACCATCCTCATCTAAAATATCATTAGAATATGCAAAAGTCACATTGTACTTTACTTTCTTTATATTCAAATGTCATATTGTATACTTTCGTCGGAAATGAAATAAGATGAAAATGAAATTAAATGAAAATCCCAACTTAGCATAATTTTGCCATTGGCGGAAAGAAACATAATGCACTTTTACCATCAAGCTCAAGCTCACATTTCTAAAATGTTCGAGGAACGTACATAATTGTTACTAAATAAACTTAAATTAAAACAGTAGCTGCAACATGACTTGTGCCAATTAAGACCCAGAAATTCGAGAACAACATTCTCATATTGCCAATTTCTGAATATTTTTGTCAAATTTAAGGTGTTCTTATTATATCATTCAACTTTTCTCTATCATATATGACAATGGCATAGACCTTACAGGCTCTCGAAAAAAGTATTCTCATATTGCAAATTCATTAATATATTTTCCAAATTTTAAATATTCTTAGTATCATTACACTTTTCTCTATCGTAAATATATGACAATAGTATAGATCTTACATGCCCAAGTGTTGTAGCTGATGAATCATTCGTTTACAAGAAAGTCGGTTAGATTTGAGGTTATACTGACAAGTAGCATGTGCCCTTAGTGTTGGGGCGACTTTATTTTGGTTGCTTGTCAATGCTTGTCATGAAATCACAACACTGTGGAATTTCTTTGTGGTAATTGCAACAAGTTGAAATGCAACTGAAGCACGAACGTATTCGTGATTTGGTAGATATTAGCTAGGGGATCATGATCGTTTACATTTTCGCCTTTCTCCGTGTATTTCTTGGACATATGGGCTTACATGTAGCCTGAGATCCGCATTTGACCGTGCTAGGACGAAGAAACTGTTGGCCTCCCACCAAATTTGCTGATCTCGGAAAAAGTGGACGCAAATATCCTGGGTGATAATCACTGTGCAGGGACGAAGAAAAATGCGCTGTGGACCATATGCAAATCAGCATGTCGAGCTGTGAATGGGTTCATCGGCTGTTTCATGGAGGGACTGAAACTGGCAGATATTATGAAAATATTATATTATGGTGATTTTTCGTTTCTGTAGATCCTTTTGCCTGTCCATCCCTTCACTGTGTATAGATGATGCTCCGATTTTCATTATTTTAAAAAAAGCGATAAAGATTATGGCGGGTGGGGGGGGGGGGGGGGGGGGGCGAGTGCCCAGAATAGTATTTCCTTTTGTCCTCATATTATTATGTCTGAAGAATTTTACTCTCAGCTGTTCTCTTGTCGTTTCATAGTCATTCACTTTGAACCACTTTGGGGGCGCTGTGGCATAGTGGATAAGACTCCCGACTCCCGATCGGAGGACCCGAGTTCGAATCCCACCCAGTACTTACGTCCTTGGACAAGATGTTTTTACCCACTATGTCCCTCTCGACCCAGGTGTATAAATGGATACCTGGCAATGCTAGGGTAATAATAATAATAGGGCCCTCTGGTAGAGCAGTGGCAACACTGAAGAGGCTACCCTGGGTTAACAAGACCTTATCATTATTATTAGCATTATTATCATTATCATTTTTTTAAAACTATAATTATTATTATTATACCAAAAATAAAAATAAAAACAAAACAAAAACAAGATTAAAAAAAAAACAGTCTTCCTGTCGGGCTAACCAGACAGAATCTAATTGCCAACATTCACCTCTACGAGCTACTGTCACTATACTGATGTGCCCCTACATAGGATACGCAGCAAGCCATCCTCTCCCAACCCCCACCCCGAATCAACATTTCAACATTTTTCTCCATATTATGCCGTTCCCTGAAGTATAGGCGCACTACTCTACTGCAAACATCACATTCGACGAGTCGATGTCCATCGTACATGAAATATGCCATTGGCTTCCGGAATATACGGGCCCATCGTGTAATAATGCTAAGGTGAGATATCATCAGGTATATATTATAAATGTATATAATATGATATATATACATATATATATATATATATATATATATATATATATATATAATATGATATATACATATATATATATATGTATATATATAATATGATATATATACATATATATATATATATATATGTATATATATATATATATATATGTATATATATATATATATATATATATATATATCATAATTTCATACAGCATGTGCATCTCATTTTGATATTCATGTGATCATATGTGAGGAGATGATACACATACATCAAAATAACCTTTGTTGTACTTCGGGCAAATAGATCTCTCACCTTTCATAAATTCTTATTGCCTGAAACTAAAAATAAGAAAATAGAAAAGAGCAAAAGTAATAATTGCTCATTAATCTTGTCATTAATCTAAGCCTAGTTGTTTATTTTGAAGCTTATTTTCTTAAATCTGGGGTTGCATGGGCTGTCGATACTATGAATTAAGATGTTTTCGCAACAACATTAAATAGAACAAACGGGTAGACATTATGATCTTAATGGACATGTCAGATTTTTATTTTTAAAATACTGCTTCACTTTTTTTCTTTAGATCTTAAAAGAAAAGAAAAAGGAGGGAGCCCTGGCTCTGAATTCCATGATATTACAAATAAATATGATACAATATGATATACTTTACTATGCTATACTATGATATGATATGATATAATATAATGTAATACAATATAATATAATATAATATGATATAACAATATAATGACGTATAAGATAATATGAAATGATATATATATGTAATAATAATAATAATGATAATGATAATAATGTATACAAATATATACATATATATATATATATATATAATATATATATATATATATCATTGTGAGGACTAGCTTACTTACTTTTGAACAAAAAACAGTTCCCACTCGGATCAACATTACAGCAAAAAAAAAAGAATAATAAATCTATAAATCAATTTGTTCATGAACACAGAGCACACTCAGGCATAGAGTTTAACAAACCGTTTTAGCTGCGATTCTATCGGAGCAATCTCGCTCTGTGAAGTTAACTTAAAGACGTATGTAAGAGAGCTTAGGCAAGATCTCGTAACTTGCGAGGCACTGAGCTAAGTTTCACAGCTGTTGACCGTGAAGTTATATCTCTGCGGGGCTCAGTGAACTACCAAGTGAAACTAGCATATACATGTATTATGACGACGATGTACGTTTGGCAAATTTCGGAATGAATTGTGTTCTGTATTGTACAATTGTATTGAACAGTAGCATGGAACTTAGTGGTGTAAAATAGTGTTCTTTCATCGACAGGCCTCGTCTAATGCTGTTACAAACTGCAGACATCATGTGATTATCGTCATAAAAATGATATTCAAATATATATAGATATATATATTTCAAATATGTATTACTATTAATTGATTTGTAAATGTATGTTACAAATGTAATCTTGTGAGGAAACTTAATAAATGAAATATATATATATATATATATATATATATATATATATATATACACATATAACACAGAATGTTTTCCCAAAACATTCGTGCGTTCAGTCTCAGAATAATGCCGCACACGGGGGATTTATACCATGGCGCATACAGAGTTAATAGGAGTATATGCATTCAAATGTGCATACAAATAAGCAAACCTACAGTAACTTTGAAATAACGAACTATAAAAAAAAGTTATAGAGCGCACTGATATATCCAGCGATTAAGAATTTCGCGATAAAGCTTTTACTTGCGGCTATAAAATTGATGTTAGTATTCTGAAACAGTCGTCTGACTGTCAATGAATAAAAAAAATGAAAGGAAATATAGATTGCTACCATATTGTCAAAACGACTGTCACGTGACTTTTATTTTCTAACCGAGAGCCCATTTCCAATCGTCCTTGATATTTTGACACGATTGAAATAACAAATTTTGTGACTGTAAACGAACCAGCACCCAGTTGTAACGGTCTTAAACTTTGCAAAAATGCATATGCAAATTTTACGTGTCTTCCTGGGTGATAAAAACTAAATGTAGCTATACGTTGTATGCACTGTATTATGGCAACACCATTGATCCTTTCACGTCTTCACTAAAATGCATTTCCAAAAATGTAATTGTAAGCCTAGCGTGCATCCATCACATGAAAGTATATTTCACTATACTTGTGACAACATTCGGGCGTACATGATGTTCCTTTTTTTTTTCGGGGGGGGGGGGGGAGAAAAACATGTGGGGAAAAAAAAACCTAAGACTAGCAGAAAAATAAATAAACCAAAGTATGAAGTATGACGCTATGATGAAATCACACATCTCTTGTAACCAAACAGTCATGTAGATATCCTTATTTGTGTAAATGCCGACAGACAGAATTTAGTACATTGGACACTAAAATGAATCTGAATCTCTGAGTCTGAATCTGAATCGCTTCATAAAAAGAGGTCCAAGTGTTGCAAACTACCAAGGATTAGTAGTTTGAGACTATGTTCTGTTGAACTAAATTTAAACTGTATGCTTTCTTTATGACTTAATGATGTTCATTCTGCTCTGATCGATACTTCCTTTTTCATTCAGCCTCAGGACAGATGAATAATAAACCAGGTTCTTGATATAATGCATTATCTGTTGTGATTTTATGTTGTTTGTTTGTGAATGTGTGTGCGCGCACGCGCATTGTGAACACTTTCTGTTGTGACAGAAGGGACAAATCAATACCACACTTTAGTCCATCTGTGGAACAGGCAGCGGTTGCCGCCGTCTAGGAAGATGAGGAATATCTCTTTCAGTTTCGTTACGTTGATCATCACGTGATCATCACTGACGTCAGCGTGCGATCACAATACTTCAGGGTTCACTGAAGGTCATATTCTTTGATATCGATCAGAGATGTTTAAGAACTACAGAAGGCCAAATGTATAATGTAATAGCCGTGACAGAGCTATCAAGACATCCCGAAGTTTGAAGCCTCTATAAAAGCAGCCCTTTCCAGTGCATCCTACATGTAACCCATTTTATGAAAGAATTACTGAATTAAAAGATATATGGATATATGCATGTGTTTATACTTATTAGATAAAATGAATGTAGATTTAAATATGGATGCGGTAAATGTTATGTATATAATTTTGTATATATCAATATACACATTATATATATGTAAGAAACGTGCTGTGTGTGGTGATTTATTGATACACAGATTACATAATAATGTGTAATATCTAAGCAATGCTTTATATACAAATCATTTGATAAGTATAAGAGCATAACCATTCTTATTGCAAGTTTCTTAATAACTCTGTGTTGTTGTTTTTTTTTACTGTTATCAATATATTCGAGATGATTCAATTTACTAAAGCACATACATACCGAACAGCACACAGGCATATATCAATTCACATATACTTTTCTACCTTTGAGTGATTGGATTATTGAGTTGAATTTGAAATGTCATATTCTCAAAATTGAAGAGAAAAAAAACCCACAAAATTATGATACAAAGATCATGAAATTATTTAGACGGGTCTTATGAGTCATCATCAATCATTAAACATTTACTCTGCAACAAATAGGCCTATACACATCTTAAAGGCGTTGTTTATCATTAGGAGCAGTGATTTTAAAAATGTTCAAGATATCACCTTTGATGCATAGGTGTGGGTCAGTTAAATCACAAAACATCCTACAATATAATATTTTTTCATTAAAGCCTAATATATAAGGAGATACCACTATTTTTCTCATTAAACGGTAACTGTAGACGGTTTAGTCTGGAATCATGTTTATTATAATTATTGTTCACATGTTGTACATTTAACAATACTTAACATTAATCATATTGATTCAAAATTTTATATTGGTTGCTTTTGTCCCTAACTGACCTTTCAGAACTATTTTGAAGCACTAAACCTGTTTTTTTTTTTTGTTTCATCTGCAAATGGTAGATGATGCCTTTAAAAATGACGTCCTAGTCACAAGCAACTCTCATTTACACTTTACTTTGGCGACTTTATAGCCTACTAACAGAGTAACAGTCAGGTTTTTTTTTTTTATTTACAATCGGCAAAAATAAAATAAAACTAAAAAGTTGATTCAGCCTCCGCTCGGCATCCTTCGTTCCTCATCATTGACCCCCAAGCAACCCCATAGATAGGGATCTTCCCCCACATCCACATCTGTTCTGATGACCTTATTCCAATGGCACGCTAGTTGATCCACCCTGAGCCCCGAGTGATGCACAAGTGACGTCCCCTCCCCTCCCCCTCCCCTTCCGCTCCTCGTCCTATGACTTCCATTCTGACGCTAATACATGACGCATCCGTTTTGAACTTGACTCATCGTCACCGACCTTGATCGACAGCAATAAATATGCGCCGTGGAAGTCACATGATAGCTATGGAGCGTTTTGATTCGTCACGATCTTTCTGCACAAGTGAATGGTACTACTCGTACGTCTTCGCGCACGTCCTGTAGATTTCACTTTTATCCAGACTTATTTTCAGTACACAAGCATGACTTTCAGTTCCCGTATCCCTGCGCATGTTACACTTCACTTTGCAGTGCCGATTGAGATGGGATTGCGTATTACGTCTACAGCAGAGAACGGGTTATAGTCTTGCATCTGCAGTTTTATTTTTTTTTTCCGACGATTAGACGTAAGCACTTGTTAACATTCCGCGCTCGATAAACATGAGATTTCAACACGCCAGTAACGTTCTTCGTTTAATGAACATTCTCACAAGAGTTTCAAACTCCAACAGCGAAGGGTTTGCACATGAAGTAAGTTCTTTGCAATGTCTACATAGTGTACATTATTGCGTAATCTTGTCAGTCTATTTCTTTCTGATGTCAGTTGTTTCTATGGCGTTTTGAAATTGACTTCTTGTTTCCAAATGTTTTAAATCCTCAGCACGGTTGACTGCATCCAAACTTTAAATTTTTCTCAAATTTGTGTAAAATGTTGCGTCTCACCGTTTTTTAAGCCATACCTGACGAATGAGTAACTTTCAAAATTAGAAAATCGATTTTTGGCGACTACATCAGTTTTCTGTGACGGGTCACACGCACATGCATCACCCAACTCTTCCACAAACACACATCTTTACATTCGTATGCTTTTATCTATCAATAATTCTCCTGATAAAACTCTGAAGACAAATGATATGAAGTAGAATGACACGACAAAGAGAGACGACAATATTGATCAATCTTGAAAAAATTCATTGGCATTTTAATGGCGTTTGCACAAAAGAGCAGGCATGCCACTAGATAATGGTGTTTGATTATTGTTATCAGAACAGGGAAACACCACGTGTTTGCTAATTTAGCACCGCAAGACTTTAATAGAGTGAGAAGAAATAAGAAAGATTGCATATTGTCGAATAAACCAGGTACCACATGATACATTTTTGAAGTTTATCCGTCTAAAACAAAATAAGACTCTGTGGTCTCGAAAAACAAGCAAGCAGACAAGTATATCATGCTTAAATATCAATAATCAACATTATTATGGGAGTATCATGGTAAACAGAAATACATAAAAGTGTAATGGAAGTTTCATCAAAGGTTTGTACTCAACACGCATAGGCTACACAATAAGAAATACAGACACCACAATCCAATCCAACATATTAAAGTGTATATGCACGCGCCAGTTGCTCTAAAACAAAGTGTAGATTGAATTATTACCTTATCAACACCAACACCAAAGTTACCCAAACCGAGTTTCTCTCTACGAATAATTTAGATTATAATTTTTGTGCTTACTCGGAAATATTTCAATCTTTTAGTCAATTAACAAATTGGTGTGCAAAAATTTGTCGTATTCTGTTGTTGTGTTTTGTGCCATCTCTTAGAAAAGGTAACACGTCAAGAAAGCTCTTACAGTTACATGCCATGCAAGCAGCGAGTTTAAACCCATGCATGACTGCCAAGGCAACTTTGGCAGGATACAATTATGACGGCTTAACCGCTCGAAAGATGTCTGGTTATCAAAACAGTGGAAGTTGTAAGGAAAAATGAAACATATCTCTGTGAACATTGCTGGCAAAGAGAAAAACAACAACAAAAGATAAACCTCGCAATTATGATATAACGTTGTTTTGCCATTTAGATGTTGCAACATTACTATCTTATCGATCCCACAGTCAACAAAATGAAAGCAAAACGTCCCCAATTTTCCCTTTGTTATGAACGCAACATTATCGTGACTACAGTTCCATGATTTTTTTTTTCGTTTGTTTGTTTTTTTCTCTGCAAATGCATTGCTACAGATGGGGAGAAAACTAGAATTATTACAGATTGCGTATATTCAGCGACACATTACATGTATTGAAAACGCTAGACAGAATAATGTTATAAAATTCAAGTCAATGAATGCATTGTACAAGAAGTACTTGACAATGGTGTTCTACGTATGATATCCACACATGAATGATGAATGTCGAACTTCACAAGTTTGCAGTCAAGTTTTACGCAACTTCACATTCCTCTCTCATTCACACTGTTCTCTTGTACTGTCCAAGCCAACTACCGACCCACATGTCCTTTCTGAAATCTGACTATCCAGCGAGATATCCAGTTGGCCGTATACTTTAGGTGACACTGCACAATTTAGAAGCAATCTCTGCAGTGTTTCAACCGACTTTGATGTGGGCGAAATGTTTTCTCCTCCCGTAAGCCGAGTTTGAGTGGGTGAGTTTGGTGAGCGCCATACATTATCTCAGTTAAAACGAGTTGAGTGTGGGCGATAAGTTTGCTTGTGAATATATGACGCGGAGATTGAGTAGGCGAGTGTGGTGAAAGTGATAAATCGTCTCCGGACAACGTAGACCGACTTTGCGTGGGCAAAACGCTGCCAGTCCTTTGGAGACGAAACGCTATACAGGAATATAGACTCCGATTGGAGACTGGAGCACTTTATGTTAAAAAAAAATCCACGTTGTAAGACAGCAAGTTATATGTATCCATACGCAGATGCAAGATGCTTCGAATACACACATCTACCAGCCAAAACAAAACAAAAAATGATCGAATATCAGTCATAACTGTTCAAGGGACAGAATTTCAAGCAAGTGCCGGATTTCCACCATTTTCCACAAGGCTTGAGACTTCTCACATTTCGTCAGTTCTCCGACGTGATAACGCTCACCGCACAACCTGAGCATCTCTCGGCATTATCGTTGCTGTAAAAACAAGATTGCACACCCCTATCAACAGCGACAAGTAGTGGTTAGTTCCCCTCTACGGAATGGCTAGATTGCAGCCGTCTTGGTCCAACTTTCTAGTCAGCATCGGGTCTTCACAAATGGCGATCCATAGAAAACACGCATTTTGGTACGTCGTCCCTTTGTTATCACACAGCGGCTCATACGTGTCCGGACACTCAACATTACACACATCTGTGTGGGAAAATTTAGAAACAAAGTAAATAAACATAAGCAAACCCTTAAGCTTTTGCATTTGAAAACAGCTCAACTACAATAGACAGATACTGATTTTCAACAAAATAATTTCTGCATGATATAACTGAATGATCTTGCACTACACACACATATAAAAAACAAAAAACGGATGCAAAGAAATGACACTGATTTTATGCATACAATAATAACTAACAAGGTAGCGTGGAATGAATGTTTCTAATTATGATAAATTAACAAAATAGTGCAAACCACCCCCCGTCCCGTCATAGAATTAGAAACTGCACAAATGACTAGAACAAAGAACATAATGTAGAAACTTAAGATAAAGTTAAGTCAATTTAACAAGTATACAGACTAGATACGAACATCCTTGAAAGCACTTATGAAACTAGAGATTACATTGTATAGCAAGCGGACCCACATAAACATTTTAATACATCCGCAGACCTACAAAATGTCAATGCGTAACCAAAGGTTTAAGACGCATTTATCATCTGTTTATGAAGGTGATATTTTAAACCTCGTGGACTCTGTTTTTTCCCCTAAAGACAGTGGTGGACAATTAATGGAGTTACGTTCATTGTTGTAAATGTTTCTTCTTTTCAGTCACCACAGAAACATTCCCCCGCGAGTACTCACCACCTGCACACTGCCCTCTGTAGGCGACCGTGATGGAGGTTCCTGGATTCTGACACGCCTCGACGGAGAGGGAGCAAAGCGAGATGTAGGTTTTGCCGTTTGTCGCGCACACAGGGTCCACAACGCCAGTGCACATGTCGGGGCATACTGCGGAATTGACAGACGCAATGGACTAAAATGTCAAGAAGAATGTTCTACGGAATGTTACGGAACATAATGTGGGGAGAATTGATAACCCTGTAAGCACTCCATGACTTTATTCAAACTGAAGACAATAGGTAATTCAATTCAATTCAATTATTATCAGGTATTAAACATGATGCGTATAATACAAGGGAAAAACAGGTCCACCGTTTCATGTCAGTCAATTGGCAGGTTAAAACACTTACATGGGTTACAATGAATGTTGAAAATTGCAAAACTACAGCACAAAGTACAAACACATCGTTTTTATGCAATCTAAAATGAATAATGAATATAAGATAATGAGGAATACTCAAATAAACTTTTCAAATACTAGTAGTCTCTCCCTTCAGTCCTTTCGACTTTTTGTTTTGAAATTCTGCTCTTGCCAACAATCACGACAATGGACTTATGTAGCAATTACTTCACATTCTGTGAATGATTGGCAATGTCTGTGATATTTCAAGTGAGGTTCACATAATTATCCTCTTATCCTATTATTATACTATACGATGGCTGTGCTTTAGTAGTCAGTTACTGTGAATACTCTAACTGGATGGACCTGTTATACCAAAGAGGCACTATAGGTACTATGGCACCTCCTTGGTTATACTGTCGTTGCTTAACGCCATAAATTAGAATAAAAGATAGGTTGTCGATATGCATTGGAGGTCCACCAATCAATGCATTTTAGCTTTGCTCATGATGATGAAATATCTGAATAGATTGATAGTGTTGAAAGTGCAAGAACAACATTTTGTTCACGGTTTCTCTGCGCCTTTACCTTGGTCAGCCAGGCACATGCCGCGGTAGGCAACCATGAGGCTAGGAGTATTATCTTGGCAGGCTCGGCGTTGGAGGGCGCACTCGCTGGAATACGTCACATTGTCTGTTCCACACACTTCGTCCACATCAGGGGGGCACTGGGAACAAGCTGTAGAAGAATAGGCATAATATTTCTAAAAGTCAGCGTGATATCACATGGAGAGACAATGAAAACTGAAATTGGTAACTACTGTCACATCATTTCGTCAAATGATATTGGCTGGATCAACCAAGGTGGATCTTCTAGAACTTCGTCGCCCTAACTTCCAATTAATCTTTGATTATTCCATGCGAGCCCAAAGCGAAATTAATATTTCTTCATTTTGCCTCACTTTAAGATTAAACGTAGTTTTGACTGCATTACTATCTAATGGCGGGGTGGGGTGTTGATGTGAATGATGGAGGTAATGATAGTAAACTATAATAGAAAATGCATCTACTTTAGAGTTATTTACTGTAAAACAGTACTTCCTTCTACCGATCACGGATAGAGACATAGCGTGAAATGAAACAATTGGAAAGAGCAAACGATACGACATCTAGTGAGAAACGTATCAACTTGATAAGAGTAGAGTAAGTTGAAAACAAAAATTGCTTTGAAAGTCCGTTTAAGAAGCTAAGCGCACAGCAAATCAATAATGTTCGATCGCAAGGATAGCTCGTTGAAACTTAAATGCACACCAAACCACATGGTGAAACAATGCATTGTGGAAGGAGCATTAGATTCATATTTAAGAACGAAATGGCAAAAGCGAAGAAACAACATGGGAGTGTGAATAGAAAGGCATAAGTTTGTGTCAACTAGTCATCAGATTGTAGACTTGTATTGCATTAAAGGGACTCCATATCTCTCTTTTTTTTGAATTTGTTATGAAGTTAGCGTTTGCGTCTGACTGTCCTAGTCGTGTTGCTGTGGTACACTCACAGGGCTGCACTGCCTGCGGACACTCTCCAGCGTGTAGGACTTTCCAGTCTGCTGCATCTGCCAAACACGCCGCGACCTGAAAGTGGCAGAGCGAGGGGTAAGTGACGTTCCCCGTCGTGCAGATGGGCAGGTACTCCTGTGTGCACATGCTTACTGGAGGACAGAGTCTCTGGAATCTCGGACAGGCTCCCCTGAACGCCACCATGAGGGATCTGTCCGCCTGGCAACGCCGGACTAGCAGGTGGCATTCGTTCTCGTACGTAATACCATCGGTGCCACACACCTCGTCGGACCCATCCGCGGCGCCGTCCGGGCAGTTGTCGTTGCATGGCGTGTCTCCGCGACCAGATGGCGGTGCTGTGTTCAATTTGTCGTCAAAATTGTCATTTTTTTTTGAATGAGTTGAAATAGGGTCAAAATGAACGGAGTACAGAAAAAAAATGTATTTACAGTAGAAGTTGTTGCGTTTTTATTTGTATTTTTTGCCATTATTAATGAAGTATATACGCACAGAGATTAGAAGCATGGAAGTCAATACCAAAGTTCAACGTTTCAAATGCAGACAGAAATTAAGAGGAAGCACACATGAGTCTAAATTTTTGAAATAGTGAGATATTGAGCAATTGTTTGTTTGCAAAAGAGGCGAAGAAAACTGATTGGTAAAGAGGGGAAACAGGAAGATAAGATGGATACTGCTTGAGCAAAAGCGCAAAAGAGTGTGTTGAATAAAAGGGACTAATTAACATTCAAGAGTCGTGGAACTCCAGAACAAAACTGATGCTTTTATAGACCATTCCACATCAAGTTTTAGTTGGGTACTGGCAAAGTGAATAGAAAAACCGAGCAACGTCGAGAAAACATTAATTGCAGAATTAGAGTCACATTTGCAAACATTTTCACAAACTACAAATATCTAAAAGATTAGCACAACGAAGGATGAAGCAAAGTAAGTCTTCTTTTTTTCAATTTACCTATGACGTGATTAAACGCTTACAAATAATAAAAAAGAGCGAGTATTTGTAAATATCAACAACCAAACCAAATCAAACGAACAATAACCAATAACTTTGGGTTTATTGTCTTGCCGACAACTTCCGTCGTATAGCGCCATTTTGCACAATCTTCCCCCTTTTTCGCGGGCAAGACATCGCTGTCCACATAGTTCAAACATAGGTTCAGTAAAAAAAACCCCAACAACTCATGACTTGGAAAACAACAATAACAATAAAACGCAGTGAGCATTTTATGTGAGTGTGTCTGTGTGTGTATGTGTGTGTGTGTGTGTGTGTGTGTGTGTCTTTGTGTGTGTGTGTGTGTGTGTGTGTGTGTTTTACTCTGATCAGGTCACATTTAGCTGTACTCACTGTTGTTTCCGCCGAATTCGGGGGGCAACCTTCTCGTGCCTGTTGGTGTTGTAAGCACAGTGGTTACAACTTGCGGTGGGATTGACGAGGCTACGGTGGGTGGGAGCGTAGTTGCCGCAGTGGTAGGGATGGTAGGTGTTGTTAAAACTGTGAAGGAACAAAACGCTATCAGCGTCAATGATTGTAGAAACATTTTCATGTAGACTCATTTGATAGTATTCAAAATCAAGCATAAAACACACACACACACACACACACACACACTGTATGGTGGCTTGTACTCAATCAGAATCACGCATCATTGATTGATTTATATTTCCCTTTTCACTCGCAACCTTCCACAAAGCTTGTTATTCGAATTCAGACCTGGAGAAAAACGAAGCGAGAAAGAGTTTAGACCAAAATAAAAAGCTGCAGAGAAAGAAAGAAAACAAAAGCGAAAGAGGAGAAAAAAAAAAACTGCAGAGGAAGCTAAAAGAGTCATTTGAACTTAAATTTTTGTTTTTTAAGTTATGAGAGCAAATTTAATGCAACCATATTATAACAAGATTGGTTTTTTTTGTCAATCCAGTGCACGCATAGCAAGAGCCGAGAGCAAATCGAAAATGCAGATGAGAGTTGCCGAAGATGAAATGAAATACATGATATATGCGTTACAGAAACATGAATGTGAGTGGATGGCTTACACGAGAATACAGGCATAAGTATAAAAGGTGAGAATGCAATATGAAGATGCAGTGAAGTGACATTGATAATTCGATTATACAATCACTGTACAACAACAAATCAAGACGACGTATAAATGAATAATCATAAGAGAGACATTCTTCTGTTGTCGTTGGTGTTGTCAGTGTACATACATCACCTCATGAATCGAATTGTCTTTCCACTATGTTCTTTTATGGTATAGGTATATACGAGACAGATCATGTATCATGTTGATTGCTGCATTTTATGATCCCAAGAAGGATAGCGGAGTTGAAAGCAAATACTTATTTTCAATATACGGTTAGAGGAGGGAAGTTTTCACTGTGCCACTCTTAACTCTTTACAAACATGACGCAATTCTTTATTCCCACCCTATTAAATTTAGTTCGTACCAGGTGTTGTCTCTTGTGTTGTTGACGGTGCTGGCGTTGGCTGTGTTGTTGCCACAGATGTTGCCGGAGATGTCGTTTGTGATATAATAGCCGTGGTTGTTTGTGTTGTTGCTTGCGCTGTTGTCGCTTTTGGTGTAGAACTTGTTGGGGCATTTGTGGTTTGCGTCGTTGTAGCTGCTGTTGTCGCTACCGTTGTCGCTACCGTTGACAACGTTGTTGTTGGTATTGTCGGCAGGCTTGTTAGTGGCGCTTGTGTTGTAGTTTCTGTGGATGATATTGTTGGCAATGTTTTCACTGCTGTACTTTGCATTGGTGAGGAAGGCACCACTGTAGCTTCATGTGGGTTCAGAACTTGCAGTTTATACTGTTGGACGACGGTGCTGTAGATGGTACTATCGGAAATGTTGTATGTGCTTCACTTTTCATGGTTGAAGAGAGCAACACTCTAGATTGTGTTGCAGAACTTGCTGATTGATAGGTCAACACCGATGTTATGGGTGATTTTGATGCCACAGTTGTCATTGTCTTATTTTTCGTAATTGAAGCTGACACCGCTGTGGACAGCGGTGCAGAGCGTACTGTTATACTAGTAACTGCTAACCTGGATACGTCATGATTTTTGAAGGCAAATTGGACAATGCTGTGACTGTTCATGTTTTTGTAATTGAAGATTTGAAGGAATTGCTGATGAGCGCGTTGTAAGGCACATTGGTTATTCTTTTTTCATCTCCAAAATTTTCCGTGGATGTCTTTATTTTTACCAAGACGTGACCTGTCATGATTTGTGCAATTATCCTTCCTTTTGAAATGATATTTGGTGAAACTGTTGGTTGAAGAATACTCTTTTCCTAAATGTAGCAGAGACATTAATTGTTCAGTTGCAACTGATCTCGACGTGAGTAATTTTGCTCCACTTTTGATAATTCGAAATCATCCAACTTGTTAAACATAAAACTTTCATGCAAATTGTCATCAAAGAGTAGCGACGTAATATAAATATATCTAGTACTTTTCTGTTGGCTTCTGTTCAATTGAAATCATCATATATTTTGTGCACTGTTTTGGAAGTTTTATTTTTTCTCAATAATGATTGGTGGGAGAACTGGTATTTGTTCTGTCGTGAGTGTTCGTGTTGTTGCATCTTCTGTTGTACGTCGAGTTGTTGACGAGACCTCTGTTGATATTGTCGCTGTAGATGTTGCAAGGAGCGTTGTTAGTCGTGATGTCATGGTAGTTCTTACTGGTGCTGATGTTCTTGTTATCTGTGGACTGTTTGTTGATGCAAATGTTGTCGCTGATGTGAATTGTGTTGTTGACGTTGTCGATGGTACAGTTGATGGTTGTACAGTTGTCGCTACCGTCGTTATCATCGGCGATGTTCTTGTTCGAGTAGTTCTTGACACTTTGGTTGTCTCTGAAAAGCACAGGGAAGTATCATGCTTTCGTCGCCAAAGCTTTCATGAACCACAAATTCAAATATTCAGTTTGCCCTTTGCATAAAGAGAGGTGATATAAAAACGTTTTAAAAGGAGAGAGTGTGACTATAGCAATATACCTGTGTGCATGATAATAATCAAAACAGCAGTCATAACAAACGCAATGATATTAGGATTGATTGTGATAATGATTATCGTGATTATTCAAAAAGACAGACAAACAGATGATCCTGATTATTAAGCCAGATAACACTTTTAATGCTATCACGTTTGTTAAGCCAAAGCCTAAATGCAGTATTACTTGCTTTCAGCAAAAACCAATGCAAAAAGCTATTGATACAATTACATCAAACAACAATAATGACATGAATGATGGAAGTGATAGTAACAAGGTTTGTACAAACACTATCGCTGTTCATTATTTTGTTAGTTACAAGTGAAACGAGAATGACCGAGAAGCGAATTAATTGGGCACAAGCTGCAGAAGTGAAAAGCTGTATCATCACCTGGTCGAAAACGGATTCTGAGTGCGACAGAGAAGCAACGGTTACTACCTATTGCTGTTAACTGCAAAGTGAGAATTAGGCTCTGAAGAGGACCATGCGTGTGTGCTACAAATTGATTTAGTCAAACCACATTGATGCCAATACTAAACGCAGGGTGTTTTCGTTTTTACCACTGGGATTGTTATGATCATTGTGTCTGTTGTACGAAGCAAGGAAAGCAATGAGAGTCGTGCTGATCATGATGACAGACTAAACATTGCATGAGACTCACTAAATAGGTCTGCACCGTGTATATTATATCGTCATTTACACTTACCAATGCCTATGTTAGTGTCGCCATACTACGGTTAGTTACAAAGCACTGGTCGTTACATCTTTACCTCCATCCACGACGTTCATCATCCTTCAGTCACGTTGGATGACAGAAGAAAAGAGGAACGGAACCTAGTGCAGAAATTAGATGGCGTTGTTATAACAGGCCGCTGAAGGAGAAAAGAATCATGAAAGGCTGAGGAGGGAGGGGGAAGGAGACTCGAAGCAGCAAGTAAAAGGTGCACTTGGAAGCCTTCTGGCCATACCAGGTGGGGACGTCGGCAAGGTTGTTGTGGTTCCAGGAGGGGTTGTTGTCACTAATTTCTCTGTTTGCGATGTTGCTTCTGTTGTTGCTGTTGTTGTTGGTAATGTTGTGCTCAATGGCGTCGTTGCCTTCGTGGTGATAGCTTCTGTTGTTTGTATTGTTGATGTACTTGCTGATGTTGTGATCGGAGGGGTCGTCGCCTTCAAAGTGGTACCATCGGTTGTTTGCATTGTTGATGTACCTGCCAAAGTTGTGCTCGGTGGCGGTGTTGTTGTTGTTGTCGAAGTGGTGACCACTGTTGTTTCCGTTGTTGATGTACCTGCTGATGTAGTCATGGGTTTTGTGGTTGAAGTCGTTGCAACAGTCGTAGGTATAGGTGTAGATGTTGTTATGACTGCAATGTCAGGTGTGAAACATTAGTGGTTTTTATTGTCGAGAAGACGGTTAACTATTGCACCATTACTGCACATCGCTACCGACCATGCACAATGCATTTTCAAGGAGATTGATACCTTCATTACAATACCTTATCTCCTGCCACGGAAAGAGTTATGACATGCCTATTATTGACGTGTAGATGTATTTTACATACAGTATAGTTATATTCATATGCGTATATATTGCGTATGTGTTTGTATATGTTTCCCTGTAGATGTGTAAATGTGACTACTTCGGGATGACAAATATACGATCGAGTGAGGTGACATTTAAGCACAATATGCTGGTTGTTCCCAATTCTATTAATATTATTATCATTATTAGTTATTGCTGTTACCATTCTTATTACATCTTCATAAAAGCTATCATCATTGGTGAGAAAGCATGCTGATAGGAAAAAGAAACATTAAAGTATTGGCTCGGCTAGCAAATTGCCAGACACGATGACTCACTGTTCGAGGTAGAAAAGAAAGAAAAAAAAAACAAATCAAAATAATGTGCAGCTCATATAGATAAACATGACAGTTCAAGCATTCTTCTGCAACGGAAGAAGTTTATGAAAATAAAGTGGACATGACGACGAAGTTACATGTTGAAATGACAGACTGCGTATTCATGACAGTAATTTCGGAGCGTAAAAGTGATTTAAGTAAGAAAAAAAGGAAACACACACCAATATCAAGAACAATCATCGGTAATAATTTCACGCTCAATGGCGTCGTTGCTTTCGAAATAGTAGATTCTGAGGTTTGTAGTGTTGATGTACCTGGTGGTGATGTCCGCAGTTGCGTCGTTGCTTTTGAAGTGGTAACATCTGTGGTTTGTACTGTGGGTGAACTCACTGATGTTGTGTCTGGTGGTGTAGTTACCTTCGGAGTGGTACCATCGCTCGTTTGTATTGTTGATGTACCTGTGGTAGGTTCTATTGTTGATGAACCTACCGACGTTGTGGTTTGTGACGTCGTTGAGGCACTTTCAGTTGTTGATATTGTTGATGTACTTGCTGTTGTCGTCGCTGTTGCAGTAGTAACATCTGTAGTCTCTATTGTTGATAAAGCTACGGTTGTGGTCGGAACCGTGGTTGCCTGTGAAGTGGTGCTGTCGGTTGTTTGTATTGTTGATGTCCCTTTTGATGTTGTAATCGCAGGCATTGTTGTTTCCGAAGTGGTGCCATCGGTTGTTTGCATTGTTAATGTACGTGCCGATGTTGTGCTTGGTGGCGGCGTTGCTGTTAAAGTGGTAGCACCTGTTGTTTGCGTTGTTGATGTAGCTGCTGATGCAGTCGAGGGTTTTGTGGATGAAATCGTTGCAACAGTCGACGTTGTAGATGTTGCTGTTATGACTGCAATTTTAGGTGTAAAACAATGATGATTTTGAATGTAGTGCAGATGGTGGTTTGCACATCATTGCTGGACACTAAGTACGGATCCATGCATCACCTTGTCTCCTGCCACGTAACGAGAAAGGGTTTGTGTGTCAATGACTGCCCTTGTGATTTGGAAGTGTTGATGTGGTCTTCATTATAATGTGCATTACTGTCATTTTATGTGTATTGTGTGCGTGTTTGTAAATGTATGACACTTGTATGATAACGACTGTTTTTATGTATGCTTGCCTGTATGTGTATGTATGTCACAAATTTGTGATGATAAGTGTCCCACCATCCCGTCAATAGAGGTAAAATGCAAGCAAAATTGATGGTTATCAGTGATTAAAACTATATATATTATTAGTGGTATTTATTGTTATCATTAACATTATTATTATTATTATTGTTACTATTTTTATTATCATTGTTATTATTATTATTATTATTATCATTATTATTATTATAATCATTACTATCTTTATTATTATTATTTCATCATCATCATCATCACCATCAGCATCATTGTTATAATTATGAACTCGTCATGTTAACTATTATCATTGCTTAGACAACATGCTGGCGTTATCCGGTCAATAGTGCGCATGGTATTCGTATGGTCATTTTTTTTTCTTCATGATCTTCTGAAAAAATAGAAGAAGAAAACATCACAGCAAACATGAAATACTGACATGCTATTAAAGGCAGAAAAAACCTTTATCTACACGTGCAATTCATGGAAATATATATACAATAGTAAAAATGTCGCTACTGTATGCACAATAATGAAGATGACAAATTGTAGATGTGACGAAGAATTCACAAAGATTAATGACAGAGAGGAAAACTGACATGAACTTTGCATCGTGGGAGCTGCTAGAGTGGAAGAAACAACAATATCAAGTAAGTTCAACGTCGTTAAAGTTCAATGGCGTTGTTTCCTTGAAGTCACCACGCGAACTAGACGCCCACGAGTCATTTGCCCAGCTAGACATTGTAGCGTCAAGCTCGAGGACTTAATGTTTGTAATGTCGAACTTGTTGGCCTTTTAGCCAAATTACGAGCTCTTAGAACTTATTTGCCAAGTGTCTAGCTCCTGGACAGTATATCTCGAGAGACTATTTAACACTGTATAACTCACTGTATATATCGTGAGTTGTATAAACTCGTGGGCTATATGACTCGTGGTCCGTATGACTCGTGGGCTGTATGACTCGTGGGTGTCTAGCTCGTGATGTACACTCGGATTTCTTTTTTCGAGGGAATATCTTCTGAGGTTTGTAATGTTGATGTACCTGCTGCTGATGTCGTCAGTAGCGCTGCTGCTCTTGATGTGGTATCATCTGTGGTTTGTATGGTAGGCAAACCGACTGATGTTGTGCCTGGGGATGTTGTTGCTATCGACGTGGTACTATCGGTCGTTTGTATTGTTGATGTACCTGCCGTAGTTTCTTTTGTTGATGTACCTACTGACGTTGTGGTTGGTGGCATCGTTGTGGCAGTATCAGTTGTCTGTATTGTTGATGCACCTGCTGATGTTGTGATAGATGGAGTCGTTGCTACCGAGGTGGTAGTATCTGTTGTTTCCATTGTTGATGGACCTAATGTTGTACTCGGAGGAGTCGTCCCCTTTGAAGTAGTACCACGAGTTGTTTGTGTTGTTGATGTACCTGCCGATGTTGTGCGTAGTGGCGGCGTTGCTGTCGAAGTAATATCGATTGTTGTTAGCGTTGTTGGTGTACCTGGTGCAGTCGTGGGTTTTGAAGAGGAAATCGTTGCAACAATCGTGGGCATTGACGTAGATGTTGTTGTGACTGCAGTTTTCAATGTGAAACAAATCGTGGGTCTTATTGTAGTGCAGATGGTCGATTTTGAACATTTTTACTTTACATTTTTCTTATGGATCACTCTATGCATGTTATTGTAGGGCATTATGCTTTAGGTATAGATGTATCTTGCATAATTCAATACAATAATATACAAGTATTGTGATTGCGTTTGTGTTATTATGTCTGTTTGTATGTAAGTTGCTACTTTGAGGGTGCAAGTCCGATATGTTGGTTATCAGTGTGATTTGACCGTGATTATCATAATTATTGTTATCACATATTATTATCACTATCAATCGTAAAATCTTTCCATCTTCCTATGATGATTATCGCTGCGAGGGTAGCATGCAATCATCCGACAGAAACGCATAATTTTATGGTCCTACTTAATAGCTACACCCTGTTCTGAAAAGAAAAAACAAAACAAGAAAACGTGAAGGTAAATATCAAATAAAATGGATAAAGATTGAAATTAAAAACAAAGTCATGAAAATAAATATAAAATACCAGCTCGTTGAGGTAGAGAACAATGTTTCTACATGTGTATTTGATGGAAAGAAACGTGCACTCAAAGCAATTAAAATGATATGAAAGAAGACAAGACGATAAATGAATATAAATAATATATAGATATTAGACAAGATAATTGACATGAATATCAAAACGTGGGAGTTGCTCACAGAAGGAACACACTACAACATAAAGTAGGTTCATCTGCAATATTTTTTTTTTCTGGCGTCTTTTCTCTGGAGGCAATAAACATCTGACGTTCGTAGCTGTAATGTACCTGCTGCTGATGTGCTCCGTGGCGCCGTAAGTTTTGAAGTGGTAACATCTGTGGTTTGTATTGTAGATGATTTAGTCGATGTTGTGTCTGCTGGTGTCGTTGCCCTCGAAGTGGTACTACCGGTCGTTTGTATACCTGCCGTAGTTTCTAGTGTTGATGAACCCACCGACGTCGTGGTCTGTTGCGTCGTCATGGAACTATCAGTACCTGTTGTCTGTATTGTTGGTGTAGTTGATGTTGTTGTGCTAGATGGCGTCGTTGATGTGAAAGTTGTGATACCTGTGGTTTCTATTATTGATGAACCTAATGTGCTCGGAGGCGTCTTTGCCTTTACCATGGTACCAATGGTTGTTTGAATTGTTGATGTACCTGCCAAAACTGAGCGTAGTGGTGGTGGTGGGGGGGGGGGGGGGGGGATGAGGGTTGAAGTAAATATCAAATACTGATTCGTCGAGGCAGAAGAAACATGCAAACAAATATATCGTATAAAGATTTTATGAATGAAATGTGAAATTAAGGATAAGAAGATGAATTTACATGGATAATTGACAGGCAAGATAATTAACATTAATTTTGCTGCATGAGATGGGTTACAGTAGGGGGGGGGGAAACGTTAAGTAAGGTTATTGTTTATAACTTTAAGCTTGATTAGCATTGTTGCTTTCGACGTAATATCATCTCAGGTCTGCACTATAGATGCTTGATGTACCTGATGCTGATGTGCTCCGTGGCGCCGTTGGTTTTGAAGTGGTAACATCTGTGGTTTGTATGGTAGATGAACCAACTGAAGTTGTGTCTGGTGGTGTTGTTGCTCTCAAAGTGGTACTATCGGTCGTTTGTATTGTTGGTGTACCTGTTGTAGTTTCTATTGTTGATGAACCCACCGCCGTCGTGGTCTGTGGCGTCGTCGTGGCGCTGTCAGTACCTGTTGTCTGTGTTGTTGGTGTAGTTGATGTTGTTGTGCTAGATGGCGTCGTTACTGTGGAAGTGATTATACCTGTGGTTTCTATTATTGATGAATCTAATGTTGTGCTCGGAGGCGTCTTTGCCTTCAAAATGGTACCAATGGTTGTTTGAATTGTTGATGTACCTGCCAAAGCTGTAAGTGGTGGCAGAGGAAAATCACAGTAAATATCAAATACTGATTCGTTGAGACAGAACAAACGTTGCCTACATGTGCAGTTCATGAAAATATATCGTATGATAGAATAAAATGTACGAATGGCTATGTGAAGAATATACATTGATAAATGACACACACTATAATTAACATGAATTTTGCTGCAAGAGATGGGTTACAGTAGGGGAAAAAACTTTAAGCAAGGTCATTGTTTATAAATTAAGCTTAATTAGCATTGTTGCTTTCGACGTAATATCATCTAAGGTTTGCAGAATAGGTGGTTGATGTAGGCTACCTGATGCTGATGTGCTCCGTGGCGCCGTGGTTTGTATGGTAGATGAAACAATTGAAGTTGTGTCTGGTGGTGTTGTTACCCTCAAAGTGGTACTATCGGTCGTTTGTATTGTTGATGTACCTGTCGTAGTTTCTATTGTTGCTGACTGTACCGAAGTCGTGGCCTGTGACCTTGTGCTGTCAGTACCTGTTGTCTGTGTTGTTGGTGTAGTTGATGTTGTTGTGCTAGATGGCGTCGTTGCTGTGGAAGTGGTGATACCTGTGGTTTCTATTATTGATGAATCTAACGTTGTGCTCGGAGGGGTCTTTGCCTTTAAAATGGTACCAACGGTTGTTTGAAATATTGACGTACCCTCCAAAGCTGTACGTGGTGAAAAAAAATCGAAGTATATACCGATACAATATATACATAAATATCAACATGATATCCTAGTTTGTCGAAGCAGAAGAACCTGTGCAGATCATGCAAATAAATAAACAGATACGGAATCGTTAAGCACATGGATGAAGATCATAAATATTTACGGATAAATGATATACTCAGACAGGATAATGGACATTGATTTGTGAAGTAAGAGGGGATACCAGTGGAAAATAAAATGCTCAAGAACGTTGTTGCTTTAGACATAAACGTCTGAGGTTTAAGTAGTGTATAGATGGTTGATGTACCTCCTGTTGATGTCTGCAGAGGCGTCGTAGCTTTTGAAGTGGTAACATCTGTGGCTTGTATTGTGGATGAACCGACTGATGTGTCTGGTGGTGTCGTTGCCTTCGAAGTGGTACTATCGGTCGTTTGTATTGTTGGTGTACCTGTCGTAGTTTCTATCATTGATGAACCCACCGGCATCGTGGTCTGTGGCCTCACCGTGACGCTATTAGTGACTGCTGTATGTATTGTAGGTGTATCTATCCATGTTGTGCTAGATGGCGTCGTTGAGATGGAAGTGTTAAGATCTGCAGTTGATACACCTGTTGTAGTTTCTATTGTTGATGAATCTACTGGCGTTGTGGTCGGTTGCGCCGTCGTGGCACTGTCAGTTGTCTGTGTTGTTGATATATCTGCTAATGTTGTGCTAGATGGCACCGTTGCTGTGGAAGTGGTAATATCTGCAGTTATTGATGAATCTAATGTTGTACCTGGAGGCGTCATTGCCTTTAGAATGATACCTCTAGTTGTTTGGATTGTTGATATACCTGCCGATGTTTTACGTGTTGGGAAAAAAAGAAAACGATAAAGTAAATACATGTATGAAGTACTGATTCGTTGAGACATAGGAAACTGTGTCTACATGTGCAGTTCATGCAAATCAAATATATTATTAAAACATCGTTCAGCACATGCGTGAACATGTGAACTTATGGGGGAGAAGTCGATGAATTTACATAGATAATGAGAAAATAATTGCCCTGAATGGGTGGGAGGGGTTACAGCAGAAAAAAACAAACAAACAGCGTTAGATAAGTTCATCGTTTACAACTTTCAGCTTATCAGCATTGTTGTTTTCGAGGTAATTTCATCTGAGGTTTCCACTGTTGATGTATACCTGCTGCTAATGTCCTCAGTGTCGACGTTGCCTTTGAAGTAGTAACATCTGTGGTTTGTATGGTAGATGACCCTGCTGATGTTGTGTCTGGTGGTGTCGTTGCCTTTAAAGTGGTACTATCGGTCGTTTGTATTGTTGATGTACCTGCCAAAGTTTCTGTCGCTGATGAACCCACTGACACTGTGGACGGTGAATTAGTTGTGGCACTATCGGTTGTTGGTATTGTTGATGTACCTGCTGATGTTGTGCTAGATGACGTCGTTGCAGAAGAAGTGGTACCATCTTTACTTTTTATAGCTGTTGAATGTAATGTTATGGTCGGAGGGGTCGTTGCCTTAAAAGTGGTACTCTCGGTTGTTTGTGCTGTTAATGTTCTTGCTGATGTTGAACGTAGTGAGGGAAAAAGAAACAAGAAAGTAAATATTAAGAATAGTTTCGTTTAGGTAAAAGAAACAATGTCTACGAGTGCAGCTCATAGAGATAGTAGTTTTACAGTTAAAGAATCGATGCAGTGTTTATGTACCTGCTGCTGATGTCCTCCGTGGTGCCGTTGGTTTTGAAGTGGTAACATCTGTGGTATGTGTTGTAGATGAACCAACTGATGCTGTGTCTGGTGGTGTTGTTGCCCTCAAAGTGGTACTATCTGTTGTTTGTACTGTTGATGTACCTTCTGACGTTGATATCGGTGGCGTCTTTGAAGCACTATCGGTTGTTGGTATTGTTGATTCACCTGCTGATGTTGTTCTAGATGGCGTCGTTGAAAGCAAAGTGGTAACATCTGAAGTTTCTGTAGTTGGTGAGTGTAATATGCTCTCAAGGGTCGCTGCCTTCAAAGTGATACTGTCGGCTGTTTGTGTTGTTGATGTACGTGCTGATGTTGTACTAGATGCCATCGTTGCTACGGAAATAGTAGCATCTGTAGATCTGAATGATGAAGCTACTGTTGTGCTCCGAGGCGTCGTTGCCTTCGAAGTGGTACTGTCGGTTGTTTGTATTGTTGATGTACTTGCTGATGTTGTACTAGATGGCATCGTTGCTATCGAAGTAGTAGCATCTCTAGATCTGAATGACGAAGCTACTGTTGTGCTCTGAGGCGTTGTTGCCTTCGAAGTGAAACTGTCGGTTGTTTGTATTGTTGATGTACTTGCTGATGTTGTGGTAGATAGTGTCGTTGAAGGCAAAGTGGTAACATCTGAAGTTTCTGTAGTTGGTGAGCGTAATATGCTCCGAAGGGTCGTTGCCTTCAAAGTGATACTGTCGGCTGTTTGTATTGTTGGTGTACGTGCTGATGTTGTACTAGATGGCATCGTTGCTATCGAAGCAGAAGCATCTGTAGATCTGAATGATGAAGCTACTATTGTGCTCTGAGGCGTTGTTGCCTTCGAAGTGAAACTGTCGGTTTGTATTGTTGATGTATATGCTGATATTGTGGTAGATAGTGTCGTTGAAGGCAAAGTGGTAACATCTGAAGTTTCTGTATTTGATGAGCCTAATGTGCTCGGAGGGGTGGTTGCTTTCAAAGTGGTTCTGTCTGTTGTTTGTATTGTTGATGTAGCTGTTAATAAGGAACTAGATGGCGTCGTTGCTGGGGTAACTGTTAATGATGAACCTGCTGCTGTGCTCGTAGTCATCGTTGCCGTCAATGTAGCGCTATCGCTCCTCAGCTGTATTGTTGATGTATCTGCCGACGTTGTGCCAGATGGTGTCGTTGCTGTCGAAGTGGCAACATCTGTAGCTCCTTGTATTGAGGAACCTGATGTTATGCTCAGACCATGCATCCTTGCCTTCAAATTGGCACCATTGGTTGTTTGCATTGTGGAGGAACCCGCTGATACTGTGCTTGGTAGCATCGTTGCTGTCGAAGTGGTAACATATCTAGTTTCTGTTATTGATGATCCTACTCTTGTGTTCGGAGGCGTCCCCGTCTTCAAAGTAGCACTATCGACTGTTGGTATTGTTGGTGTATCTGCTGATGCTGCGGTGGATGGCGTATTTCCTTTAGAGGTGGTAGCGGCTGTTGCTTGTCTGATTAATATACCTGTTGATGAAGGTGAAGCTTTTATGAATTAAATCGTTACAACAGACATGAATGTAGACCTCGAAAATCCTGTTTATAATGTGCAGTATAACATGTATGATGACTCCATCTTTAGCATTTCCTCCCTGTAGTTAAAAACAAAATCAAATCTTAAGTGTTAAAAAGGGATGCTGTGAAACCACTCCATCCACTACACGTTAGTGATAAGTTTCTACATAATTTGGCGTTCAGGGAGATTGCAATGCAGTTGGACATTGAAAGATTGATTTAAAAATGTTTGAATTATACAATATAACATGCAAGTAAAAACATATGCATCGTACATACGTATGTGTGTGTGACTACATGTATGTGTGTGTGTGTGTGTGTGCGCGTGCGTGCGCGCGTTTGTGACTATTTCGGCGCGACAACTGTCTTTGTGATGTACAAGAAAACTCCATTTCCACATACATTTTTAGTTTAGATATCGTAACGTATATGGATGAATGAATATGGTAAAAATGAGTAGATATGACGATGGAATAGATGAGCATAAAAAATGATCGACAGGATGACAGACATGAAACATTTTGCAAAATGGACAGGGCTGGAACAGAACACTAAAAGCAAGTTAGTGCAATTTCATTTAGAGTCTCGACAAAAAAACATGATAATTGCGTAATATTCAAAATGCAAGCGAGCAAACATATCACCGTAATGCACGTGAAATGGATATCAGGATATGCACAGCGCGTTTATACAAGTACAACATATTTAAGAAGTTGCATCAAACACCAAAGGTAACACGCACACACATACAACTGTACACCCATAAGTACAATGTCATGCATTGGCACATGTTATAATACCCTCTCCCCCACTTTCTCACACATGCACACACGCACACATGCACAGATCAGCAGCGCTAGTATGACATACACCTCAACAGTTCGATTTTTTTTTCTAAACCCGACTCCTTCCTAGATCGGTTTCTATGCATTTTGTAATGATTTTGCATTTCGAAAGAAACCTCCATTGTTTGGTTTGAATAACTCACGGTGCAAAATTGCTAGATAACCAGAGCTGCGTGAACAGACCGATTCAGTTGAAGAGGAAGAAGGAAAAAGAACTCAAAGAAAATTGCCATTTTAAATTGCGTATTCCCTGAGTGATAAAGCAATTGCAATTTTAGTGTAATCATAACTAATTTTATCAGGCATCATTTTCACCTATGCATTCTTAACTTGCCATTCAATCACAATAACTTACCCCCTCCCCACCAGTTATTCAAAATACACCCGGACGAGACCATCAGCTTGTCTTATGCAATATTTCTTCCAAGTAGCAGTTAATAAGAACTTTGTGTTTACAAGAACATGATGATATGTCATTAAACATTTATTTGTGAGGCAATTTTGATTACTTTTTTTTTCTTCTCGTCAGCAGAGCCTAACATAGGGAAGTTGTATCCTCCCTAAAATTACGTTTACCAATCAGATCAGGCGGTGTCGTCTTCAACGGCGTTGTTGTTTGTGGCGGCTGTGTTGTGGCAGCACTGGTGGTGGCGGTGGTGGTGGCCGCTGCCGTAGTTTTAACAGGGCAACGCCCTACTCTAATCACATATATTTTGTCACTGGAGCGGCAGTTTCTTTTGCGCAGGTGGCACTCGGACTGATACACGACGCCGTCGCTGCCGCACACGTACGGCCTCCCGGGTGGACAGCGGTAGTCACACCTGCCCTGGGCTGGTGGGGAAACTATAGAGGGAGCATGCAACCATGGTGCACGATGTAATCATATTCAGACGATCGTGATGCATGCCGGGAGACAGGCTGATGTTATTGGCATGTTTTGTTTTTGTTTTATTCAAGCTCACGACGCACACATTGATTAGTGGTTAGACTGTATAGGAGATGTTTAGTACAATACACGTCGGTTTGTTACCAATACATATTCGTCATTCATTTCTGATGCACTTGGAAAAGAACCCGTAAATCATTACTAATACATGGCATGAAAACATCTACGAAAACTGACCAAATTCGGGACTCACGTGCCTTCAGAAACATTACCTTGTCTTTGCTAGTTTATGTAACATTACTCTGGCTAATAAATATGATAAACATTCTGAACCGAAATAATTTGGCACATAGACCTAACAGGCCTACTCACTTTCCCCATAGTTTTTTTTTTTTTTTTGAACCGGGATTTGGTAAAGGAAGTCTTTCGTGATGAGTGACGTCATCAGTAAGAAAGTGTGACTTAAGTGTTCTAGAGTCCTAGGAACCCCCAAAGTGGGTTCGTTGGATTAAGTTTGCTGAACAAGGTTCACGAAGGTCATTTGAAACGATAACGCAGTTAAAAAAAGGAACCCGAAACGGTCTGTGTAAATAACTAGTTTGTTATTGCAGAAGTTTAAAAATGCTTGAGTGGAAATAATGTCTTATGCCAATTTTAAAAACAGAAAGTATACATCAAAAAGAGAAATTTATTATAAAGGCAAAAGATGACAACTTTCGGGCAATCTCATTATCTCAACTGTTTCTGGCCTTGCTTGCTGACGCACTGCGCGGAATAGAACATTGATAGAAGGTGTGGGGCAGAAAATCAATTCGTTAATTCAGGTAATGATCCCACCGGCTAAACGAAGAGACTGGGTGATCAACCCATCGCCTATCAACCTTCGATATACTTTGTTTTCCATAAAGTTGATATATCACACCCTGTTCCCGAAGCAATAACCCGTTTGTATTCATTCTCTTGTGAAAAACAAACAAGCAAACAAACAAAAACCTCCATGCCTTTCTGGCCTAGAATTCAATCGTCTACTAAGTGACAGAAATCGATTCGAACTGAGAGATCAACATTGTGTTTCTAATTCAGTTTTGCTGTCCTTTCCCTCATGTGCATGAGAGAAACTTTTGGTTTAAAAGATATCATGCGATTGTTATTTCTTGCATTGGCAGAGAATATCGAAAGTATATCCATCTTTTACCTGGTGGTCTCGTCCTGCAAGCTCCTATAGACTGCCTCGTAAACATAGGGCTGGCTCGTCCTCTTGGACAGGCGGCTCTTGCCAGAGAGAAATCCGTGGCATATGTGCGTCCGTTGGTGGCGCACACGGGAGTGCGCAATCCACGACATCTGGCAAGCTGTAGAAACTGCTGGCATAATGTGCTGAACTCGGCCGAATCAGAATCTTCGCAGCTGTCTGTGACGAGAAAAAGAGAGAGAGAGACTAAAATGTTAAACAGGAAAGTAAAGAGAGAGAAAAAAGAGAGTACGTGTTTGTGATTAGGCGGAAATAATTCTAGTGGAATCCAATTAACACATTAACACAATCTAAATCAATTAGATTCGCATTAAAAACAATATTATGCATCAGACAGTATAGGGGAAAGTTGATTTGTCTTTCGTATTTTTTAAAGTCAGGATTAACAATCAATCAGTTATCAGAAGTAAATAGGCATTCATTGAGATGCAAACTTCGGGTCTTAACTCTAAATACCTTACCTCTTTAACAATGCATAACGGAAATGCGATTTTATATTTTGACGTAAAATTCACCGTCCTTGTACTCATTCAAAGAGGAAATCCGCACTAAAAATTAATTGACTTCAAAAGAAAGAAAAAGATATTTCATATAGAACGATTCAAAAATGACAAAAAGCCGTATAAGAAATAAGGAAGATACGACATTTTCAAACTTATTTTTCTTGATGATGAGTTGATGATATCATGCTCTCACAATGTTATTCATTTCATATAGAGAAATGAAAAAAAATCTCATATTTCAGGCGTATCAATATAAAAATTGTCTTAAAACCACCCAAACTTAAAAAGTACAAGTAATGTTAACTCTGATATGTCTTGATATGGAAACATGCCTTTACTTGTATTAGCCAAAGATATGTTTTCCCGAATTTCATATAAAGTTAAAACATACATGGAAAATTGTGCGGGTATGATATCATCAACTCGCTCATTTGAATATTCATAAAGACTGGTTAAGAAATGTTTATCGAATAAAAAGAAATACAATTTCGAAATGTCATATCTTCTTTGTTTCTCATCCGATTTTTGTCATTTTTGTTTCGTTGGGTAGGAATAATTTTGTTTTTCCTTTGAAATTTATTGTTGGAATGGATTTCCTCTTTAAGGAAAGTCTACCTGCAGAGGACATGAGACCTAGCAGCATGACAATGTCACTTAGAAAAGGCTAAGGATATTTGATCTAGGTTCAGGTTTCGTGTGTGTAATACTCTACATCTTTGGCTACCTGCTCTTCTTGGCAAAGGTTTGTAAAAGAAGACATTTTGATTTTAAAACAAGTCTTAACTTTGATTTCTTAAAAAGAAATAATATTTTATAAACAAAAATGCTAGGAAGTATCCACGGTTTAAAATGCTTAGTAAACATGCCGCTGGTAACGAGGTGACACGGTGCTGCTTGCGCTGTTGTCCATTATTTGGTATCACATTGTAATTTGCCTAATTATCATAAAATCAAAATGTTGACGACGCGTGGCAGTACGTGAGGCATCAGTTTGGTAATTTCTCTTAATTAGGCGAGCGTCAACTTCACAGGATACAATGAGAAGAAAACATGGAAACATGAATTTTACAGACGAAATGCCTCATTTTAATCACATTAAATTATGAGAAATAATGAGTCACAATAATGTAAACGTTAAATCAATAAGAGAGAGAGGGGGGGGGGGGATGGGACGAATACGGACAAGCACGTGAAGAGAGGAAACAGCAGCGACAACAGCCACAAAAGGATAATTACAAAAGCAACAACGATTTAACATCAGCAAGTGTATACATAACTAGCACCACTGGCAGTACATGTTCAGTTAGAATCACTTCATTGCAGTCTCCCTGTATAGAAATGCCATGGTGAGTTGAATATGATGACACTGACATAGTGTCATAATCTCGATACTTCGCATCGCGGATGGAGTCTGTGCATACAATGGTGGGCGCTCTGCCACCTGACAGACTGGCCAAAATGTCAGTTTGGCGCCTAATTAAGGGTCTAGTGCACTTTTTCTTTTCTCTTCAATATGTTTTGTACGACAAGATATCTTTAAACAGACCAGTAAACAAAATCCTTTGAGTCTGCGGAAAGTAATGACAGTTATGGCAGTAAACTTTTATTTTAACGTCACCCCAAATGATTGAAGAATACAATGACGTTTAAAACATAATACACGAAGGATGATTTGTTGGTGTCTCGCATTTGAAAGGAATGTACTTCAAATGTCACTCATGTTAATATGTTCTATTATTGCTGAACCAATAATGGTTCAGCAATAGGTCACGAGTATCCGAACTGGATTACAGTTCTAAAGTGCCAGTTGCACAATACATGTGAAAAAAAACACTCTCCAGCACTTCATGTAAACTTTTTGGGCAATTTGTACTAAAACTCACTAGTTATATCAAATTGAATTTCATTGAATTGAAATGATCTTTTTTTAAATCTAATTGAATTCATTTTGTAATATTCCACTACAGAATACAAATCATATCACTGGACAATAAATAAACAACATGAATATCATCAAACTATGATTCAAAATTTGGAAATCAATTACGGAAGTAGATGCAATGATGCATGAATAAGAAAAAAAAAAACAGAAAAGGCCTTTATTTAAAGGTATTGTTTACCATTGGGAGCAGTGATTTAGTTTTTTTTTCTAGTTATCACATCTTATGCATACTTGTGAGTCAGTGGTATCACAAAACATTCTAACATATAAAAATTTCGCCACCAAGCCTAAAATATTAGGAGATATCACTATTTTTCCCAATAAACCATAAGTGTGGACAATTTAGTCTCGAAACAATTTGCTACTGTTCACATGTTATATATTTTACAATACCTAACATTGATTATGCTGATTAACATTTTTACGTTGATTGTTTCTATCCCTAACTCACATTTTAGAACTATTTTGAAGTACTAAAGATGGATTTTTGTTTCATCTGCAAGTGGTCAACAATGCCTCTAAGTAAATGGTACAGATCCAATGTGTATAACAAAAGAAAAAGACAGCGTTAAAATAATCTATGAAGGAACTTATCATAAGAACACTTTTGTGACTAGTCGGTACCTTCTGTTTAGGGCGTAATTGATTCATAAAGCGGGTATGCATTCCTGTAACATACATTATACATGAAGATAATGATGAGCAATTTCATCTGTTCTCCATCACCATGATCACTACTTCTTGCGGGTTCTGTGCTTTCCAAGGCAATTTTACATAATGGTTATAACACAACGCACCTCTCGGCACGACGAGCTGGAGTCGGTAATTACAACACGCAGTCCATGGTCTAATAGTATAAAGATTATGTCTTTATTATCACAAATGACGATATTATTTTGTTCATCAACGAGACTATGCTTGCACGAAATCTTTGATAGCCTCCAAGCACGCGTCCTTGAATCACGTGACCGTTTCACAGATTACAATGGCTGAGAATCTCATTAGTGTTATACCCCCGGAAGACTCGATTTTACGGGAGTGGTCTAAGGATTCTTCTCTTCATTATACCTCGGAAATTGCATCTGTCAGGCAGTCAATTCGTGTTTTGCCGTAAAGGAATGATGGCACTAACTCAAGGGAAGACAATACAGTTCCAAGATTAAGGACGAGATACTCTGCTTTAAGTATCTATCAATACATTACGTAATACGCATGATGCGAATTAATCGGGAATTTGCCACGTGAGCCACGTTTCATGCGCGTTGTCGTTTGAAAAAAAAAGTAGAACTGGAAGTGTGTAAAATGGAAAGGATATATATATGAAACCAAGAGTAGGGTCCGGTCTACTTTCCACGGCTCCTTCACTTCTTTTATGTCTAGTTTTGTAATAAACGTAAAGTCAAAACCGTCTTACCATTGTACACTGGTTTTAATGAATTTACATTGTGGCCGACCCAGATTTCAAAGTTGATAGTATTATGAAACAGCTTCAGCTTAATGCAGGATTCGAATAATGTATACCTCTGGAGTCAAACCACTATTAAACGCTTCGGTAATATCATGATAACGACCATTGTAATGATATTGTAACGCAATCGTAATTATAGGTTGTCCAAGGACGGTTGCGGTTTCGAGTTCTGGTTTCGTGCATAAACTGATTTCTTTCTGAATATTCGAAAGTAAATTCCATTTCCTATTAAACGGCATTATGATCTCGCCACGTGGATTTGAAAAACGAATTTCCTCTCTTATATAAAGATAAACAAACCAGCTAAAGAAGTTTGCACTTTATCGAGATATGAACTTATTACAAGAAAAAAAAGTTCAAACAAAATTATATGACTCAACACATGGCCTGTAGTCCTGGCCATAGTACTAGAAATTATATCTGAAGATCTTCATTTTGATTATACTTTAGAATAATCAAATGAAGATCTTCGGATATAGAAAACTGGGAATAGAAATGAATAATATAGATTATAATCTGTATTATTCGTTCCTATTCCCAGTTTTCTAATACAATTGGCAAAATGATGCAAAACATCAAATCAACAGTGGAATTTGTTTTAGGACACAATGTGGTATTATATTAAATTTACACCAAACAAGCAAGTCTACGACACAGTAGGGTGACAGAGACAACACACTTGTGAAAAATGGTGATAGCTACTCAGATTTTAAAGTGGAATGAATACAGATGTTTTCACGTTTTGATATACAGAAAATTAATAAAGTCAACGCATATTTAGATTCTGGTCAGAAACACTGCAAGCAAATACGGGAATGTTTCCTCTATTCAGAATAAAATATAATATCAACGGTAGCTAAAGAAAAAAAATGTTTTTGCTTGTTTTCTACATATTCAATGGTATGCAATAGGGTCAGTTATTTGATGGGGATTTAATAATACAATAATACACTATGCATAGCCCAGCAATCAGAAGATAGATAGCACGTAATCGATAATCGATACTCACCTCATCGGCAATCCAATCTAAAGAAGTAATTCGGTTATATATTGAAGCGATATTTCATTTCCAGTTTCTATTTAAGAATGACGGTAAACCTGGACCTTCCTCTGCAATTTAGACTGACCTTCAAATAATGTGAATAATGACTCTGATTGGTCTATTTCGAATCGTTCACAATGTCTTTGCTCAAGTGGGCACTTACCATCGATTTCGCTGGAATCACCGGTGACCCGCAGCGATGACAAATAGATGACACATAGGAATACTCTGAAAGTGTGCCGCAACTCCATGACCGGACTGGGATGTGGTCGCCTATCAAATTGGCAAGAGGCTCGTCAACACTGAGCGAGATGCCTTCTCCAGGATAATTCCAGGGCCAATCGAACTCCTAGCGGCCAAAAACTGTGACAGATAATAAACAAGCACACACAAAAAATCAACATCCGACAGAGTTATTGCAAAGTAACTTTGGACGATTCCAGGTCTCCGCTCATAAAGATCAGGTAAAATGATGAAAACAAAGTTGACATTAAACATATTATGCCAAGGTTTTACCGTGTACCTTTGTGGCTGTAGACACCGTCTGTTACTTGACAGTCACATGGGAGGTCCTGCGCAAGAACAAAAATGGTCAAGTTGCCAATTTAAGAGTGTCTTGAGGTGTAATGATCCATACGATCCATCATGGAACATGTGAATTTTCTAAAAATGTCGCGTATCAAAAAGAGGATCGTATCCTTCCCCCTCTCTCTGTCAAGTGAAAGTACAGCGATGACATCGCATGCGATCTTGTGAGAGCCTGGCAACGGCCACGCTCCCTTCTTCCCATCACCATGGTAACCTGACAAGGATGTAAACTGAGCGAAGCCACTTGCAGCAGAGTCACCAAGTATTCGTAGCTTGGTTATCTCATTGCGAACTGGGATTGTAAACACACGGTAGTTGATTTTTGTTTCGTTTTTCGTTCCGCTACATCTCATCATTCAATGAACACCATCACTGAGACGTTTATCTCTCTCAAACAAAATGTAATTCAACCGGATAAACGATAACATTAGTATAAGTATCAACAAGGATAGTGTGTCGAAGTCGACTAAACACAGTCAATGACATAATAGGATTACATTGACATCAATGAGACAAAGTGCTGGAGGGCCAAATTCAAGACAAAACTTGATCTGAAACTTGATGCTTGAATCAATAGAATATCATCATTCATGAAACTGAAAACTGCCAACACATTGAATCTTTTTATGACTCAATATAAGCAGCTTTTTCTTAATCTGTACTGATTGTTTATTATATATGAATGAATGACGAAAACTGTGCAATTCCCATACAAACCTTTGACAAATACCCTGCATGTTTGTTTTGTTTTGTATTGTATTGTATTGTAATATATTGTATTCGTTCAGTCGTTGTTTTGATTCCTGTTTCCTAATAATAATACATTGTTGATTTTGTAACGGTCTCTAATCTAAAGTTCTATTTTGATATATGTTTCATTCAAAACTGTGATTTTATTATTGTAAAGGGAATCTCCATTTCCAAGCCCTGGGCTTTTGCGTGATTTCCTCCTTTGACTCACACATTTATGTAAATATTTTATATGTGATTTTATGAAATGAATAAATTGAATTGAATCTCATTTTTTCCTATTCAAACGCTGACGCAGCAACACGCAGTCACAAGCGAAAAGCAATTATAGACACGACAGACCGAACGAGCGCGTGGAACAGCCGAACACAATCAGCTCTTGATGAAGCAAGTTGAATGAATGGGGGACGGGGGGTGGGGTTACAGTGAATAATATGTAAAGCGATTTGGTTACTACTGAAACATAATGGCTGTTCTAATTTCTTTCTACTTTATGTGCATGCTATCCGAGACAGAGATTCAATCATTAATATGTGCGCGGATGAGCGAACAATTAATCAACATCCGACAAACTCTGGATGTTGCCTTTGGCATGTGTGCTCGAGATCGAATCGTCACGTGGTTGTTTTGTTTTGTTTTTCAGCAGCAGCAGCAGCAGCGTAACATGACTTGCTGGATTGGGGGAAAATGAGCTGGGATAGACAAGAGATAACCATTAATTCGTTTGGACGAGAACCAAAACCATTTTTACAGGCGAGCAGACATATTCAACACATGTGTTTACCTCAGATGAAAATTATACAACATTCATACGGCAGGGACAATGCTCGGCGTGGTGATGTACGCAGCAGGAAAAGTAGAACGAATAATCCTAAATATGTTTCCTACCCTTTAACGCAAGAAAAATTAAAAGGTATTATAGGCTTTTAAGGTCCCAAAGCTCATCTTTCTCTTTTTAATTCCATTATGTGCTACAGGCGCGGACTTTCATCTAGCCTGTTTTGCTTATAATATTGCAAGTCTCCAGAACAGGTACCCCGACACATAATTATGCGTAGCAATCACATACGCAAGTCACAATTCATTTTGTATTGAGTTGTCTGATATATTGAATGTGTGTGCAAAAAGAAAATGTAACTAGGAGAACACATACATAGCGTTGATCTGAAAAAAAAAAACTTAACACTCTGTAATGATAGATAAGACTGACGCAGCTAGAAATAGTGCAAATGTGGAGGAGGTAGGGAAGGGCACATGATTCAAAATAGTAATGTTATCAATTTCTGCGCACACGTACGTTGTAAATACAGGATATAGCATTGCCAACGATCGTATTTCTTCTTTTTTTCCCTCTGCAGGCTCGTACGGTTAACGATTATTTTCATTTTGTTGGTTTTTTTAAATACATTATTGAGAACTTGATTGCTTGCATGCGTTCAGTGAACACGAATGTATCTTGTGATACCGGTGGAAAAAATCAAACAAGATAATACTTTTACCCAAAATATTATTTTCCGCGTATAATCACTGTTATTATACATGACCCATGCACATACACATTTCTACGACTTGGTCAAGACAGCAGACATGCAGTCTGCTAGGCATTTTTACCTCATTACCTCACCATGCTTTGGTTTTCTCAGTGGGTCTTCCTTTCTTTTCAGAAGAAACTTACAAGAATTCCTAAATTATTGTTCCCATGGTTCAATAACGTTTCAAATTCTCTTTCTCGGTGTTTCTGCTTGAAAAATACAAAATAAAATGTTTACTTGAAGTACATCGCATACACATTTCTTGATGGAAAGAATGCGCCGGGGCTAAGCTACGAACCCACGGTTCTTTGTTGCAGTCCACACCTTCATCACAAACTGTGAAATCAAGCTGAACAAGCAATCAACCAGGAACTCGAGATTTCGGTTCAACAAAGTTCAAGAGCTAGGACGAACAGATTTGCTTGTTACCACATTGTGGCAACCACAATGTGGATTTCCTTGGTTTCTCTCCTATGTAGAATTTGCCCTGACATGACAATGTTAATTGATGCGCTTGCGGAGAGTCTCTCACCAGCTGACAGTTTGTGTTAAATGACTCGCCTGTAACTCGAAAGATGGGGCGAACGTTGTACTGCATTCGTCTAAATTACACGAGAAACAGAAAATGTTTGTAGGGTTTGGTTTTATTTGTGTTTTTCAACATTCAATTACAAAATTGTTTTATTATTGATAATTATATCTAAACATTACTGACGATAAAATACAATGTAAACAAAACTTTTAAATTTGTTATAAACGACAACTAATCAATATAAGAACAAATTTCATGAAGAGAAGTAAACAGCAGACCGCACATCATAAACCTATTATGTTCTTGAAATGATGGTAACCTGAGAATAGCATATTGAAGGGACGGAAACTGAGAAAACAAAGTGAAAAATATTGTGTCTGTAGTCGTGGAAGGTGCATTGTTCTGTGCGTGAATGTGCATGCAGTCCACAATAGTACTTACTTATCTGAAAAAAAGCTTATTATTGTCAGACATTATTATCAATTCAGTTTGAAAATGATGTTGATTTGATATACCAAAAAAAATAATAAATTAGGGAAAAGAAATGGACCGTTTTACTTCAATTGTAAGAGTCTGCATGCAAACCAATACATATTATAGGTTGTTCCTGACAACCTCAAAGGACAATCGACACAAGAAATGTAAGCCAGTTCACAGATACAATCTGAGCACGTGCAGATAAAGGCCACTGCAGATCTTTTCTTGATACTGAATTGTAACTTAGGTATTTAAAAAAAGGATATGTCTTTGATGAAAACTATGTTAATATTCTTGTATGAATTAGATGCATATCGGAATGAACAGATGAACGCGTATTCTTTTTTGACCAAACTATCGTCAAAGCCGTATAAATTACTACTGCTCGGCTGTTTTTAAACTGCTCATCCAATTACAAGATAAATCCATGTTTTGACATGTCTGTGGCTCAGAGGCATTTACAAATCATTGCTAACTGTAAACTGGCTTTTATTGATGTAAGCAAACAGAATCCTACAATGTAGGTATCGAAATGTATCAAGCTCTAGGAGGAAGGGGAAAAGGTATAGTTTATTACTCAGGAGAAGATATCGATTTGAAATGCATTGGAAACTATATGGATTGTGAAGACTGGTATACCAGTCAAACCAACCGGCATTAATCCTGAAGTACACTGTATCAATATCTGGTATAAGGCGCCTTGGGCTCTTGAGGGGTCATGCGAGCAGTGCTTGAGATAGTGAATGGTACAAACTGGATATATGATCTGCTGACTGGCTTGAAAAAAGTGCGTACTAGTTAATCAAAAGCATTATTGTGAATGCAATGGTAACAACAGTTTCATTCATACTTGCATATAGGCTTGATTTGTGAATGAAGAATACAGGAAAAGGAAAGGAATGAGCGTTCATGGCCATGCTAAAATTCTAACTTACATAAAACATGTTTGTTTGTTTGTTTGTTTGATTTATTTTTCTTCCAACACAATTTCATACATAAATCAAGATTCTTTTCAGTAATATCACATAGAATATCAGTAAGCAGATTACAATGTACATGATTCAAAGAAGGAAAATCGATGTGTAAATTAATTTCATCAACAAAATATAACTCGTATTACCAAATTTCTAAATAATTATCTGAGAAATTATGGGGAAGAAGGACTGCCACTATAAGCAAAAGCTTGAACACGTGGCAGCCCAGGGACCTATCTACATAATACACAAAAAATTATATTGTTTGCGGAATGGGGAAATACTACAAAATATAACACACTGTAAATGCATTATGTTTTTATATTCTAGTACATAGATACGAGTAATAGTAAAGTGAAATATGATGATGATGATGATGATGATGATGATGACAGAGTAATGATGAGGAAAAATGTGATAATGAAGATGAAAGTGATGGTGGTGATGTTGAAGATAATGGGAATGAAATGAAATGATAGACACAGAAACATTGCGTATATTTGTTGTAGTTTTAAATCCAATTTACAGGAAAAGAAATGTGATCAAACAAAACAAAATCTATATTTAGATGCTATGTTCATAGATTGTAATCTGACAGTAATGTAGTTTTCAATCTAGCCTTGAAAGAATATAACGTTTTACATGTTTTAACATAACCTGGGAGTGTGTTCCAAAGATTTGGTCCATTATGTCTTATAGATTTTTGTGCAATTAATAATTTGGGATTTACTAAATGAAAATTTTGCGAATTACGAGTGGGATATGAATGAACAGTATAATTCAGTTTAAAGAAATCGTGAAAAATGTTTGGAAGTAAGTTGTTCAAATACTTAAACATAAAAAGCAAAGAATGAAAGGTATTTATATCAAATATATTCAGTGTTTTTAACTGATAAAAAAGTGGACTGGTGTGGGCTAAGTATTGTGATCCAGTACAGATGCGAATGGCTTTCTTTTGTAATAAATAAATAGAGTTTAGTTTAGTTTTTGAACTTGTATAGGCCCACACTAGATTACAATACATAATATATGGTAGAATTAAAGAATTGTAAAGCATAAAAAGAGTATGTTCAGGAAGCTGACTTTTCATCTTTGAAAGAACACCTATATTTCTAGAAATGCAGGTTGCAAAATGACGTATATGATCATTCCAGGTTAGGTTTTCGTCAATAAAAATGCCTAAAAACTTAGTAGAACTTTTACGTTCAAGAAGTACATTATCAATCCTGATATCATTTACGAAATCATTTGTGTGAGTTTGCATGTGTTTAAAATAAATATAATTTGTTTTATCAATATTAAGTGATAATTTATTATTCCTAAACCAGTTTGATACATTTGGTAACTCTGCATTAAGTGTGGATACTAACGTTTCTATATTATCGTGGGAATAAAAGAATATTCGTGTCATCGACATAAGTTTATAATATAAATGATATAGACAACGAATTAACAATATCATTGATATATAACAAAAAGAGAAGGGGACCTAATATTGAGCCCTGGGGCACACCACATTTTATCTGTAAAAAAATTGACTACATGTCATTATGTACAATATATTGCTGTCTACATGATAAATAATCCCTAAACCACGAGAGTGCAACATCGCGAACACCATAAAACTGTAACTTTTTAAGTAAAATATCATGTTGTAACGTATCAAACGCCTTAGATAAATCCATAAAAACTCCTATAACATGTTATCTATTTGCCATTGCGTTTGTAATTTGATCATACAACTGGACCAAAGCCAAATCTGTAGAATAATTCTTTCGAAAACTATATTGATGTAAATTCAAAACTGCATGATTATGCAAAAATTTATAAAACCTATCATATATAATTTTTTTCAAGAATTTTGGAAATACTAGGAAGAATAGAAATTGGTCTATAATTACTAATTTGACAAGGATCATCTTTCTTTTACACTGGGTTTACCTTTGCAATTTTTTACAGAATTGGAACATTTTCCAGACAATAAAGAAAGGTTGAATATGTTAGTAAGTGGATCAGCAATTTGATATATGATTTGTTTTAGTACTAATGTGCTTATTCTATCACATCCACTTGCCTTGCTAGAATTCAACTTTTTCGTAATAGTAATAATTTCTGTGGGATTTGTAGGGTTTAAAAATAACGATGATGTGAAAGAACCATTTGGGTATATATATATATATATATATATATATATATATATATATATATTCTCCCTAGCTCTATTATATATACAAACGCATACACTCACATACACAAGAGAAAACAATGCGAAATCAAAATCGTGGAGAAATGCTATGTTCCAAGTTTTAAACTGTTTTTGTTTCATCCTCTTTTGTGATGTGCTTTCAAATCAATCTGACTCCAAACGCTTTCTATATATTTATTATATCACTCGTGGCAGGTTATCTTCACAGAAGTCTTAGAGGTCATGATATAAAATTGACTTTAATACGTAATATCATTTTTTTAATATTTCCTCTTCCTTCACTCTTGCCAATGAACCATTTTGTACAGTTTGGAAACTATTTCTTTTTTGAAATAAATTCAGGGAAATCTTTTCCGTTTGGATATTTATACCCTCAGATAACAGTCTTCTATTCCCTTGAATGTGACTCTTAAAAATTTGCTGTGGCCTCAACAAAAATTATGGACTTCAGGAAGTAACGTTTCTGAAGTGCAGTCTGTGAAGGAAATGTTTTGCTTAGATTCAAAGGTTCAAGATTATGACACTTCCCGAATCTTAGCACTCATGACTAAAACACATAATTATGTATCACGGCTAAAGATTATTATGAAAACAAAGGAGCTATTTTACGACGGTTTTCGCAATTTTTTGTTCTATGTTAAGGGCATGGTGTCAAATAGAGGATAGTTGTAATTGGTCATCATAATCGTAAAATTCATATCATTAAAGGGCTTATATTATTCGTTACATATCTTACTATTATTTACGTAGGTATGTGGACCCGTATGAAAACCAGAGATACTGATCAGGGTGTTCTTTCCTGTGAGGTGAAAATGAACTCAAATTCAAAATACTGAATTACATATATCAGATAGAAAAATGGTAAAGAGATGCGCCGTGAATTGCAAAAACACATGTATTATTTTTATCTAACTGTCTGTTACGTGGTGCATATACTGAGATTGTTGTGGTTGGCTGTCGAGTAAATTTACATGAATCGTCATATCAGAGATCAGATGGAAGAAAATGAAATTGAAATTGACTTTGGTATCTTTTAACTTTTATGGCTTTGATATATTTCGACAATATCAAGACTGACTATGTGACATTAAGAGGTATATATAGTTATCATTTTCTTGATTGAATTATTTTTTGGTTATCTGCGAGGGTGTTTTTCTGTTATGAATGACTGTTCCTGAAAATGTATTTTACATTGCGGGAGGAGTGGAAAAGAACAAAAGGACCACCACCACCAACAACAACAACAAAGCCATTGGACCTTGGAAACTTGGAAAACTTCCAGAAATCGTACACTATACGGGCTATACCGCATTTTTTTCCTTTCTATTCTTGTTATCTGCACCATTAATGCATCACATTGATATCACATTCATAATTTCTCTCCAGGAATGTTACGATTGATTAGATAGTCAATGTTCATCTCTGTAAGATGTTGATTTTGTTTAAAAGTAATGTTCCCGAAAGGGTTCAGAACTCAATGGCGTTGGCAGCCAATCAAGAGAGGCTTAAAGGGATGGTACAGTATTGGTGGAGATGAGAATTGGACTTTTAACTTTTTGCGAGAAACCAAGAAAACGCTTATGATATAGTACAGAACATACCATTTTAAGAGGAATTCAAAGTTTATTTGAAGAAAATTGGGTTTGGAATGAATGAATCATCCAAAAACAAAGTAAAACAAAGCAATCATAATAAAGTGTGGGTCCCACACTTTATTAGAATTGTATTTTTTTGGATATCTCAGCCATTTCAAAACCACTTTTCATCAAATAAACATTGAATTCCTCATAGAATTACATAGTCTTTCATATTTCATAAGAGGTTTCTCATTATCTCACCAAAAAATGTTAGAAACTTGAAATTAGGTCTCAACCAAAACTATACGATCCCTTTAACGAATCCAAAACAATGGACGGTCCATTTTAACGAGTTTACAAGTCGCGTGCGCTGAGCGATGGAGACAGACACTTGAGAAGATGGAATCGACGCTCTGGAGGACGATCCAACATCGTGCACTTAAGAGTCGTTGTAATTGGATTGACCCAGATGAAGGTTGATGAGGGGCGTGAAATCGAGCATCTTGAGTCGTGTCCAGAGGGAGTCAAGATGGGTATCGCCGCTAGACGTTTGCCTTGCAAGCTGTATTAGCGACAACTGGTTTGTGTTTCTACTCAATTCGATTGTTCCGGATGAAGACAAAAGGGAGCAAGGATTTCTTGTAGCAGATATGCATCGGAGAGACTATCATATTCATGTTTGGCAAACAACTTCGCAGAGATTTATCAGACTTTTCTTTCATTTCTCACACCATTACGACGAAGAAAAACGACCAACTACTACAACAAGACGCAATGCATTCATCAAATCTGAGCCTAATCTCCCATCTTTCGTCTTTCGTCTTTTTTATTTTGTTTTCTGTTTTCGTCTTCTTCTTCTTTCCGGAATATAGATATCGACTTAATTTCCAACATTTTGTCTTAACAATAATTTGTTCACTGCCTCAATACAGAACGTAAATCAGAACTTCACTGTTAGGCAGGTACTTCAGGCGCTTTTAAACGTACGCCTTATAGTAGAAGGCGAGTGGTTTATCAATTTCGACATCCGAATCTACAGTTTGAAGTCACATTTCTGCGCGTATGGTATCGCATTTGCTATAAACTACATGTCATCATTAAGGTTAAAAAAAGAATTGAAATGAGTATAGATGTGGATTTTGTCTATGAAGGAAAATGTTAGAAACACTCACAGAAAGGTTGACTAAACATTCAGAAACTCTCTGATCCTTGGAAAATCCTTAGTCAAGATAGAATAATTCAAGGACATCAATGGAGCACAAGACCGATACCTCCGTGACGGAATTAGGCATGGAGAACAATATACGCCTAAAATTTTTCAAGTAGCAGGTCAAGAAATAACATATATACCTTTCAAAAATAAAAGATTGACAAAGTATAAATAGACACATGATATCGGAAGCTTTTCATCCCCCCCCCCAAAAAAAAAAGGACAGGCGCGCTCTGTTTTCGTAGACGCACGTTTTATACATCAAGAAGGGACGTTCTCGTTGAGACATTCGATTTTGTGTGTATGGTTTATCGATTAACGAGATGAGACATTAGACTGCAAATGTATTGGAGTTCACTCATGTGTTGTTGGCAGGTTTGTAAGGTCGCAAGGAGCAGATACCAAAATTCAATCATTTCTGTATCAAAAAGAAAGAGGACATATTTGTTGTTGTGGATGAACAGTAAAAATTGAAGAATGTCCATCAAAGTTCTAGATTAGTGTAGGAAGGTCAAATCTTCGACATGTGAAAAATTGAATTCTTTGTGCTATTTGGCAGAATCTCAGGGATGTTGGAGGCATGTTGCACTTTTATCGAGATGCTTAAATTCGCACAAGAAAAAGAAGATAAGGCAAATACATTGTTATGTCGTGACAAAGCCGAAAGACATACAATACAAGAACATATGATAATCAGTCAGGGTACAAATCCATCTAGGAAGATCAATTTGAGTTGACGCTTTGCTGACCATTGTTGTAATAATTATCTACTTTGACACTGCACATTGTATGAGAGCGAAAAGTCACTGAAAAGACCACCAGACGACAATAATGGCGTCACTTTTACCGATCTCTGAATGCAAAATATAGGGCCTACTTGCTACTATAGTGCCAAAAAGTTAGATGTGTGTAAGAACGCGTTAGTTTCGAGGGCATTGAACCGCCAGTGGAGAGGACCTAAACGAAATAATGTTTCTTGGCAACGCAGCAATTACGATGAAAGCGTCAAGAATCAGCTGTTATAATGTTTGAATGACGAGCACGTGAGAAGTGACATTAAGTTATCGAAATACGTAAAGATTATTCTTTCTTCTTTTTTTTTGATGAGTGCTATCAAAATTGGCGGCCTTTGAGTGGCGATCTCAATCCGTGAAATATCTTCTTTTGATAATTATTGTGACAGTCAATCAAAACGATACTAAGTATTGTCGGCCACATTACCAGTTGGCTGCATACCGATGAAATACGATGATTAGTACAGAGGCAAATGGAACCCTGTAGGCCCACATTCCTGCGGATATAATCCTTTACGTCAGCATGCACATATCATATAATATAATTCCAAAAACGTCAACTGCATCGATAATATTCTAATCTACAACCAAAACAACTATCACAGGATAACATATCAGCGACTCAATCTAGATTTTGTTGATAAGCGAAGATTGCGCCAATCTCGGGGAAAACGGTATGTATACTTACCACGCACAACAAGTGACGCTTTCTCCGTTCTTGTTTGATTGTCCGTCCGTATCCAAATGCTCCAGTGAGCGTTTCTGACAGCACTGAAGACAGCAGTCACAATATTAATATACCAGGAATCAAGTGTTAATGTCCTCTCCAAAGGAATGAATCGAAACCACTCAAATCATACTTCGTGTGTGACCTTCACCTCCTGGGAAGTAGAATAAGGAAATAAGTCGATATTTATGAGTGTTCAGAAGCCACTTGAAATGAATACAAATTGAGGCGAACGTGGGGATTTAGCCATCTGTGATTTCCGAGAATAATCTAGCTTTGATTCAGAACCGGGAGTGACGTAGTGATATCAAATTCTCCACGTACTGGTACTGGTGAAAAAAACAAATCTACCGGCAAAAAAACGTTTCCAGTTTCTGAACGAAGTGACGCAGCATTGTCTGTTTGGGTGTAGATTTCGTCCTTTGGATTGTGTTTTTGTTTGTTGTGTTCTTGTCCAATCATTTTATATACTGCTGTCACTTAACGTTTTTCAGTTCTCCATCGTCTGCCCACTGCCTTTCACTACACGATAGAGGAAACCCATGGTTTGCTGCAAATTTCCACGAGGAAATCTCGCTAGAGCACCACCGGATATTGTCTCACAAACGTCACTCGACAGAATAGCAGAAAGTTTCTTTTTTTCCCTATAGATTCACCATTCAGTTCGAATATGAGTGAGACCACTTTTCCTGTGTTCGCGGGAAATCGCGTCACCCCAAAACAATGTACTTCTGCAGAGATCGTTTAATAGTATACGGAATTGCGTCCATATGCCTCATGTGAACATCCGAGCTAGAAATTCTTTGACGTTTGATTCGATTGCGCTTCTATGTTGTTTTTTTTCCTCTACAAGTTCACAGGCTTGAAACTCGTCCAAGATAGCGGCAGACGGTTGGTACATGGAAACGACACGTGTAAAGGTAATCATGATACACTGTGTTTATGTCCGTAAGTGCTTGCATGTAAGGGAGTTCGGCTGTCTCTTGGGTCTGGCCCGTCGGTTTACCTTTGGCAATCGCGCTAACTTGGACTTCCTGTCTAAATTTCCGCACCGCAGTGCTTATCGGGTCGCGCAAAACCATAACTTGGAAACGTTGAGCACTTGTCACCTTAATGACATAACGATCCTGATTCGGCGGAGGCAGGTCTGCAAATTACAATGATTACATTTCGATTGTGCAGTCTATCCGAGCACGAGCTGTCAAAATGAGTTTGTAATGGAAACAAAGTTCAACCGCAATGTTGTTTGTTGTTGACCTCCACTTCAGTGGATCCGGTTCACTTAATGTCAATTAAAAGTGACACAAAGTTGAACGTATCATACAATGTTTTAGTTTTGTCATGCCAGTGAGGTGTTCTGACATTCGATAAATCAATCGATATAATTTTGGCAGAAAACATGGAATTATACACTGATGAAACTCTTGACGAAATGAAAAAAAAAAGAAGTCTTACAATGACATTGTTATTGCAGGTGACTTTGTGACATTCGGCAGCTTAACGGTTTACTTAAACCTCAAAAACATTGGTAACTTTATCTGTAAACACTAGAGAGCCCACATATCTCATTTCACGATTATTTCAGATTTTCACGCTTTGCATTCATCATGTTGCTGTTACATACACTGTGCTATGGATTGATGATGCTCGATTTTTTTTTTCTGTCCCAGAACACGAAGACAATCAAGTACACTTTGATAACAGAGCCACGGGATTTTCACACTTTGCTCAGTCGTCTTTAAGATGAATGATTTTCAAGTACATGAATGATAACATAAGATTCTTAGTTATCTCAACAACGTCAGCAACTTGATGAACTCTTTGATATTGAAGGTAAATACTTCGACATACTTCCTAGAACCGTTTTAGATTGAAATTGGACGTGATTTCTAAGTTGCTAACCTAACACTTATTCTTATCCTCCACGTTAATTAGGATATTATAATATTATACCTAGGGCCTAAGTGACATTTTGGTATTGCATTGAATACGCAGTGATTCAAAATTTACAGATCGGGAAGAAAGCGAGCAAACTTTTGACAAGCATTGTGATTATTATACAGTAAAAATTTAAGAAAGTCTTTCGAAATTGTTGAAATTCTAGAAAGTCATCGGACATTGCGGTTATAGAGGGAGTTTGGAATAGTCTTATTGGTCACGTGACTTCTGAGTCAATGATAATAATATGACACATAATGTTATGTCACCAATGTCAGTTACTTACTCATTTTGACCTTCAGCTGTGGGAGATAATTTTATGTTTGTAATGATGTCGAGGGATTTTTTTCTGTTTTGTTTGTGAGATATTTTAAGGACGCCATATTACAAAACTTACTAATAGTTCTTGTCTGTGCCGTATGCACAAACATTCACGTTCCATTTCCTTGATTTGAATCAGTATTCATATTTACCATTAGGCCTATATAGATATTCGCCAAGAGACTTGAAGGTCCAAATATGATGATATTGATTCTGGATGTATCAACAGCAGGATGATAGTTGTTCCTTCTTATTATTTACTCTTGATGTTATTCTTAAAAAAAAAAACAGACACTTTTTGGCATGATTATTAAATTATTAAGCAATAAACGCTCAATCGAACACTAAAAAAAAAAAGGAAAGAAAAATATAGTTAACCTAAACATGGCCAATGATTGTTGACATAGTTATCATTCTAAATAGCAGTCAGTCAAGAATGTAAGCCATTTCAATCGTCATCAGGATCTAGTGGCCGGAATTGACGCAGATAAGGAGGGAAACATAAGGGACTAAAATGGGTGGTTTGCCTGAAAACTGAGCGGCATTTGACTCACATCCGTCATTCGCTATATTTCTTTTTCTCTCTCTCTGTTGACGAGGCAGGCGAAATGTGTGATTCATATCTGGCAACGTTGTCTGACGAGGCTTGGGAATGATCGGGACCATGCTATCGATACCCCCGAGAAGATTCCCCGCGCGATGATGTCATCCAGCGACCCAGTCATGCTCGTCACTGGCTGTCATGAGGCTTGTCTTTGACATGATGTCTAGTTTGTCAAGTCGAGTCAAAATATTTTGACGCAGCGTGGCCATGTTATAGGCCTGCCGGGTATGTATGTATGTGTGTTTGTGTGTGTTTGTGTGTGTATATGATATGGGATATCATATACACATTTGATTAAACTATCATGTACCCGTTTAGCGGGCTTTTGCGAGAATATAACATAATGTGTGTTTAAAAAAAGAAAAAACGGATTTCGTTTCTTTGGTTAAAAAAAAAAGAGTCACAATGTAAGATTGACATTATTTTGCACAATGTTTGTGTATGTACTGCATTTTGTCTTGATAATGTAAGATTGAGATTGTTTTGTACAATGCTTGTGTATAATGCAGTTTGTCTTTGTATAATGTTTTGTTTTTGTTTCAGTGAACGTAAATTTTTTTGATATGAAATTGAACGAAATTCGAATAAAGAATTATGAAAAAAAATATCACTGTACAGCTGACAGCCTTCAGAATTCAAGTCAGAAAACCAACGCTCGGCGACATTGTCAGTCCCGCGATCAGACAACTTGACACAAGTGGCCAACTATAATGCCATTAATTATCATCTTAGCAGTAACAATAACAACAGCGACAATAATAATAATAATAATAATAATAATAATAATAATAATAATAATAATAATAATAACAATGATGATAATAATAATAATAATGATGATAATGATAATGATAATAATATGGTGATAAATATATTGTTTGTTTGCACCATGTAGCATCGTATGTGTGAGCGCTGTTTTTCTACCATTTGCTATAATCACCTCATTTTACCCATATTACTGGGCCAAAAGGGGGAAATCACTTTCGTGGGCGGGAATTGAACTCGGAAACTCCAACTATAGAGCACAAAGTCTTATCGACTATTCAATTGTACTTCCACTTGTATGCGTGTGTTTGATAGATAGATAGATAGATAGATAGATAGATAGATAGATAGATAGATAGATAGATGGATGGATAGATAGCGAGATAGATTGAGAGACAGATAGAACGATTGATAGACAGACTTAGAGAGAGAGAGAGGGAGAGAGAGAGAGAGATAGATGAACTTGGTTTATTATTGTTCATTGTCAACATTTTCATGCAAACCGCGAATTTGGCGAAGAATCAAGAGTCAAGGACTGTAGAATAATAACTACAGATGGCGCTATGCTAATATCAGATACCTACCAAAATAAGTAACCTGCACACGAACTATGTGCCTTTATCCCTGCTTTTCTCTCGTGGGCTTGTGCAGTTGTTGTTCTTCAACTTAAAATTAAGCCGCGACTGCCCCCATGCTACAGAATTTGACAGGGACAGAATCTGACAGGATGTCATACATAATTGAACATAATATTATTATAAAAACCTTTTTTTTAAATCATATACACTCTAACTCAAATGGAGGCACATGCGCAGTAAGCTACACAGCTACAAGCCAGAAATCACAAAAACAGTAAAACTATTGTGGTTGTAATGCCATCGGTTTTTCTTTTTCGTTAATTGTTTGCGTTTTCATGTTTCCTTCTTTTAACCCGTTGAGGACGGACTGATTTTGTATTGTTTATCATTGGGAGCAGTGATTTACAAAATGTTTGAGTTATCACATTTGGTGCACATGTGTAGGTCTGATGTATCTATCACACAACATCCTACCATATAAAAGTTTTGCAATAAATCATAGAAATCAAATATAAGGAGATATCACTATTTGTTTCAATAAACCAAACCTGTAGACAGTGTATTCTAGAAACAATTTCATTATGAATATTGTTCACATTTTGTATAACATTGTTTATACTGATTAACATTTCTACATTGGTCGTTGCCGCTATCCCTAACTCACAGTTTAGAACTATTTTAAAGCACTAAAGCTGGGTTTTCAGTTTATCTGCAAATGGTAAATAATGCCTTTAGCCACTTCTGGAGGAGTTCCGAAAGATTTATTATAAGTAATGGAAAGCAATACAAAAATCGTGTCGCGGACGACACTCGAGCACTTTCGTGCATTCAGAGCAATTTCGTGCACTCGAGTGCACGAAATTGCACTGAATGCGTCGTCCAGTTAAAACATGAACGTCGCCCTCTCTTGACTACAGAGGACTCAAAAAAAGAGGTGGTTGACAGAATAGGGCTCACACGGGTGAATAATTCCCCATAGAGACGTGTGTTAAAATTCAAATTTCAAAAAATTCTGTAAAATAGCTGGGAGAAATGAGGTGTTTCATCTTCACTAACCTGAATAAGTGAGATATTACCTTTCATCCATCAGATTTCCAGGGTGGGTTGTTCTGCTCTAATTCTGTCCAGGGGTCCGCAAAGCCAGACTATGAGTTCTTGTCACTCAAAAAATCACCTATTTTCCGTACACGTACCCAATGAAATATAGTCCCCTCAAATTTCATCAGAAAAGCTTTCATCTTCCAACCAAAATGCAGTTTGTAGAGGAATTCATACTCAATATCTACAGCTATTCAGTTTTTTGCCAAAGTACATCATTGATTTTTAATTAATTTTTTCTTCATTTATTTTGGTATCTTTGGTACGAATTTGTGAAGGGGTCTGGGACAGTCCATTTTATTTACAGGTGTGAGCCCTATAGTGGAGGTCATATTTCTTATTTGACTTTTAAACATCATAAATGTTTTTTTATGATATTTGCCCCTACATCACATGAGAAATTACACATTCAATAATTAAAAAGCTTCTAAAAGGGACACTTTTGGAAAATCATGCCCGCCCTTTAGGGTTTGTTTTTAAAATAAATCTTGCAGTTTTGATCAGTTCTTCATATGATGAATACATAGATCCAGGCAGTTATCCTTGATTATGGGGGTGTCATCATCACCTTATAGCCTACAAAGTACTTGATAAGACTTTGTTTTGTCAAACAGACTAACTTTATGTATTTTGAGCTGTTTCAGTGGTAGCCAAAACAAAGAAATACATTAGAATAACACAGTCATTCAAAGTTGTGTGATACTGATGACTGACTGCTAAGTACTAAGAATACCCTAGTGACAAGAACATAATATTAAGAAAAGAAATTGTAGCAAGGCAGAGTTGGGGGGGGGGGGGTAGAGGAGAGAGGTAGAGAGAGGGGGTAGGGAGGGGAAGGGGAGGGAGGAAGAGATCTGGTACAATACAAGATACACAATACAAAAATAACACAGTCATTCAAAGTTGTGTGATACTGATGACTGCTATGTACTAAGATCTAGGGCCCTGTTGCATAAAACCCTTACCGCTGGACTTACCGCTCCTTTCTAGCGGTAGGTCTTCAAATTAGCGGTAAATTTTATAATCCTTGATGCTGATTGGCTGTGACCCCTAATTTTGACGGTACTTACCATTGAAATTCAATGGTAAGTTTTATGTAACGGGCCCCTAGTACCACAAGAACATAATATTAAGAAAAGAAATTGTAGCAAGGGAGAGGGGGGGGGGGAGTAGAGGAGAGAGGTAGAGAAAGAGGGGGGTAGGGAGGAGAAGGGGAGGGAGGAAGAGATCTGACACAATACAAGATACACAATACTTAGAAGAAGTCATTCAAAGTTGTGTGATACTGATGACTGCTATTTACTAAGATCTAGTACCACAAGAACATGATATTAAGAAAAGAAATTGTAGCAAGATAGAGTTGGGGAGGGGGGGGGGGAAGTAGAGGAGAGAGGTAGAGGGAGGGGGGGGGGGGAGAAGAGGGAGGGAGGAAGAGAGATCTTACACAATACAAGATCGACATAAACCAGCAGAGCTTGTATGGGATGAATACTTCCCATAGACTTGCATGTATTGCGTGCATTCTCTATAGGGTTCACACGGGTAAATAATTCCTCATAGAGACGTGTGTTAAAATTCAAATTTCAAAAAATTCTGTAAAATAGCTTGGAGAAATGAGGTGTTTCATCTTCACTAACCTGAATAAGTGAGATATTACCTTTCATCCATCAGATTTCCAGGGTGGGTTGTTCTGCTCTAATTCTGTCCAGGGGTCCGCAAAGCCAGACTACGAGTGCCCAATGAAATATAGTCCCCTCAAATTTCATCAGAAAAGCTTTCATCTTCCAACCAAAATGCAGTTTGTAGAGGAATTCATACTCAATACCTACAGCTATTCAGTTTTTTGCCAAAGTACATCATTGATTTTTAATTATTTTTTTTCTTCATTTATTTTGGTATCTTTGGTACGAATTTGTGAAGGGGTCTGGGACAGTCCATTTTATTTACAGGTGTGAGCCCAATAACTTCTGACGTGAACAGCAGACGTGGGATGTAGGCTATCATACTTATGATACATGTAATTATTGCACCATTATTATATATTATATTCTATAGAATATCAAGCATGCTACAATGTCATGACAGAAAAAATGACATTAACTCTGCTTTCTGAAAGTAAGAACATTTAGTGTTATGTATAACCACCCTGTCTGTATAAGTCCTGGTACTTTGTGTTGTTACATCTACTACTAAATATAATTATTTGTGCATATTATCAATGTTAATATATACTTTTTTCTTTCTTTACATGAATCGTGTATCATTTGTTTAATAACTTAGCACCTGTAAACCCCTTGCAGTTCGAATGTCAGTGTTAGCTTATAATACACCAGGACAATCATATAACGTCATAGATACAATTTGCCTCATGGATTTCATTCGAAGAAATGAAAATAATCTCGTTTGACTCGGTGTGCCGATGACAAAATCATGATACAATCATTCATACTGCTTTTTTTTTTCTCTCTTATTCCATTTCCACTTTGTTACTCCCAAATTTACGATAAAGTTCAATGCAGTCTATGCATCCAAACTTTTTTCGTTGTCCTCCTATATATACTATTCATATTCCTCGTCTGTCTTTTTTGGTTTTTTGCCTTTCATTTTTTTAAAGATTTTTCTTCCATTTTTTTCTTATTTTTGTCCTTCCTGCCTTTTCTTCTTTGTCTAGTAAGTTTCTGTAGTTGATTTTTTTTTTTTTTTGGTGTTGCACATACCTTACTACCTCATACTGTACTCATAATACGTATGCAATATTCCCTCTTATTTCACACACACACAAACACACACACACATCCCCATTCACGCTCTCTCACACTCACAAACACACAGGCACACATACACATACACATACACATACACATACACATACACATACACATACACATACACATACACAGATATGCTGATACGTGATGTTTGCCATTATGAACAATGCTTTTATTAAAACGTCATATCAATATGTACACAAAAGACGACAAATTCAATATCTTCAAAAGGAATCAAAGAAACACGACAATCACGATACAAACAGAATTTAGAATTATTTCACCATCATATAAAAAGATTATGTACATCCAGCAGCTATACAAAACACAGCTATTAAACTTGGCGTTTTAAGTAGTTAATCATAAATACGTTTGGTATGTAAATATTCTACAGTAACCGTTATGAACGTTGAGAAATTGAGATACCCTTTCATTACATAAAAACTAAAGATATGGAATCTATCTACTCATCAAGCGTCCCATAAATAACTGCCTTCCATGCAACTGCTCCTCTAATCTACATTCTTATTGCGATACGGCGAGTTTGTGTTTAATTTCGAACGTTTGTAACGTGTATTGTGATCAATTACACGAAACATACGCTCTTTTGAAACTGCATTGAACGAATAGGCAGAAAGTCACATGAATACACACACTTCAAAGGTTTTCGTACAGCTCAATAAATATCATTAAAAGCTCCAATGTACATCGACGTCGTCGAACAACTTGTACATCCTGATTTCAGGGTTGTTAGTTGTGAATCACCACCACTACACGCACATACTATTAACTTTATAAATGAAACAAAACAAAAACAAAACAGAGTACCGGTACGCCGATTCACCCGCTCTTAAGTTCTCAATCGGTTACCCTGGGCTGTCAGCTAACCTGGACAATCACTGTTAAACGCAAAATAATTGTAACCATGACAACATGCCACACTACAGACAGTCTCTGGCAGTGATATTTAACACAGTTCCAGATTCGCCTGAATGTCTCCGAGCTAATCTTGAGCAAGTTGACACTGAAATATTGGATGATGCATCTCATGCAACTGTTCAACAAATTTAAGTTGATGATTCCAATTTGCAAGAATGCCCTTAATTATAGTGTGAAAACAAAGACATTAAAAATAACTTTGATTGGCAACATAACTCCTTTGCTTCAAACCAGGGAAGAATTGAAGAACTGCTATTGCTTCACCACAAAAACAAAAGAAGCAATTCTTAATATTCTCTTCGTGTTTAGTTGAAAGATGCTCATTTAATAATGAAATTGCGGTCAAAATTGTACACATTACACAATTAACATTTCACAAATGCGGCAGAAAGCATCATCATTTCGCACATGACGTATACCTTTTTTTTCATTCACGTAGTTCTCCCTGGATCAGCATTGATATGTTTCTCCTCGAAATGGACGCTTTACACAATGGAGCTACTCATATAACATTTATATAAAATATGTACCTGTATGTACGTTTACATACACATATATTATATCAGGACTCGACATCAGTCAACATTAGTCGACGTTAGTCGGATAGCCTGGGACCATCAAAATTTGATGTCGGACCACCATATTTCCAAAACCGTTATCGTTTGGCGGCCCGATCGGTCAACTAAGATTCAAAGCCTATCATTATGTTTCTCTTTATTTCGGGCCACCACAATTTGAAATTCAAAGATATTCGTCTCTCAAACTGATCACCACGGAAAAAAATAACATGTATATATAATATATAATATATATATATATATATATATATATATATATATATATATAAATTATTCTTTCGTGCTTCTCTTCTCCTTCTCTCTTTTCCATGCCAAAATCCAGATAAAACAAATTGGTCCCATACTGGCGTCATAATTATGCCACCAATAACGAGAGGAAGGGAGAATATAAACATGAAAATCTTCAATGAATTGACATCGTAAGAGAAATAAATATGATATAGGTAAGTTTTGTTAACTCGTTTTCACCATGATGTTGGTTTGATTTAAACAGTATGTAACTATGGAATGTTGTTGACAGAAAAGTAGAGTATCATAGGTGTTTTGTTTTTCTCGAGAAATTGATACTTGAATTTTAATATCAGTTACTCTTAGAATCAAATTTTCAATGGAGATGAACATAAGAAAGATACATTTTAAGAAAATAGTTCTAAGGTGACATCTATTGGGCATCGCCCAATTTCTAATTTCCTTAGAACATGGCTTTTATGTTACGTTTATCGATTACTCGAGGTTGCCCTATATAGTCTCGCAAAATACAATGTAAGGTCACAAGTGTACGGTGTCTCGTAAAGTCTGCCGCGATGGTCGTAAACAGAATTTCAACGTGGCCTTTTCACATATTCCTTATTTTGAAGAGTTACTGTTTGGGTAAAATCTTTTGCAAATATTTGTCCCCATACAGTTAAGATATTCCCCTTTCCAGACTACTGATAGCCGCACAATAAAATGATCCCGAAACGGATGCAGATTCCATCGTTTCCATGACAACAAGACTCGTGATGGTGATGTCTGGCCAGCGCGACGTAAGGTCTACGAACGTTGCTGTGCTCATGCGCGTATATAGGGCACTCACGAGGATGCGTATGATATGAATATTTTTAGCTTGGTTGGTCAACCACGCCGAACAGTGAGACGTAAACGTCAATGAAACTTACACAGGCCCACAGGGATCCTGATGTAGAACATGATGTGAATAACCATCAGGGTACGCCATGCCAAACATCAAGAGGTCTGTGCTTGTATGTGATCACATTATTATGAAAGATGGGGTATACTGCTGGCAGGAGAATGAAGGCTATTGCTGTTAATAGGTATTGTCTGCAGATATCTGGTGTAATCAAAGAAACGGAATACGTCTTTTTGCGTGTATAGATATATCAAATTAATGAATTCCAGTTATGATAGTTTATGTACATTATTTGATTAATGTACATTATCATGTCAGTTGCTCTTGTTTTTTTTTTGGGGGGGGGGGTGGTGGTAACTGATTTTCAGCTTTTTGCCGTGATAAAATGTGTTTTTTTAGGTCATTTTTTATCCAAGATTAACCTTAAATCATGGTTTTAGACAAGAGTTTACCGTTTTGTTATCTAAAACAGATGTAACATACTTAGCTTCTCGTCCCTCGGATGTGCTTCCATATAATTATGGCACAAAAGAAACTCAATTACCCTTTTTCGTATGTGTGTGGGTTTTTTTGTGTGGTTGTTTTTCCGTTTTCCATTTGATTTTTTTTGTTTTGTATGTCCTGATTGCTTATTTATGATAATTTAGTATTATCGATATTCTTATTGATTGTCGATTATAGACATTTTGTTTTGGACTATTAGCTTATTATCTGTTCATATTTTCAGCACATTTTATATATAATATATGTAATGTATTACATATATATATATATATATATATATATATGTATATGTAATGTTTTGTTTCAAAGTGACAATAATAATCATTTCATATCTTATCAAAAATGCAGCTGTATGTTACTCCGCAATTCAGCCTTTTGGCTGCCATGGTAGTTTTGTGCATGAATAAAGCAGATTGAACTGAATTGGATGAACTAGATCAAACAACATGCTCATCTCTGAGACGGAAAGTTCAGCTGGCAGTGCGAATACAAATTCGTCCCGAGTTTCAGAATGATTTCGATGACGTCATCATATCCACCTCGACACGGACTGGACTCATCTTCATCGGCAGATTTGGTTTACGTAGTACAAGAACTGCTGGATGAAAGAATTCTGTGTAGATCTGAAAGACAATATGGAAACAAGAGGAAAGTGTAAGAGCAGGGGGCTTAGTCATTTATTTAGAAGTATCGCTGCTGTATAAACGTATTGACTCTCATCGGGTAATCACTGCCGTGTCTTGCATACCTTGACAATTTTGATTTTAAAATTTAAATTGACAATATTACAATTTGTGCGTTTGTTGAATCACAGCATGCTATACGCGGCTTTAAATTCTCACACGGTTTAAAAATTACCTTGATCTTAAATTGGATTGACTTTTATTTGACAAAACTAGTGAGAAAATCGTATATTTATGTCATTCTCTTTTTTTCCTCGCTGTCTCATCGAGTGTACGCTGATAAAAAAAAAAATGAGACGGATAACGAGGGTTCACATTTCGTTCATCACATGCCAATGCGAGGTTAATAGGGTTAATAATTTTGAACAACGATGATTATGAAACTGTGTGCACCAACAATATGGGCGTGCTCTCAAATAGCCATGTGATCTACATAAAAAGTAAAACAAGCACAAGCGATGGCTGTTTCAAGTGCAGCTTAAAGACAAAACAAAATACCTCCTGCCTAAAACAAAAAACAAAAAAATAACAATAATAACAATAATAAAATGATAAAAAAATAAACACGCGCCACTGCTGGTAAACCTCTTTTGAAACGTAACCCACAAGGCATCTTTGAATTGACTACTTCCGCGCGCAAGTACACTCCTGACGTTCGCGTCTGGGCGACTCAGGCAGGGAACTTTGGGCAGTCAGTAGCCAATGGTAGCCTTTGTAATCAGAGGAGGTCAGAGAGTATGATGAGACTCAATCCCAGAAGGTCAGATATGTTGATTGGCTTCCTGTTGTTCTTTATTGTTGTGTGCAAGTGAGTATGCGATTATGTCTGTGTGCGTGTGTTTGTGTAAATGTAGATACGTGTTTATGGGTGTGTGCATACTTTGGCGATAAGGATGTAACTTTTTTTTTCTTCTTTTGCCTCATAAATTTGATAATTAATTCCTAGTGATATGCGGGGCCATCAAAATCGACAGGATCCGAGCCCGCGCACACACACACGCTCGCTCCATCGTGCCTGGGACAGGAAGTGGGATGTTAACAACGACCACGAGTGACGCACTTCCGCCTCCCAGTTAATGAAGTCGCGGATGGGGGGGGGGGGGGGATAAACGCATCAACGCAGAGAAATGTGCCCCACAGATATGACTTTATCATGAATTTAGAGCTGCTAGTATTTGTTTTATGTTGCTCCGTTAAGTGTTCACTCTTTCTTGGAGTAAACACGGCGTTATCATTCCGATTCTACCTGTTACGTAGACTCAGCGTACACTCGTGCCTCACCAGTCGAAACCACTCGATTCAATATCTCAGAACAATGTAAAATGATAATAAAATTTCACCTACGGATAATGGTTTCTGGTTGGTCAGCAAATCCGATATTGTTGCTGATCAACACGTTTATCTGCATAAATGAAATTGATGCTTGCTCGAAGCCATTTTTTTTCACTTTTTACTTGAAGATTTGCCTTCTTGTTGCTATATCCAAATAATGTGTTTGTTTAATTAACTCTACTGTGCAGAGAGTAGACTTTTTGTTATCGTAATTGGTGTAATTCGTTACTTCGAGATTGGTCTTTCTGGATTTACGACTTTGCTTAACCAAGATTGCATTTATTGCGTGTTTGTGCATGTGTGACGTGATGCGTTCAGGGGGATTTGGATGGAAGCAAAATATAGATGAAATAAATGAATAAATAAATAAATAAATAAATAAATAAACAAATAAATAAATGAATGAATGAATGAATGAATAAATGAATAAATGAATAAATAAATATGATAAACAAACAAATGAATAAAATGATAAGTACAGAGATAAATATATATATAAACATATAAAATTTAATAAACGTAAATATGCAGACATTTATAAAAACATATAACGGACACTTACCTTTGGGACGAGTGCTAGTCTTGTTCAAGGTAGAGCTTCAGGTTCTCATTGTATTCTGAGTCCACACGTGCCGGTGTCGCCTCGAAGCTCCGGGTTCTTGCACTGCGCCACCTCGAAGAAGCATGTATTGAAATACGTCGTACCATCCGAGCCGCATACAGGCGAATACACGAAGATTGGACAATCTCTCTTGCACGGATCTACGATTAAATCAGAACAATGCAGAAATGATAAACTCTACAGATATGGGTCTGCAGCGATTGATGGAAAAGGAAGCTAAACTTTTTTTTTTGTTTTGGTGACAATTGCAGATTACGTAGTAAATGACAATCGCAACACAATGAGACACATTGGAACATGACCATAAAATTGATGATTAGTGCATGCCGATATTCTGTTTGGAGAAAATAGAAGGCTTTGTTTTGACTATCTTTTCGTTTGGATTTATTCCTGTTAAGAAAACTGAATTTTCATTTTTAAATTCAAAGTAAACTCAGCATCAGGAAGAGGGGGAACGCGTGTCAGTGAAATTCATTTGTTTGCGTCATAAAAGGAATGGGGAAAGTAGGGAGGGAGGTAGGTGGAGGAAAGGGTCACGTGATCATCAGTAAAGAATGAGGCAGTTCATAAACTCCTTCGCACACCCAGACTTCCCGTTCTGATTTCAACGTCGTCAAACGTTACCATGGCTTTTATCCGCTCGTCGGAAATCGTCCATATGGGAATTATTCTCCAAGTTGGGTACATTTAACTCGAGTTTTCTTCTTTTTATGGAGACGTTTGACGCATGGCAGTGAATGGTTGTGATAACGCGTTTACCCGATTCCAGGTGTGAACTCAAATGTTGAGAGCTTTCTGCCCAATTAGATGATGTCCCGTATTCCAATGGTTTCAATTTGAGCTGCAGGATGACTCTTCCTCTTCAATAATCACATTATGAGGTTTAAGACTCAATTACTCGATAAAACAATATCATAGTGACTTCATATTCATAATTCATTTCTGTTCATTTGTTGGCAAGGCTTAACAAAATGTCACATGACCTGAACAATTGGGAGGGGGATATTCAGATCGAAGAGACGTCATACTTTCTGCCATTTAGCCTGTCTTGCATGCAAAAGGAAGGAACTATTAGTAATTCTGCTCAGGAAAATCTCGCAAACATACGCCCCTCAGGTTGACGTGACCTGTAATCGATCCTATTGAAGTTTAGTATCACGTGACAGCGCGTTGCAAGAAAGTAACACTGCAACGCAAGGCCTCATGGGTATAATGTTTCTTTCCCCCTCAGTTGTAGCGCGTCTCCAAAACAAGTGACTTGTGCTGTTAAAGAGTGCATCCCTACCGTTTGGTAAACTTTTCAACATTCCTTCGGACTACAACCTTTTTACCCCTTTTCATTTCTTTCTTTTCGTTTTCTCGTGTAATCTTATCTCTCTCCTTCTCTAGACCAACGAGCAACCATTGAAATTAATCCTATTTGCTAATCCATGAACAATCTATGCGCTCTGTATGATCATACCTATAGTCACAACCCTACAGGGACCCGGATGATCAATAGTTAGATTACTGCCGTCTGCACAGCGCTGCTGGTTGAGGTGGCACAGGGATGGGTAAGTGTTACCGTCTGAGCCGCACACTTCGTGATCGTCAGGAGCCGGGCACGCGGACGGGCAACCTGAGGGAGAGAAGAATGACTCGGTGTGATTGGCGGGAAATTCAAGTCAGACGACATTAATTAGATTACAACTCTTAAAGAGTGTTCTAAGGGGGCCGCTCGGCCTTTTCTGTCACGTAGGTACCTGACAAGGTCACGTGGGTTCTACCTCAGCAGATACTCATAACTTAACCCCATCGCGAGCGTCCCTTTGCGTATTTTCTCTTCTTCACAACGTCATAGAACACCAGTACCAGGGGGGATCCAGGAATTCTGTAAAGGGGGCGTAACTATTATTTTTGGTGCCACTTCCGGGTTTCATTTCATTTTTTCTTTTTATTTCTTTTGTTTTTAACGATAAATAAAGGGGGGCGTGCGCCTCTTGCGCCCCCCTCTGGATCCGCCACTGAGTACCTTTTCATTATTTTCATACTTCACTTTGGAATGTACGAAGGTGTATGAATATATACTATAGGGAACATTTTCTTCAATTTCCATTGAAATTAACGTTTCATTGTAATTTCCTGAAGAAAAAAATGCCTACGGGCAATTTGAGTGCCTCGTTCTTTGATATTTACAAAACACAGCAATACGAATACGGAAAAAAGAGAGCGAGACAAACACGTGATCACAGATCAAGAATATTGGGATATGATGGGGAATATATCATGAAACAACAAGAAAATGGCGGATTGTTCCCATTACCTGTTGAGACGTGTTATCGGGACCAAGATCTCTTGACATTTGATTACTACGACCAAAGGACGAACATCATGCCAACCCCTCAACCTAGCGCATGATACGTATTCATTTTGTATTCTGTTTCGATTCACTATCACGAGGAAAGAGTGCGATCAGAGCTTAAATCTTATCACAAACACTGATGGCGCCAGCTCACCACAATGTCATTTTGTTGTTGGTTGTGACGAGGAATGATTCAAAGGAAATTCTACAGAAGTTGAATCACTTTAGAAGCTGTTTTATCTCAACTTTGATTCAAGGAGAAAGCTGATGTCATTGATGTCGATGATTCTACCGAATGGTGATACGACATAATAGTATCTTGACAGTAGCCCTGCTAGACCGAAAGAACAATGGCATGAGGTTTGACAGAGTCAACGAAATGAAACCAGAAAACGAAATCTGTTTTGGTTTGTTTGATTGTGTGTGTGTGTGTGTGTGTGTTGTGTTTTTTTTTTTATATTTTGATTTGTTGCAAATTCATGGCGAAGGTCTACCTGGTGAGGGCGCGATGCAGGCTCCTTGATGCACAACGTAAAGCTTCCCCTTGGGCACGTTGGTGAAGCAGGCATATCGCTCCAGTTCGCACTTGTTGTAGTACGTGATGCCGTCGGATCCGCAGCAGGGACTGTAGGTGAAGTCCTGACAGGATATTGTAGAGCAGTCTGCTGAAAAGGAGAGGACGGAACAGGACAAAATACAGAGTTATGTCAGTATGATACGATACACATGTGACAGACTTTCAGGCATTACATACTTACATGCATGTCACAAACAATCACTCGCTAAAAAACGTCATTGAAATGAGATCAAGTTATTGGACATGAAGGTATTACAAGGATTGTACTTTAGTCTTCTCAAAACACCTGCATTAACAATCTTCCATGACAAATCCGTCGTGTTAAGGATGACAAGAAACGCATTTGCTGTTGTTCCCGTGCGATGCAAGTGGCCCTGAACACTTCCCTTCCGCGAAAGCCAATTTACTGCTACCCTCCGCTGCCAAGAAAATAGAATAAACTCAGAAATGTTTACAAAAGTTTGACCACCGCGGATCAGATGTTGCCACACCGATGACCCTTCAGTAGCAGATCATTGTCCGAAAAATTTTCCCTCGATAGCCAAGGTGTACTGTATATTGCGTCTGTCACAATTGACGTCACAGACACATTAAGTCATAAGTGGTTTACATAATGAACAGTGTCTGGGAACCTCGGCTGGGAACCAATACAACTGGTTAAACATTGAACGTCTTTATGCCTTATTATTTCTCATTGCAAAATTGGGAGGCAACGCAAACACTGGATGTAGAAGTGTCTGCCATTCCTCATACACTCCGGTGTAACCAACGAGTTTGCTCCGTCCTTCTGAATATTCATTCCATTTCATGACAATAGGATTTTCTAATGGTCACTGAAGCCCTTGCTTCTCATTTGCAAAGTTACCCATGCTACCCCTGTAATACCGGAAGCCAAGACTATTGCGTGCGACAACAGTGGAATTTGGAGACAGTAGTCTTGTGAAGGTGAATGGAAAGTAGACGAAGGTTGAATGCAGTCAGCGTCGTCTTACCATCTCCACTGCACGCTCCGATGTGGGCAAGCGAGACGTCAGGTGTCCCCGGCATACAGGCCTCATAGCGCAGGTGGCACAGGGTCTCGTAGGTTTTCCCGTCAGTCCCGCACACCGGCTTCCACTTGTTGTTGGCACAGGTACTCGGGCACGGGCCGCCATCTGAGTAAGGATCATCGGCTTGGATTAGAAAACCGGGAAAATAAAACATTCGAGATTTTCAGATTTCAGAGCGGTCACAGTCTGTGTGTCCATGTATGTGATTCGAAAGGCAGAATACACAGTTACTACAGTGTACCAATATCCCACATGACTGGGGCATCGAGGTTTTCCCAAACTTTCGTGAAGGGTCATCTGGGTAGATGTGTCAATGTGTATGGGGTGAACACTGGAAGAAAATCATTTTATGGACTCGGAAGAAAAGTTACTACATGGACTCATTCCACGTCCCATTTCATAGCTGTATGCCTAACATCTAATAATCATTCTGAGTTGAAATGTAAACACGGACCCAGACTTCTATCAATCATTTGCAAATACAACGATACAAAAAATACCACGATATTTGAAATAGTATCGTCATTTGTTGTATCCCTTGAGAAGGTATAAACATAATTCAGAATCAGTTCAGATTCCCGGGTGCGGCAAAACTTGTGCCTCATCCCATCAAAGGGCCGCGTCGGTCCGTAACCACAGATGACCTCTAGATTAATTTCAATTAAAAGCAAGCACCCACAAGGGAGCAGAAACGGGAAACGAGTTCATCGTCATAATTGACAGCTAAAATAAAGATTGGACAAAGGGAAGATTCGACGCAACTGCACTCAAACAAACTTTTAACGTGAAACTTAATTCTACTCAACTCTTCTACACACGTTCAGAGAGTCAAAGTGACGGATCACACGCATCCGCGCGTGCTGCCCTATTAAAATCAGTAACGCGGTGACATTCTTGGCAAAACGGCAACAGAGGCGAGCGGAAGATATTGACCGCGAAGTTGTCATTGATTCATCAATCTGACATGCCTATAATCAAACTTTTCCTGGCTGCTCCGTGCTAAGGAGAGCTTTGTGCCCAGGTTCTGGGTGAGATGTTTTGAGTGTAAAATTCTGAGAGGAGTAAAAAAAAAAAAGTTCTTCGACCAGTTAGCGTTGCATGTACAAGTTTCCCAAACTGTCAATGGCATTTAAGCTAGATGTTGAGAACGCGCCTGGATTATAAAATCCACCATCTTTCTTCTTCTTTTGTTTCACCTCTCTATATCCATATCTCTTTCATCTAAATAACCTCGTCACTAATTGTTGTCATTTTCATTTAAGAGCTGCCGTTTCTGCGACAAGCTTTCAGTCCACGTAAAGTGGCTCTGACAGCTGTGAGTCAGTACTTACGCAAGTTTGTTCTGGTGTAACGAGATTAAGCATCTGCCACAGTGTGCAGCACATGCACATTTAATCTTTAATGTGAGGCTACCAGAGAACAGGAGACCGTCTGACAATAATATCACCGCAGCATTCTATTACCCTCCGCTCCAGCTAGTGTTCTAACGAGTAGTAATGACTGCGACAACGTAATCAAAACATTTAACCATCGGTCATCACGTATTGGATATTGTGAATGATAAAGGGTATCGACAAAATCGTCTTTCGATTTGCAGTACGGTGGTGATATAGGCAGATCTTGTTATTATTTAGATTTTTTCTTACATAAGTTAACTTGAGAAGTCCCGAAAGATGATAAAATGAAACGAAATGCCAGATTAAAGTTACTTTGGAATGTCCAAGGATGCTAACTAGAACCTCCTTGAAATGACTTGGTCCAGCAAGCAATGACCCAGGCACATAAAGTTTTATCCTATATTTACCCATCTGATGCTTCATAAGCTTCGAGTCAAAAGGTTTGTTTGTAAACATTGTCCAGAAGACATTAGCAATTCGCATGCCAATTAAGCCCAGAAGTGGAATCTTAAAGACAATAAACAAACGGACAAACGAACAAACAGATACATAAATAGATACTAGTAGCCTCCATAAGACGGTTCTTCCAGCAGGGCAGACAAATTAATGCTCAACACACACCAAATACTGGAGACGATGTTCTGCTGTATCGTACGTGTTGACCTAAATTATTCATATTTTATGATCGCCGTCGTTTTTTGAAAAAGAGACCTTGAAACACCCTCCCAGCGTCAACATCAATCTATCGAGAGATAACAATCAGGAAGGAAACGAGAGCAATTGCTAGCTTGTGTGTTGTAACCGCAGCAGCATTGAGTTGGTGCGGTCCTACTGACGAGAGACTGACGAAAGCGTATTTTAGAATTGCCGGCGACTTTCAAGTCAAGAATTTGCTGTTGGAGACATACATCCAAAACTAAAGATTCTGAGTTTGCGTCTCCCAATACTACCATGGGGATTTGTGCATGTATCTACTGGTGGCTGATAAAGGTGAACATAGTGCGCAGGTTGTTCATTTTCAAGAATCAATCAATAAAATTTATGTTAATCCTGCCTGAAGACGGTCACATGGTCCAACATGGTCGCACTCTTAAACTAGTAAGTGGTCTAACATCGCCAGTTTCTTTCACGTGGGACTTTAATGCTTTGAAACAAAAGGGCAATCTATGCCATTTTCACCCTTACGATCATTTCATATACCATAGCATATTACTGGTACGGCTGACATTCTCTAAAATCTCGCACAATTTGTAATACTAATCATGTTCTAACTGCGGAACGGTATTATTACCAACTACCATTGAAAATTAATTGTAATCTAATTTTCGACATAAGAAATGTTGTAACTTTCCAACTGTCCCTTCGTCTTTTCTCAGATTCCGTTACATTTTCCGTCTTTTTTCTCTCTTTCCTTTTTCTCAGTGTACATGTATAATGACAACACTTTTACACTGAGATCTAAAGAGTTTCTGGCTTTTCTAGGACCAATGATGGCAGCTTTCTCTTTAATATTGAAGTGTATAAATGCCACATTAAGTGCAGGTGCTCGGTGAGGGTATAATACAATGAAAGCAATTGTGAAATCATCTTATACAGAAAATCATTGGACACAGCTATACAGATCACTTCTATTGCCTCTTCTAAAAGAAAAGCATTTGTGATATCAGCCTGGAAGAATTTTGTGATGCTAGCACAGCAACCCTTCGAGCTAATGTCGATGACTCAGATTTTATTGCAGGAGCACTTCGAAGCCTTCGGAGCTTACATTGCACCGGGTTAAACGTTTCCCTTTTCTGTTACTATAGGACAAACGACATCATTGTGACGTCAAGGATTCGAGAGATGACACGGAGAACACATTGTTGGATGCATCGCCGCTGTCATCCACCCCTCATCTTTTGGTGGAGACGGGGTGGGACTTATTACTTAATGCCTCGCGTGTCGCCTTTGCCTGACCCGCACTTGAACTTCTTGCTACAAGGTTTAAAATGAATTACCGTCTGGCAGAGAGTCAATAACAAATCGATGATGCATCTTCTTCCAAAGTTTGGATGACAGATTCGTAAGATCACAGGCCAAGGGGAGGGAGATAGAGAAAGAGGGAGAGAGACAGGCAGAGAGAGAGAGAGAGAGAGAAAGAAAGAGAGAGAGAGTCAAAAGGGGAGGGAGGCATCATCGAGTCATCACCCATACAGAATGCTGCATGCATCAGGGTGCAGAGTGAATCAACCGAAAGCAATGATCGGCTCTACAACAATACCAAATGACATCACTACTGGAGTCAATGAAATTATCTTGTTCAAAAAGGGCACACCAGGGACCACACATCATATTTCTGTATCATATCTGCCCTGAAGCTGCACTCCATCAACACACTTTTTTTTTTCATTGGATGAGGTGTCATTGACACATAGCATGACATAGTGATTTCGACTTCTGCAGTCACCGTGATTACTGGAAACTTTGAAGTTATTTTTCCTTTAACATTCAAATGACGATTTAAGCAAAGACGACATTGCGTATAAATAGTCGTTATTGATAATAATAAGTGCAGATAGACAAGTAATTTCTAATCAAATACAATAAGATGGCACTTTGGGATGTGAGGCCCCCCCCCCCCCCCCCCGAAGTCTCGCTAAAGGAGGCTCCGAGTTTGATGTGAAACCAGTCTCGAGGTTAGCTCTTTGACTGAATCAGCAACTTCAGCCATTCATTCATTCATTCATTCATTCATTCATTCATTCATTCATTCATTCATTCATTCATTCATTGATTCATTCATTCATTCAATGAATTGTAACACATGAACGAGGTAGTAGTTACCAAGGACCTCTGATCAAGTGAATAGCAAAAAACAAATGTTAATGGTGGAACCTCCTGTTGAGTGAAAGCCTCGAAGGAAAAAAAGAACACAAAAAGGAGAACTACAACTGAGGATCCCTTATTATCCATGAGGTTATAGGAGAAGACATGGGTGATGATAGCGGTGCCTACATGTCCGCTGCACCCATTTTGCCAGAATTACATCTCTAGCCCTAGAATTGGGGCACGAATAAAAATCGAATCATTGGTAAAGAAGCCAGATATTGAACATGGCATGAAGATACAATGCCCCCCACCATCATCTCCAGCAACCCAAGCTATAGGATTAGGATGTGCCTTCTGAACTTAGCTCTGTAGTGATGACGGTAAAATCGTTCTACTGGGTTTTCCAGCTCCCTCACATCGTGGTATTTTCCATGTACGTGAGAAGGGGCTTTTAGGATTCAGTTGCGACGGAAGTCCGAGATAAACTCTCTAAATGCATCTCACACCTCGGAAACCGAACGGCAAACAGTTCAATTGAAGGAGGTGGAAATTTCGATTCGAGGTTTACGCCATTCCTCTCTTGCGTATTACTTGTTCTCAGAAAACCGACCGACGAAGCCACACAGGTAAGAGCTCGGCAGTACCCCGTATGTTACCAGGTGGTTACAAGTTTTTATCTTTGCACCCTCGTATCCTCGGGAACGCCTATTCCAGCATTAACTCTACACACGATTTCCAAGTAGTGTTTTCTCACCGTTGCCACCTTTCTAAGAGAAGCATTTACGCATAATCGGGAAATATAAGTGCCAACAACCGTTACATTGCATCTTTGCTGTTCAATTGCTCATTTCCGGCTAATTCGGGCCTCTTTCGAGGGGTCATCATGTAAACGACCTCAGAGATGACTGTGATGTCACTCCTACCTTATCACGACATTGAATTATCATTCCACATTATACTTACGGATCATACAGACACGCACGTTTAGAAAAAAAAAAACCTCCAATATTAACTATTACGAAAAAGTGTACAGCGTACTGTAATAACATCTTTGTGACGATGACCATTGTCAAATCAGTTTGACAACGATACATGCAACTGTGAATTAAAACCTCTCTCTAAAATGTGTATGCGTATTAAGTATGATTAACCTCTACACTCACGTGCATCGGAAGATCGTAATAAACGGTAATACATGAACAATAATGTACAAGAGATTTATTGACCGATCTACAGGTGGTGGGTTCAAGGAAAATTGCAGATGGTTGAATTAAACAGTCTGGAGTGAAATACAGTAAAACACGCAAACAAACAAAGAACAAACAAACAAACAAATAAAAAACTTCAATTACCTGGATTTAACTCAGGAAATAAAGTAGTAGGGATGGGTGGCTCAGTTGGGATGGATATTGTAGTGGTTGGCTTCTCCAGTGTTACACTTGTCGTTGAACCCCTGATGGTAGTCGACGACGATGCTGTAGCAGGTGTGGTAGATTTGCCCCCACCACCACCACCACTACTTCCACCATCAGTGCTGCCACCCCCTCCTCCTCCACCTCTTCCTCCTTCTCCCGATCCATCACCGCCTCCTCCTCCTTCTGTTCCTCCACCACTATCTCCACCCCCTCCTCCGCCTCCGCCTCCTCCTCCTCCCGTCCCACCACCTCCTCCTCCACCAGACCCGCTTCCTCCGCCGGTGCCTCCTCCGTGTCTACGGCGACAGGGCCCTTCGTAGAGCACGTAGACCTCTTCGCCTGAGATGCATCTTAGTACTTCTAGATGACATTTGGACAGGTAGGTGACCCCGTTAGTGCCGCAGACTGTCTGAGCAATATGCGGGCAGTCCTGGTGGCACGTCTTTGGTGTTGACGGACCTATGTTTATGAAGTCATAATGACAACAATTAGATTCCGGTATCAGAATACTTGATAAAACGGATGAAAGCGTAAGTGAATACAGTGTGCAATTCCCTCTTGACTTCTATCGTTTCCTCCAAGTTCTTGTACATAGTGAAGTCCTTGTAAAATACTGGAAAATCGAGATATTTGTAAGTTTTGTGTTGGGTCTTGATTTTCATATTCGTAAACTTAGTACTATGACCGACATAGTTGTCCAAATCAGCTGTATGTAATATGTTTAAAATTCATATCGAAACGGAGCTTCGAAACCCACTGATTTTTTTGTTAGCCCTAGAAGTTGACGGGCAGAATAGTGTATAAGGCCACATGAACTGGCAGGTCATTCTCGATGGAAGAGATTCCTGCTGAGCTGGAATCAGCTCCAAATCAAAACCAATCAGGGAGCCATGTTCTCACTCTGTGTGGTGGTCGCTACGGTTGTAGGTCTTACGCACGGCCCTTTGGTGGCGCGTTCCACCGCTCTTCCTGCGCACTTCGCCCTCTCCAGCTCGCAGTCGCTCCGGTACGTTCTGCCGTCGGTGCCGCAGATGGGACCACGAAGCAGCCATCGGGGACACTGGTGCTGAATGGTGGTGCAGAACTCTGGCGGGGTTTGCTCAGAACTCTCTGAACTGTCGCCTGAGGATTATGAAAGGAATAACATTTATATCATGAAATACTCGAATAAGTCTGTATTCCTTGACAGTTACCATCTTTTTTTTCAATACAAAAACAAAACAAAAACAAAAACATTATTCAGAAACGTCACATTTTAACCCTGTCACAAACATCCCCTCAATATATCTGTGAGACTTCAGTAAACAAGGTGCCGATGGTAACAACAGATTTAACCGACCCATAATCATAGTCAGTTTATGGGATTGTCGGTAGAAAATATTAATTATATTAATTAATATTAAACGCATCAAAACCAATCGTGCTATCTTCACATTAGGATGCAAGGCACAAAATACGTTAGGTATTAGAACTTTGTTTGTATCATTCTTTGACATCTGCGTCTTTGCAGCTCACCACTAGACTAGCACATGCATCATTCATCTTTTAACTGTCCACCCTATAATCCCGTAATGGTTACTAGGGTCGATCATTCAGATCAACCAGGGCATAGCTTCTCGTTCATACTATCAAGGGGGTAATAAAACATAATTGAATCAACGTTAGGCAGGTACCCGGCGACAGTTTCATACACTGTCCAGGGCAGCTGCAGGCCTACCAATGCTATGACATAGTGGTTGCCATGGAGATCAAAGACGTGCTGTGAGTTGCAAGTCGCAATTGATTGTGACGTCCTGTCTGGGACGTATTACTGGAACCCAGTGATCTTCTTCTCCCAGGCCAGTTGATAAGCTCGCTTTAACCTTTTCTGTATCAGGGACTTTGGACAGTGCGCATAACGCTATGGGGTTTTCTGTGCCAATCAGCACTCAAAACATGCAAAGGGTTAAACTCAAACTCTTGAGGGGGTTTTCCTGCACTCCTTATGGAATCCACCCTCATCAAAAAAAAAAAACGCAAGGAAGTCAGAACCTTAAGACGCATACTTTCGTCCGTCCTGTCTTTATCAGCTTTAGACTTATCGAAGAATTCTATTCGCGTGTATCATAAATACCCCCGTGACTCATCGGCTATTCAAGAAACATGAACCTTTTTAGGATAATGATTACACGGGATACTCCATCAAGCTAGGTTACCAAAATAGATTGTGGTCAAAATGACGTATGAATCAATGGTGTAAACTTAAATGACCTTGTACAGGTGCATTCTGACTGCGTCGGGGAGTTTTAATATAAATTGATGATAGTGCGTGTCATGTTCATGCTGAGATCCTTTAGAATTTGAAAGGTTAGTATGACAGCATTTTGGCAAGTTTTTCCATGCCGGTTATTTATGAAAAATTACGTAACTCGTCTATTTGACACGATGTCAATAGTATCGATGGAACATAGAAATTCCCATATCAGTTTGACAAAATAATCGCATCATTCTCTCATATAAAGTGCAATATAAAGGTGAATGTCATACATAGGTCCTACATACACAGACAAACAAGCACATTCATGACTATATACACATGTGTGTACTAGCACACAAACAAACAAACAAACAAACTTACACAACATACACAGACACACATGCACAGAAACAGATGTCATATCACAAGAGACAGTGGACCCCTTTTCCCAATGTCTTCTATCTAATGGTTAATAAATATCCTTTTTCTGTGGAATGCATTTTCAGAGGACAGAGTAACTTCATCTGTAGATGAAGATACGTCAGCAGAGAAAAGGAAAATGACAATGAGTTTCCAATACTGTCTCCTCTTTGTCATTCCTTCCTTCTTTCATTCATTGGAATATCAGTCATTAACTTGTAAATCTATTCATAATTGTTCATTTACTATCTCACTTTCTCATTTCGGCTGCCTTAAAGACTTTAAGATTACTGAGTCTGAGTCGATTCAGGACTACAACGGATTTAACTTGATGATAAACTAACCACAGGAGCTGTCAAATCATCTATGGGGTCCCACACCCTTCTCTATCCGTTCCAGTAATTTGCTTATGCGAGGGGTTCTACGTTTACAATGTGCGTGTATTCAAAGTAGGTCCCCTCTACTCGGCGACGACAAACTCGCGAAACTATAGCTCCAATCTACTACAGTGTTAGTTCCAATCTCCTTTTCCGTTTGCAAGATCTGCTGGGTAATCAAGTCAAGGTATGAATGGAGTAACTCTGGAACTTCACAATTCTGTCTTCAAATTGAGCGTGGTCACGGCCCACTTTGCAAAACAGGGAGCGGTGATTTGCACGCTCCGCCTTTTCTCTGCGGGTTCGTATACTAAAAACTAAGTACTTCCCGCTGACAAAGGCGGTCGCGTCATAGATGTCTAATTATACGTTCAATTAACCTCTAACTCTGTGACCACAATGTAATACTCATTAGCATGGCGTTCTTTGTTTCCCCTTTGTTCTGAATTATGGCGCTTCAAAGTGCCCGCGAGCAAGATAACTGGCTGAAGTCAAGAATGGAGAATGGAAAATGTTCATGTAATTGAGGACGAGTGTTCTGTTGAGGTTTTTGTCTTGTGGCAGAATTCTAACAAGTAGGCCTATGTACTGGCGATGGACGGCGCGTTCTAATTTCACATCTGGTCGCCATCTTGACTGAGCTTTTCAAACGATCTTGATGGACTTTTGAATGCCACAAGACGCGGCACAAGGGATTATTTCAAACTGTATTCTACATTCCGAACGATGGTCATTATGTTTGAAATATCTATTAATAGTTTTCCATACATTGCCATCCACAAAACTCCCTTTATTTTCTCTAACACTGACAAAGAGACAACGGCTATGAAAAATACTGATTTTAATGCACGTTCGATGAAATGTCAGTGTGCACTGAATAGTTGTAGAAATATTATCTTTTTTTTTTTCTATATCAAAATTAAGATTAATGCCCAGTCATTGTCAATGGTTTCTCATTTGCCATCATTATACTGATACTTTTTCGGCTTTTGTCATACTAATGGCACAATAAATCGTCTGCAATGATAATTAATTCCAAAAGGGCGAATCCGGAATAGGCGCTACTGAGCGACCGCATGTAACGATCACGTGACAATTCCAGTATAGGATACACCCAAAACCGCTAAGACCAAGTTTATGCGATGTCCAATGTAAATGTCGCACCTCTCTGTATCATTTTTTTTTTCCCGATTGGATCCTGCCATAAGAAGCAGAAAATACAGAATCTGTAAATATAGTGAACAGGAATACGCTACTGTCTAAGAACGGTGCTAAAACACACTTCATAAAGGTTCCCTGTTTATACTATTCGCAATAAACCCTTTTTCACACACTCCATAATTGTACACCCTGTATAGCGTTTTCCTTTTATTCTTGTTGGGCTGATATGTATCAAAGCTGCTGTAGCGCCGTAGGTTAAGAAGTGGCTTAAAGCAATCGCTGAATGTATAGGAAAACACTTCTTAATTGCTGTGATTTTTAGATATCACTATCACAATTCATGGCTAGCAAAATATCATTCTTTCTCTTCAAATTCGCGCCCTTTCCTCTGTGAGAATACCATTCCTTGCCTCAAATTTGGCATGGACCGTGCCAGCTGATATTCTTGCTACTGTTGTGCCGGAGGTAAGGAAGTGGCTTAAAGCAAGCGTTGAATGTATAGAAAAACACTTGTGAATTGCTGTGGTTTTTAGATATTATAATATCACAATACACGACGAGCATAAAGTCTTTCTTTCTCTTTAAATTCGCGCGCCTTTTCCTCTCTGAGAATTCCTTGCCTCAAACTTAACAAGGAGCGTGCCAACGGAATTCCCTCCTTAGTGAATGACCTTGGATTTTTACCAGGCATGCGGTTTGTCTCCAGCCTTGCTTTTGACTTTTCAATTCCTCCCCCTTTCTTCTGTTCCTGACGTGAGCTGGCGACACTGTTACTGACGGTTTATTTTTAGCGAGACGGCAAATTGGTCCGTTGAGCTTCAGCCAAACGTTTGTTATTGGATCCCATCTGCAATGTGAGTAGCGGTGCCGTTGACGGGTAAGAAAGTCTGCCCCTTTGACGAGAGAGAGAGAAAAAATGCCTCACTATCTTCATCTGACGTACCTGATAGGTCTTCCTACCTTACTTCTATCCCAAACCCCTGATTAGTCTGGGTCCTGCGTGTGGAAGAACACACCGAGGCGTACATTTTTTTCTTTGTTGTTATAACTAATTTGCGACGGGTGTCATTCAAATTATATCTAATGACTCTAATTCTTAACTTTCAGGAAGCTCGTCAAGCACTCATCAGAAACAGTAATAAGATGAAGATGAACTCTAAACTCGGATCGAGGTTCCGATCCCCTTCCCCTTCCCCTTCACCGAACAATCTCCTCCTCCTCCTTCTTCTTCTTCTTCTTCTTCTTCTTCGGGTTTTCCCCCTTCTTTTTTTTTCAGATATTTCCGGCATTGGAAGTTGGCATGAAAGAGTTGAGTTATCCATTTTTTCTCTGTCGCCGGCGTCGTCACCATCATCACCATCAATGTCATCAATATTATTAACGTCATAATCATTGACAAATTGTTATTCTAATAAAATGTATGACACATTGGCAAGAATTCTCAGAATTTTATTGTACTCTTCGATTGCCGTTGTAATTTTTGAACTTGTCGTCGGTATGCCAAAATAGATTGCCGTCCGCCAACCCACACGTTCTACGCAGACATCCCACGCCGTTCCGACGCGGCTCTTTCCCTTGCTAGACACAAACGAAGTTCTTCCTTCTTTCTTACACGTCCGTCGCACAAACTTGACTTCTGACATAATTTTCTCAAAATGTTCAGCCCATAATACAGGTGCTTGGATTTAGTCAAAACCGTCAATGGCTTCACACGCCCACGGTACTCTATCACCACATAGTGAGTATTACTAATTTCTGAAGTTTACATCAAATTCTAAAATAAGTACACTGTGTTGACTAGGGATACGTGAACAATCTGCGCTGCCGCACGCTTCTGGCGTAATGTTCTATTCCCGTATATAGGCCCTAATAGGGAATGCTGACTAGCACGTTCATGACCACTTTGTCTTCTTATATTCACGAGTGACCTATTTTGTCGCATGTAAACGTCTTCTATTAAAGGCATAATTTATCATTTGCAGATGAAATACAAACCCAGCATAAGTGCTTCAAAACAGTTCTAAAATGTGAGTTAGTGATAGGAACAACCAATGTAAAAATTTAAATTAGTATAATCAATGTTAAGCATTGTTGAATATCCAAATGTGAACAATAGTTATAATAAGATGTTTCCAGACTAAACCGTCTACGGTTACGGTTTATTGAGAAAAATAGTGATCTTATATTTTGGGTTTTATTGAAAAATTCTTATATATGATAGGATTTTTTGTGACACAATGACCTATACACATACAAATTGTATGCATAAAATGTGATATCTTGAACATTTTTCAAATCACTGGTCCCAATAATAAACGGGACCTTTAACGTTAAATACATTTAGATGCTTCCTAAAATGGAATGATATTGTTGAGCTTCACTCTTCCCGATGTGGGATGTCAAAGCCCCGAAATGAACGAATTTCAAAGAGTTCTAATTGTACGCGCCATATTAGGCATCATATAATGTGATAGTGTTCTGGTGATTTATTCAACAATAGGTAGACTGGGGGGGGGGGGGGCTGTTTGATCAAGGTACAGTAAATTAGACTGGTGTGTTTAACGTTTGGTAGTATAAAATTATGATAAGCTTTGTCACTATACAAAGATATTGAGAGAGGCAATTAAGGAAACTACACCTCACACTATCAATTGTTATAGAGAAAGCAGAGAAAGAGACGAATATATGCATATTATATAAATGTATAGGCATATATATGTATATATGTATATATATATATATATATATATATATATATACAAAGACAAGAAGGAAGAGAGAGAGAGAGAAGAGAAAAGAGAGATTGGCTCATCTCTGCAAGGTACCAAAGGGATTATGTTTGCCGGAAATGATTCTTTGTCGTTGCCAGGTAAATCAAAACATTAGTTCTAATGTGCATTAAATCGGCATCATCGAAATTGTGGTGTCATTGCGGAGTCTGGCCCCCGCGGGCAGGAGCGGCACTCTCTGACGGAAGTGGGGTTACAATCGTACTTCTATCCACAAAACATGCCCCTGGTTCCGGTGCTCAGTCCTCGTCAGTCAGCACACGCTTATGAAAGTGCAATTCAATAAATCCCAGTGATGCCACAGACAGATCACTTGACCGCGCTATTTATTCCCAACATAAGAGGAGAATCGAGCCCCCGGGTCACCGTATAAATTTCGATCGTTGCCATATTTCTATATTTTGTTGCACTCCTCGTTTGCAGAAGCAAGCCTTCCACTCTCCGCCAAAGTTTACTGGAGAATGACACGACGGAATTTGCATGCATCAGACTTACCATCAAACTCTTTCTTATGTGAATCAGCTAGAAGTGACGGCATTTTATTTATCAACTTCCATTCTGTTCTAGGAGTGCCTTGAAAATTGTCTTGAGGTGCAGTCTGATTATACTGAAGCATGTTTTGCTGTTGCTGTTCCGATCTTAACCCTATACAAACTTATACTCCTCATATGGAAACCACACAAATGGGCTGTAAATCTATATCTATGAATCTGTAAATCGTTTGAATCTAAAGAGAGAGAGTTAGGAAATTTACGGAACAGCTTGGAAAGCAAATGCATTTTATCTTTAACTGTCAGGTCAAAAATGGCGGGGGAATAAGGAGTACGATGAGGGCAGAAATATTTTGTTCGGGTGCAAACTGAGATAGCTGAGTTAATTCGTCATCATTCTGATATCGGCAGCACAGGTTTATCGCAGATGATTCATATTCCCATGTATGACTTGGTAAATTCTGATGCTAAAGGTGAGAATCAGAATGCAGGAGTTCATAATCTACACTACATAAAGGTTGGAAAACCTTGAAAATAAAGTCACTTTTTCTAAAAAGCGCGTTTTATTACTCATTATCATACATTAAACTCATCCGAGATTCCCTGATACCGAACACTAGCTGCCGACTCTTGCTGCATTCCATGCCAAGACATGGATCATTCGCTTTAGAAACTGCAACGGAAGTCCCAGGATTTAGCGGGCGGATTGCTCACACACACACACACACACACACACACACACACTCTCTCTCTCTCTCTCTCTCTCTCTCTCTCTTTCCCTTTCAAACAACAACCCCACAAGAGACTGACAACGATTTCGTGACGTCAATTGGAAAGTGACGTAAGCGTACCATGTGATCGACAAAAGTGAGAGTACTCCTGACCTTTATTAAAACATGTTGATATCAGGAGCTATCGGTTCCGATCGAAAGGCGCGCTTTTGATAGGAATGTTGAAGCTTTGATTAATATGTCCTAATCAATAAATTACACCATGAATATTGGTCGGTTTCCTTTAGATAAATCTTTAAAAGATACGCAAAAACACAAGTTAAGTATTCTTTTGTCTGAGTTGAGATAAATGGTGTCCGGTAATTTGTGTAATACTTGTCATGGCGTTTGATATATGAAATTTAAAGTCAGCTGTGGTATGTTCGGCAACCGACATGACCGAAAAGATAACCACATTGTATCTTTAAGAAAACAGAGAGGTAACTGAAATTTATTAATCCTCTTTCTCCGATAAATCAAAACTGTATAGAAAAAGAATACAGGAAATATGTCACAAATTAGGCCTATACGTGCAGCTCTTGTTTTATATATAAATCGAACAGGTTAATGCGGTGCTACTAAGGGAAAAATAGTCGAAGCATTGTTATCGCAAAGTACGTCGTTCTTCCAAAAATTGTTGTGTGTGTCTGTATTACGTGTTTTTGTTCGTTTAATCGCAGACTAAATAGGTAAAGCAGTACTACATCGTTAAAGTGGGGTCATCCAATAAGTTAAATCGATCAGGAGTAAGCTCCAAATCATGTTCACTTAAAAGGAAAGTAATCGTATACAAACACACACACACAAACACACACACACACACACACACACACACACACAAATCAATGCACATCAACTTGTCAAAAGCCGTCAGAGCGGTTTAGAATATAAAACACGTGTCCCGTCTAGCAATGTCTAGAAGGTACGATTTTTGTTGAAAGCAAAAATTGGAGTCACCTCGATAATGATTTCCTCTTGTATTGAGTTGTACACCTGCGTTTTATTAAACGACTCTCCTCATGCCAAAGAAACCGGGCCCACGATCATCAATCTAGTTATTTCCGCCCGCAACCGATCTCAAGGCGGCGCGCAGAATCCGCGAAACAGATGACAAAATAAAGTGATCAACGCGAAGAATCACACATCACACCTGATAGCAGTCTAAAGTGAGTCGATTTAAACCAGGAGGCTTCTCACCTCCCTGATTTAAAGGACAAGTTCACCTTTATAAACATAAGGATTAAGAGAATGTAGCAACATTAGTAGAACACATCATTGAAAGTTTGAGGAAAATCAGACCATCGGTTCAAAAGTTATGAATTTTTGAAGTTTTTGTGCAGTACCCGCTGGATGAGAAGACTACTGCAGTGCATGAATAACTTAGATGTCACATGCGTACAACAATATAAGGAAAATATAAAGAGAATTTCACAAAATTCCATCTTTCGAAAAAAGTACACATTCATCTGACTCCGTACCGACAAATGTTATGGGTAATATTATTCCCCCTACCTTTAGAAAGAGGCAAGTCAAGTGCTCTTTTATTATGCGAAAAAAGTGAAAATGTGTTGAATTTTCTTTTACATTTTCTTTATACTGTTGTACGCATATGACTCACAAGCTGTAGTAGTCTCCTCATCCAGCGGTTCCAACACAAAAATTTAAAAAATTCATAACTTTTGCATCGATTGTCCGATTTTCCTCAAACTTTCACTGATGTGTTCTACTAATATTGTTACATTTTCTCAATCCTTATGTTTATGAAGGTGAACTTGTCCTTTAAACTAATCGCATTGCATCCTATCTCTGCGGTGCCCCGTAGTACCGGGCAAATGTCTTAACGTCCCGTGGAAATTGGGGTCGTCACTTGAGCATGATAAAGTCTTCAATGAGATTTGAGTTAAAGCTGACATTTAGGGTAATCCTCGATATCCATTGGCATCTTTTAATCTAGTACATTTTTTTGCCACGAGAGTCTATCTTTAAGAAGTCTCGTGACACCACTGGGGAAAATTAGGACTGCCTATAGTGATTAAATCAATCATACCTTCAACGAGATAATTGTAAATCTTATTGCACCTCTAACCAATTATCAGACTATTGCTAACTGAAACGCAAATCTACAAAATACGACAGAAGAAGGAATGAATGTATGTTTGGGATATATTCGCGATAAAAGTATGTGAAGTGCATCACTCGTTTGATCTTTTAGTATTTCAGAGTATTCATGAGTAGTTCATTCATAAATCTTGTATTTCTCTGCTGAAACAGCATCGAATTAATGTATGCTCCCATGTTAAAACGGATCTAAGAATATGGCACTCAAGATCCAGAACATTTCAAAAACAGTGAATACGAATGCAGATCAACTAACACACACACATATATATTGTATAAATATCTATGTTTGCTAATGTACATAATACGTAATTATATGAATACCAGCATACACAAACTTATGTGCATTTTGTGCATATGTAAGAATATGATTATGCAATATAGATAAAACATATGTAGGCCTATACATGTAGATATGGCGCCAATTCATTCTAATGATCACATAGTGCTTACCGGCATCTGTCTTCCTCGATGACGATCTGTTTTTCCTCTTGCACGATTCGTCGAAAATGACCACTATTGTCTTTTGTGTCAGGCACGACACTTTCCTTAATCTGCAAATGTCTTTATAAGTTCTATTGTCCGAGCCGCACACTCTGTGCAGACCCTTCCCCCTCATCTCGCGGTAACACTCCCGGCACACTGAACGGCACTGTCTGGCGAGCTGTCTCCTCCACGATCGGCCTTCGTCATCTGCGGAAACCAAAATACAATACACATGAGATCTGTCACTTGATCTGACTTGGTTTGACTTGATTCTAATTTTGCATTTACCCCCCCCCCCCCGTACAATGACAAATATATATAAATCATAGGCCTACATAAATACAACGGAAAAGCAAATTCATCTTAAGTCAATAATCAGTAAACGCAAAATAACACTTAAAGCTAACGAATATGCAATTTCGACGTTTTTAAAGTGCCATTTCTAATCATCTACATCGTCTTCAATGAAAGTATGGTTGCGGTTGTGTTTTTTTTAATCAGTTGAGTAAATTTTGATCTGAGAAATACAATAATGACACAATCGACTGCTTTGGAAAGCAGAGATGAAGATCGCAATGAGATACGATTTATTCTTTAATACATGCGATTTCCGTGTTCGCACGGCATGTGTTCTGCACGCGGTAAGCATTCTCACTCCGTGATGTATAACAATGTCAGGTCCTAGCATTCCCCTACAGCCTGCCAAAGGCTCGGGGTAATTGTTTGCAGATCGAACTGTAAAGTTGCGATAGTCCCTTGAGAGAACACAACGCATGTTAGAAAGGAACAGAGGGGAGAGAGAATGCCGGTTAGCTTCCTGGCAGCCGACACTCCTCCTGCGCTTTCTGCCCACGAATTGTTGTGACGAGACGGTCGACTCCGAAGTTTGCCTCAATCCTAACCCTGAGACTTTGTGATAACCGTGTTAGGTCCGTTCTCAGATGCCAAGCCAGATGCCAAAGCCATATCCTCAACCATCTGGAATCACTCATCATACACATGATATCACAGCACAAAAAAAGAGAAGAAAATACAGGAACAGACGTTGAATGAGCGAGCACACATTGAGACCATGACTCTACTCCATGTTGGGACCCCAGACCATGGACTCTTTGCATGGTTGAAACGGCCGGGTGTACGTCTGCAGTCGAAGAGACCAGAGAGGTTACTATGATCCCTCTCAATCCTCCTTGGAAATTCCACGGACCCCCATATGATAAAAGTTTAAGCTCCTTTTGGATCGATACAAGTTTGATGCATCCGGTCGATGTGCACAGGAGCAGGGAGGTGAAACCTCCCTGACAGGAGTGAGCAACCTGCAAATTCTGAAGCACAGGGGATGATTGTTTAGCTTCTCCGCAGGAGGGTTCCTATGTAGTTGGACTGCGCGGGGGTGGATAAATGGTTTTTCGGTGGGTGCACTGAAAGGTCAATCGAGTGAACCAGATTTTGATAAAGTGATACCATTTGAGCCAGAATGGTCTAGTAGGATTTTCACAAAGACCTATGCGGCTTTCAACTGATCAGCTGTTGGTGTTCTTCCATTTGAGCTTTCACAACTTCCCATTTACATCAGCAAAACTTTGATCATTTTGATGTGGAGGTTCCATTACATTTGCTCCTGCTACTATTGCTCCCATGAAATATCTGCACTCTAAGCCTGACATAAATTCTATCCACAAACATAACCCGGTCCCTAATCCTAATCCTCACATCAAACTAAACCTAAAACCCTATCACAACCCTAACGCTAACCCTAAGACCAGAGCTATTGTCGCAGGAGAAAATGCCGTGTCACCCCCATGACAGCTATCTCATTCGGAGTTGTGAAACTTCCTTGTAGAATACCTTCATGGTAAGTAAGTACACTTTACTAAATTGCACTTAAGGATAGCTATAACAAGGTCCATTCTTTAGAAGACAGCCTGAGTGATTAATGATGTATTGTGTCATTTCTCTGACAGAAGAAAACAGAAAGACGCAGACCCGGAAAGAGATGGAGATAAAAAAGAAGAAGAAATAGATCCAGTCAGAGCCTAACAGTCAGACGAACAGACAGACAGCAGTGGCGGATCCAGAGGGGGCGCACCGGGCGAGCGCCTCCTCTTCATTTATTGTTAAAAGAAAAGAAATAGAAAGAAAAATGGGGGCGGCGCATGCGTCCTCCCTTTAATGTTGCAAAGGCACCTCCTCTTTACGGAATTCCTTGATCCGCCCCTGGACAGTCAGACATAGGCCTGCATGATGCTGAAATCATGAAGGTGAGACCTCCCTACTGAAAGTTAGTGCACTAATTTGCTAAACGCTTTCAGATGCATAATAATAAGATCTGTCAGTGACGGGATTCGGCCTTTTTCCTCGTCTCATACCTTGATCCTCGGCTGTCTTGAAATCCAATGCAAGGGTGAGATGGCCCCGTCGTGAAACTTGAGATTTCTTAGAGAACATGACAAGATCGAGAATAAACCCACGTAAAATGATATCTCTCCAACCAGACTCCACATTTCAATGGCATCATAAGGAACAGCTAGCAGAGGGGCCGCCACGAAACGTAATTTTGTGAGAGATCTGTAAAGGTGTTGTGAAAAAGTAAATCACAACCCTGGGACGACAAGTAGGCCTACGATTGGAAAAATATGCGAAATGCAGACCCCAATTTGAGGATTACGTCTGGAAAAATGCACACCCCCTCCCCCCCCCCCTCCCCAAAAAAAGAAGATAAAAATAGTTTGATCAAAGGGAGGATCTTGGTTGCTTTCAACACATTACAACTTACCCCCCCCCCCCCGCACCCAAGCCACATAAAGCTGAAGGGAACACAAGGATGGAGGGGGAAAGGCATATCGGAACAAAGAAACGCCTTGCATCGAAATTTACGTTACGCAAATGAAGATTATCGTGTTATCAGAAACATGCCGTGAGTTCTCATCTGTATATTAAGAAAGACTTGAACCTAGTATTATCATGACCACAAAGGCCAAGAAAATTGGAAACCGTATTATCATATGAAAATGTGCTTTTACGTGTGTTTTGTATGTGTAAAGAAATATCAAAACAAACCAATTTTTTATATTGTCGTAGAGAATGGAATGTGGTGAAGCAGGCTGAATTTCGTTTGATATAGGGCCTAGATAGCAGCCTGGTGATCCTCTAGGGTTTTTCTTACACTGGAGGGCTCATACGACATCAATCAATAACCATTCATTCATAACTCATCCCTGCTCCTGGCCTCTACGATTTGCTTCTCTTTCTCCTCCATTTGCATCCCACACGTCCTGAAGGGGCTCTCCCTTTCCCCAAGGGTAGCCCCCGATGGACTCATTACACGACGGATCTCAGAATATTTTCCTGACAGCATAAGGTGACTTGCTAAATCACAGAGAGGGGCAAAACATCGAGTAAGACGCTTTGCGACGACATTAAAGAGAAATTGCAAAGACATTTTGTCATGAAATGAAATCATTTTCCTTCGATGTGTATTTTCCTCTATATGATTTGAAACTATTTACTCAAATAAATAAATCTCAAATATTGGACATAAATGATGTTGGATAGCGGAGTACATTAGCCAGAGGCTATAGTAGAGCCACGTTGTCTGTTGTCTCTTTATTATGAGCTGTTTTCAAGCTGCAAAGTGTACAAACCATGATGTTCAAAATCTTTTATAAGGAAGGCAGATCCAGTGATGGAACACTGCCTTTTCAAAAGGCCATGCCGTTCGTATCACCCCATCTATATACACTGAGGTCAAGACGGACTCAGTGGGTAAAATGTCTTGACCATGACAACATATGCACCGGGCAGGATTCGAACCCCAAATATCCGTTTTTATAAGTCCAGAGTCCTATCTACATCATAGTGCTCTCTCTGCGTTAGAGTTTTGTTTTGCTTTTAATAACCCACCCAAATTAACCCAATAGAATCCATAACCTCAGAAAGTCAGTGGCATTGATGAATGTTGTAATGACAGACTGAAACGTCATCGAGTTTAAACAGTGACATCTGTAAAACCATGCATTGGAAATTTATCGTTATTCCATTGTCATTTGGCCGACTAATAGGGTTTAGATCATCCACTGGTGATTTTTGGAGAGTGCTTGGTGTGCAGTCACACAGCTAGGACTCTATGAATGTATACTCATGTACACTACGAAAAAAAAAGCACTACCCGGAGTCCTGAATGATATTTCATGGGCGTGACGAAGAATCTAAAAATAATTCGATGTGGCATGCTCATCAGTGCTTGAACACTGACATTCCTGATCCATGTTGACAGCCGTTGGTTCACAGTCATCGGTCAAGAATGGGCGAAGCAATCTGGCATCTTCTCGGAGTGTTTGGATTCCTGAAGGGGACTGAGAGTAGACCCGATGGAGGTATGGGGAACATTGTCCTCCGTGGTATTGAACTTCCCTTTGCTTGCCCTGTTGCTAGGGGGCTCGTTGCTAGGACTTCACTCCGAGACAGCGCTTCATACATCAACCGAATGGGTCATGAAAACACCCGACTTCCCGTCGGTGAATTAGCGAAGACAAACGAGGAAACGAGTAAAAATCGACGGAACACACATTTCGCTTTTACCCTTCTGGTGAGGATTGAAGTGGAGCTCGTAATGTTATTAAAATATTTGCCCCGAGCCCCGTAGATGCTGCACCCTCCTAAGAGGCGCGCACCCACGCATTAGTCCCATTCATTAAAAACGAGGTCAGGGGACGGAGGGTCAAAAACATAAAGATGGAAGATAAGACGCAACCTTCGGATGTCTCCTTTCATCCGCAGGCTAAGCTCTGAAAATTGTACACAATGACGCCGAAGAGTACACATTTTCTTGTGTCGAATGAATGAATACCCTACATATAAACTTTGCAACATGATAGAGGAGAAAAAAATTCCCGGCCTTGTTTTTGAGAAGAATTAGGCCAACGCTGTCATGTGAGTTCACGTGACACCGTAGGCTGCTGCACAGCATTGACTGTTCGAACCTCTTTCAAATTGAGTGCTAATGGCATGCGAGCCTTATCTCAGGTTGGGTAACCAGATCCTTGTTAGTGGATCTGATGCGATATGAAAATTTTGCCACACAGTCACGTGGCGCACCACGACGTCCCCAGCCACCCACGATCGATCTACAGTGCGTATCAAAAAAAAAAAAGTAACCCAACTTTGCAAGGCTACTATCATTGTCAGCTACATATGAACAGCGCAATATTAGTTGTGACGAAAGGGAAATCTTCCTCTATCCGTTGATACCTAATTATGTCGACAACTGTCATGCATGACTTAACACACGAGCTTTAAAGACAATAAGACAAATTGCACTTTCCCCAAGTTTGAGCGTCACATGAAGGAACAATGAATGTCTCACTGAATGGATGAGATCTGTCAATGAAAGTGGTCGAACTAGCAGGCCAGCCTACACGACTGCTAGTTTGTGTTCTTAGGGTTTCGTCTAACCTTTTATGGTCCATAACCTTTAACATGGCCACCTGTTCGATAACTTGGTCTTTCACACAAAGGCCAACCCACACTGTCCATTTTTCTCTGTTCGTATTCAACACATGGCGACAAACCATGACTTGAATATGAAGGGAGAAAAATGGATAGTGGGTTATCCTATGTGGTAGCGACCAGGTTATCGGCAACATGGCCATGTTGAGGGTTATGGACCATAAAAAGTAAGAAGAAACCCTAAAAACACAAACCTGAAGTCTTGCAGGCTGGCCACTTTCGTTGACAGATCGCATCCATTCAGTGAGACATTCATTGTTCCTTCACTTAACACTGTAAAAGTGCAATTTGTCTTTGTTATCATTACAGTTCATGTGCTCAGTCATGCATGACATTTATCAACATAATTCGGTATAAATGGAAAGAGGAAGACTTCCCCTTTCCTCGCAACCATCATTGCTCTCCATTGCTGACAATTACGAAATAACAGCATTCTAAAGTTGAGTTACTTTTTTGATGCGCACTGTATATCGGTCATTTACGCGTTATGGAATCTACTACCAACTCCCTTCCGCGTCTCACGTGTCACATTCAGGGCCACAAAATGTTCTTCTAAATGTTCTTCAAAATGTTATTCAGACACGTCTCAAGATGGCTTTAAGCTTTAAGCACGTTAAATTTCGATTAGCAATCTGTCATGTCTGTTGTAAGGGGACAAGGTGCAAGTGTTGAAGTCTACTATAAGGGCCTGTTGGTGAAGAAACTCAAATTTTGCTAAGATGTAACGAACGTTGATAAAATGTTGTTATACATTGGACATGCCATTAGAATACTTCGGACATTAGGATACTTCACAACATAACATCACAAACAGTGTCGGTAACATTTTTTCATGTGCTTTATTTTTGTTTTTCCTATATCAAGAGTAAGGTATCACCTGTGTATCACTTGCAGTGAGGAGTGTCAGATTGAAGTGCCCCACCTCTTTAAATAGCTCTGGGATGTGCTGTTCATTTAACCTACTTCCTACATAATTTACACTCCCAAATATTAACTCTCTAACTCGCATCTAAGGTTGGTAGGTCAGGAAAACCCTGTGCGATATTCGGGCAAGCTTCGGGGTGGCCATGGGTATCATGTTCACGGAGGAAGTGCGCTCTGAATCTGACTAAGCTGCGAAACCGAGCCAATTGGTAAACATTGTGGTCATTAACAACTTTAGCGGAAAGTATTTTCTCCACAGTGCTGACGCATCAGTAGGATTAGGATTACTCTCTAGCGCAGTATTATCCAATGAAGTTGAGTTAATTCATGTTTTCCTATAGAATGACAATTATGCAAATGAAATGAATGGAAAAGACTAAGTTCACAGAGACAAAAGTGACCAATATGTACGTGGCCAGATGATTTCTTGCGTAACCCATTTGACGTCTGCATCAGGTGGAGAGAAAATGAATTGATTTCAAGGTGTGCTGAATATTCTGGTCCTAGTCATTTACACATTACGCCTGTGGACATCATGAGGGTCACGTATTGCCGACTTCATAGGGAAAATGGACGAAAAGCTGACCTCATACTTACAAAACGAAAATACATGTTTAGGTTCAACTTTCTCAATAAAGACTGCTCTTTGGTTCTAGGATTGTGTGTGCTTTTTTCCCATGACGTCAGAAAACTGTATAGCAGAAAATATTACTTCTCATGCCCTTCAGCTATAAGCCTATAACTCTCTTAAACCATCATTTATCTCCAGGTTTTGCTGACCTTAAGAGCTCGCAGTGGTCATTCATCTCCCATATCAGGTCAACAAGTTCCTCGATCAGTGATGGTCATCTTTCGAAATGATGTGATGATACTCGTGAAAGTGCAATTGTGTTCAATAAATAAATGCGATATATATAATCCTTTGAATTTTATAGGATGAGCAAACACCAAAAATAAGATCAGATTCACTTTCGAGATTATTGAGGTGACGGAAGGGTCAAGGAGACCTTGCTGACGCCATCACAAAGGTCTTAAAATTTAAGGGCATCTCTGGTGATTATTATCCAGCAATTGGCCATGTCAGACCTACTTTCGTTTCCTACCCAGAGACTTATCAGAAACTACATCAAATTTGAAATATGACTCTGACAGCATTTAATACAGCTAAAAAGAAAGCTCCCATTCTTCCGATCTGTCTATAAATAACTGAAAAGCGAACTCAATTCTGCGTCATTTACTATCCCGGATAAGTATTACTCGAGCATCGGTAATAACGCTTGAGAACATGCAGAAAATGCACGGCACATTGTGTAACCGTCTTTGATTAGGTTAGATGAGTCATTGATTAGAAACATGCAGCCTGCACCGCAAGCATACATATAACCAATCGTTGTAGGCTGCCTGAAAGTTTGTAAATACGGTTTTGTTTATGTCAGTTCAGTTCAAGGTGGACTTCAAAGCAACTGGAGCTAGGGGCCCACAATGCAATGACTGAACTTTACTGAAAATGTTTGACACAAACCAATTTTCCTCGCTGCTGCACCTGACTGGAGAGTATTGTGTAGATCCCGCGAGTCCTGTCACAACCCACGAACGCTGTTTACTGTTTCAGCTGTCCAACTGTCATCAGTTAAATTATTGCTTTTTATATCATCTATTCCTCTCTTCCACCAACAACTTTCACTCCGCGAACTTTGCAATTATCCTGTTCTGTTGCATTATATTTCGGAGTTTTTTATCCTCCTCATTGTAGCAAAAGAAAATACATCAATAAACTCTGAAGCTTCACTTTGCACCTCTTACACAAACCATTAACCTATAGAAAGATTGAATCTGAAAATAAACGGGGATTATAAAAAAGGCGAGGAACTACTAGTATCTCGTCCTACTAATGGCACTAAGTGTCCTTATGACCACCCCTCCCCCCTTTCTGGCAGAAACTTTTCGTCATGCACCTACAGTATAGTACCAACAACGAGGGGTTTAAGGCGAGTTGTGTTTCAGAATTTTGCCGATTCATTAGGTATGATCCTTCGTCTGACTCGATATGCATGTTGAGATTGCAAAATCGAGTTTGCAATTGATATGAGTTTTTTTTTTCCTCGTGAATAAGAAATAGATGACTCACCAAAATTAAATTCCCGGCACGTTCTGGTGCACCGTGACCCTTCAAGTGTTTGTTGTGCACAAACTTTGTTCTCGGTGAGATTTTAGCTAAAAGGGCAAACTTTACACAGGGTAATTATAAATTCACTATCAAGGGAACCAACTTGGCATAAGGAAGGAAAATTCATCACGATGTGCCTCATTTGCCCCTCACTGGCCATTCTTTTGTGCCAAAAATAATCATAAGTCTGATTTCTGGAACGTCCTAGGAAATCGCCATATCTTACTGAAAGTCTGTAGATAGCTGACAAGTGCATATATCTCCATGAAGGAAAAGTATTAACATGTTTACATAACTGACTTGCAAGCTTTGTTTTTGGCTTCTGCTTCTTCTTTTTTTCTTTTTCTTTTTTGGTTTTGTTTAGGAAAGACATTAATTTTTATACTATGTCAATCTCAATGTACGTTCGTCCTTATTATGTGCAACTTGGAAGTTGCAAATGGCGAAATCGGATTCGCCAGCGGCAAAGTGTCAATTTCTAATGTGCTTTTCTTCTTTGCAATACATGGTGTATGGAATGAAATAAACTGTGTCTGACTGGGGAAGATCCCTGTGAATAGCAGCAAATACATAAGATTTAGAATCTAGGCCTTCTACACCGTCTAGGAAAACTGAAATAAAGAAATATTAAATGCAAGCACACTTCGTGCACTGATTGCACATTACACAATGGCGTGGTGAAACAAAGCATGAATGGTCTTCCGGCTGACGGTAAGCATACTGAGAAGATTTGAAGAAAATGTTGCGGTTTGACCTCCTGTGATATTAATTCCTGATGCCTTTTCGAATAATTTTTTTATTGTGGTCCACTTAGAATGACCTTACGATTACGGAGTAGACCAGAAAAATCGGACGGGATCACGGAAACGCGTTGTAATTCTTGCGCTCGTAACCAAAGGCGGATGCAGGGATGTTGGCAAACACTGTACTAGACCGAATCCTCCTCAGCTTCGATATAAGATATTAGAATTTCGTTATATGTATGTAAATACTAATAAGTATATTTCAAGGCCAGTGGAATTGCATGGATGTGGCAGTCCTGCGAAAAGGTTGCTTCACGAAACGACACTTCTCTGGAAATACTTAAAACTTTACCTCATCATATCTTCGTTGTTTGTTTTTGTTTGTTTGTTTGTGTGTTTTTTGCCCGATAGTTTCGAGTCATGAACACGTGCTGATTTTGCATTTGGAATATCTGTGCCTTCTGAACGGTGGACGAGTTTGGCCTTCACTGGCTTTGCAATGGAGCCAGGTAATTTTGACGTGATTCAGCGTTACTGGCATTATGACAGATCGAAAACATTTAACGCAATTTTTTGCCGAGAGAAAAAAAAACTAGCTGTTACAGAAATGACTGCACCTGCTGTGATATCAATGCCGATTCACCTGCGGTCCAGGTTCGATTTCTTCCCCTCTTACCCCCTCTGATGAACCCGATAAGGATGAATTCACAGGTGACATGACCGTGGAATGTGTGTTGAGAGAGAGCAATGGGAGTGCAAACGGGCAAAGCACTCTTTCATCACCTGCATCCTCACACTTGACTCCCGTAACCAAGGTAAGAAATCTGTTGCATTCTGCCGACCATGTCTTCAGGGACCTTGATAAGTGTGCATCAAGTATAATAATATGAGCCGTGGAGAGGTGACAGAGAAGGTAACTGTTTTATACATGTACAAGTGAGTTCTCGAACGAAGTTCTTTTTTGTCACATTCTGTATACTTGCTTTTCTTGAGAGTGGACAATATCTCTGAACATTTTTTTTTTCGGTTGCATCAAGTCTCAAGAACGATACGTGTATAATCTTTTCGTATATTGTACATCCTACACTTGCCTTTCTTGAGAATGGACAATATCTTTGAACCATGTGAAGTTTGTCGGTTGGATCAAGAAGAATGCATGAGTTATCTTTCTCTCACATCCTATACCATCTTTAAACCGTGCGAAGTTATTCTGTTGGATCAAGACATGCATAACGACATAATTATACCTTCTTCTTTTGCTCTAGGCAGTCTTAGGTACACTTCTGAAATGTACCAGTCTGTACGGGTTTGGTAGAAATGCAACAGTCATCTAAATCCAGCTGTCTGATCAATTATTATACATAAAGGCCTACATATCAATTCGTTGCCTCCAGAACATCGCAATACTCCATAATTTGGACTCATGGAATATCCGGTTCCTGAGATAGTCGGTAAAGGTGTGTGTGTGTGGGGGGGGGGGGGGTTGTACGGTAGAAAATGGCACAGCGAACATTCTGTCAAGGACAAATTAAGGGTATGACATTGACATGATTATACCTGTGATGGCATTGAATAAATTATACCCGTCTACCAACAGGAAACTCTGTAGAGTATTAATTCTGAAACAAGGTTCGCACCTTAAAGCGTGTGAAAATGTAATTTCGGATGAACATCACATATTTCATGTTTTGAGTCACAAAGAAACCACATTATAGTGTGGAATGCGGAAAGTAAAGAGGGGAATAATGTGTCATATTCCCTCTACTGTCAATGCAATAATATTCACACACTTTTATAGCATCTTCTGCTAATGAAGAGCAATACTGTATACATACATCGAGTATAGCATACGGACGTTTCATTCAGCTATTCGGGCCCCTGTCCTAGATGGATGTTGTTCTGGCTTGCTCTTTAAACCGACCAGGGAGGTGTCACCTCCCTGAACCGACCCTGTCTGCCCAGGGAGGTGAAAAGCTTTCCCCTCCCTGGTCTTCTAAACCGATGTGTAGCTGATTTTTAGTTTGATTTTTACACCGACTGCCCTATGTTGGCAGCAATGGTAGGCCTCCCCTTGTGTCGCACAGATTCTTAACCAATATACAGAGATGAGTAAAATGCCCTAATTTTCGAATGACGCAAATACTAGTAGCAGGTGTTATGGTTAATTACCATGGTTAGACTGAGGAACAGCAGCCTTCGTACAGAGACAAATCCCTATCCAACTGTCGGCACACTGACCCTGTTTTTTTCCCTCCTCCTCCTTTGTTTCTTTATTTCTTTTTACCTACATTGACAGCTTCAACCACTGGGCATCCAATGACTCACAGACAACTGGACACAATCAATCGCTCCATCAATCAATCAGTCTAAGTCAACTAATCAATCGTAATAAGCATATTATCTGATTTATAGTCTAACTATGTGTTTATTTTCTATCTGTATACTCATTCATCCACTCGTCTGGCATAATATGCACGTGCTCACTGATGTAACAGTGTCTAGATGTTGGTAATATCACCTCCCTGGTAATATAAAGGTCTTGCGACCATTGGACAACCCTAAAGGAACAGAAAATGGAGTGTTCCTTTTACCGGGGAGGTGAGACGACTCACCTCCCTGCTATAACAGACAGAAGAGACTCAAGGAGCGCAGACTCAAGGAGCGCCCCAATTTTTGAAGACTCACCAGACTCCCTTGAGGCCAAATGAGCCCCCTCGGGTTGTTCCTGTAGTGTTTTGTTTAGTTTTTTTTTCATTGCTTCGGACGATTCTTGTCCCTGAAAATTTTGAACGAATGATGTGGAAATTCTTGAAAGTAGTCTGGCTTTTATTCTGCATGAACATTCCTATTTACAGTCGTCCTAACATCATGGTCACTATAATAAACTCGATAATAATATCGTAATATTATTGTTCCTAAACACAATCATCGTGGAAATTAATGGTGATGATCAAAACAATCATGCATAAACTTCCCGACGTGTACCAACACTTATAGCTCAAACTTTTCATTTCCCAGGCCATGGCCACTTATTGCGGCTGCACCAAGGTCCATACGAGCGACTTTCGCACACTTAACTGTAGTGTGGGTGCTGCGAAACCGCGATTGTTGGTCAATTTCGCACCAATTTCACTGGTAGCAACGCATCCATACCCATTGGGGGTGTGTGAGACATCGTGTCTTACGTCAAAAGAGTTAATTATATCAAGAAGAAGAGTGAATCATCATCAAACGAGGTGAGTAATTTCGTGCTTTTATTTTACTCCAACAATTGAATCTGATGCCTGCCCTGTGATGCTACGTCCAGGGACCAGAGGCCCTCTAAAGTGGTAATAATTCGAGATAATTATATAGAGATAGTGGGGCGGCGGTGCAGGGAAAAGAGAAATGTAGAGATTGACGACGATATACATGGGAATTTTTGAGGGAATAGTGAAGGGGAGAGGTGCAGGCTTTTAAAACACCATTCCCATTATTGAGCGAGCTTCATCCATCATTCCAAAACAAAAAAGTAGGATTCAGAGATTGAGTTACCACATAGCAGCCGCTCATCATGCTCGTCAGTGAGCGATGGGAGATGACGAAAATTGAAATGTTTGGGTTTGGATTCATTCTCTGCGGTACAGGGAACGTGAGGGAAGACGTGAAGCAGACAAAGAAGGAGAAACAAAAGGGGTAAAGGTGAGGTTCGACCAGAGTACGATCTTCGTACTATTTTATAGTGTAGCTTTTGCAGGCTATCCCCTCACCACACCATGTAATCTTTGTTGCCGTCCATGAAATTCTAGGTTTGAAATAATTATCATCGGATGGTGAGCTATCTGGACTAATGACATCACAACAGCTGATGTCGATAGCCAAACTGTGTCCCGTGTTGCCAGTAATCGACAAAATAACTTTCCTTACGAAGTAGCTATCCACACGAGCAAGTTGTATAACAGCTGAGAGTCAAACAAGCAAATCGTATCAGTGTGGTTATACAGGAAGGGTTGTGCATTGTGAATGGTTGGAACTCGTAATCTCATACAACTGTGATTGTGTAGTTAGCCAATGAGTCGAAACATACTTTATCTCAAACATAAAACCCGTCATGATAAAAAAGTAAAAGTATCACGTCCTTAGTAACTCGCGTCTTTAACAAACTTTATGTAACATTCAATCAATAGAGCCACCAAATGGTATTCATGCTCTATACATGGACCACATTGATAAATAAATAAGTCTACGTCGATGTGGAGGATTTGTCTATCATTTGCAACTGATTAATACCATTGATCAAAGAATAGGCAGACAGGCAAATAGAAGAAGCTCATTTCAAAGAACGCAAACCATGCGAATTAATTTTGATTCAACACTATACCATTTCTCATCGCAAATGACGAAGGTAAAATATCTTTTTCTGGCGAATCAGCAAAGTGCTACTGTTGACATAATCTACAAGTAATGTTGCGAAGGTTTTGTGACTTCTTGAGAAGAGAGTAGAGAGAGGGAGAGAGAGTTACTACCTGCGAGGAGGGAAATGCTGAGAGTAAGTACTGTAGGCGTAGAACGAAGAACGGAGGCAATTCATTAGTTTAATAAGCGTTTCCATTGGCGGTCATTGGCGAAATGCGTAGACCCTCTGTAACGGGGCGTGAATGGATACACGCTCCTCGTCATCAAGAGTCTAGAGGTGGGAGTATTTGGTCTGTGCACTTTTCAACAAAACGTACTGAAAAAAAGAAACTACAAGAAATGCATGCCATGAGTGACATCCTCAGACCAACCAGCGCAATCTCTTCTTCATATCTCCTGAACCCCCTTTTTTTCTCCTCCTCTTCTTTTTCTCTGTTCTTCTGTTGTTTCTTCTCCTTTTATCAATTTCTGTTTAATACATTGCACTCTTGTTATAAAGAACACGGTTATACGAAATTCTCGTAACAACAAGATAAAAATTCCAGTTCCAAAATTTATATCTCTTTAGTACTGTTCAGCTACAACGAAATTTCGATACAACAAAAAACAAAAACAAAAGCAAAAACGCCTGTTCTGAGGACTTCGTTATAAAGAGATTGCACTTCTTTCCCTGTACCTTCTTCGTCTACTTTTGTATACTTTTCTCTCCTTTTTCACCTCCTTCATCATCTCATTACATTTGCAACAACTTTGTGCACCCTCGAAAAAGGATGAACATTCTCACACCGTATCACTACATTGACATTGATGGCTGGCACCATCTCACGTTGCAGCTCAAAATCCACCAAAAAAAAAAAAAAAACTAGGCCAAAATGAATTTTCACTTTTCTATATGGTTTGAGTAAGTACCCTCTAAGTTTCGAAATGATATGTAACTTGTTGAAATTGGACCATTCCAATACATTCAAAAAGTGGTTGATATAAAAGAGAGTTCGTATGTGCAGTTTCATAGAAAAGGGAGAAAAGAGAATCTAAAGACTCAGACGTGCTGTGCAGAAGTATCTTGGAAGCTTATTCTATTTCCCAATGAAAGCAGCGCTTGTCCGAAAAAAAAACCCAATAAGTATGGTCCAAGAAACTGCTATCATCTTATTTCACTTTTGCTTCATGCGAAATTTTGACAGTACAGGTATAAGACAAACTTAAAACGATCGAGTCGGTCAACCCAATTGACAGTGATATTATTTTAGTCCATTTATACAGAGAATCATTGTTGTACCCGTGCTCCCTTTCTCAATCTTAAACTCGTTTTTAACCGGGACCTACGCTCAACAAGCTCGCTTTTAAGTAGGTTCCTTCATATTTCTTTAGCATTCATTCACAGATTCCAAACTTAACAGATCGACCACTATTATGTTTTACATATTTGCAATATCCTATGTATGTCATGTATTTCATTTAATTTTCTTATATTTGATGTAATTTTTCATCGAGATATATGAAAATAAATTGAAATTGAATTGAAATTGAAATTGAAATTGAGAATCCTAATCTGCGTCTTTTTTTTTTGTTTTTGAGCTCATTGCTTTTGAGATTCTGTCAGTGAGTTACAACAAATGTGTACAAAGTAATAATTTTATTTGAACAAAAAAGCAAACAATCATACAAACATGATTGCAACTTGACAAAGTCTAAAATGTTCTCTTTTTTCGTGTTCTTCAACAAACAGCAACGAGCAAACAAGTTTGAAGAGACGTTTGCGATGAATGTATACAGGAGGACATGGAGGGGGAGGAGGAGGAAAACACCAAGGGATAAAGAAAAAGATAGTTACCCCAGTTGTAAATAGTTACCGCCTTTCTTCGACAGCCCTGACTTTGGCAATGAGGCACAGACGTGAGGTCATGACTTGCGATCGGGAAGACTGACTGAGAGGCGGACATGCTGACATATTTGCACGCGCCTTCCGAGCTTCCCATTTATTGTGACGTAGGGGGCCTATTTTACAGCACACCACCTTTGAAGCAAATTATGTGATACGCGATGACATGGTACACTGGATCTTTTTATCGGTAAAACATCGGATATTTGACGCGGGATGTCTTACAAGCTCGTCACTCGTTCAACAGATTCAGTGTCTCGAGAGTCCGTCTTGTATTCCTCCTCACACATATCCTCACTTTCACTATGATGTAAGGTATGTATACGATATTGATGTCATTCGGGATGTTAGGCGGGTTGAATAGACGGTCACATTACACACAGGGTTTGAACAGGGAGGTGAGATGCATCCTTGGTTTGAATAAGGCATTTGCAGCTATCGTTTAACTGCGATTCATAGTTCTGGATATTACAGGCAAATTAGGTCCTGCTGCAAAACTCAAGGAAATTCTGCGAACAAAATTTTGGCAGACAGGGAAAAAAACAAGAAATGCCTATGGTGTGCTAGATTACGTTTACTATATTATGTGATTTTAATTAACATCCTGCATTATGAAACGTTATCAGCAATTAAGCAAAGCTTCTCTATTACCAGATCGCTTTCTAAGTGAATATCATGACCATCGCAATTACTTTAGAGTGCAATCATACTACTGAGCGGAATTGCGGAAAATCACTTCAATACATAGTCTGTTCACACTACATCGCTTACAATATCTATCAATAAACTATTTGTCAACAAACACTTTTGTCAGTTTCTTTTCTTTTTTATCCATTTTAATTCCCTGGGTAACATGTTTATGTAGGCTACAATGTCAATTCAATGGGATCTTAGAATGGTGGACCTGAAAGTGTAGAAGGGTCGAGTTTTGAAACATTAGTTAGTGGTGTCTAGAATTGTGTTGACAAGTGGTGATATAATACAACAGTTTTGTCAAGGGATACCAATGGCTACGTCACAGAATGAAACATTGGAGACAGGAAAAAGAATGTGATGGCCAGATTATCGAAAAGAGTGGGGGAAAAGTGATTGTTGCTTCAAAAGAAGAGACAATCTCCGAAGAAGACGAATGGGAATTAGAGGAAGAAGAGAAGGAACATACAACATTTTGCTTGTTATTGATGAGATACCCAGGGCCTGGTTGACACAAGACGTCATCAATGTCTCTTTTTCGTCCCAGCGCAGAATTCATACTGGTTGTGCTCAATGCCAGGGATATTTATCACATGGTATGCCTGTTGTGTCAGTGCAATCATGCCGGCCTACTTCTGTTGATCGATCATGGATAAACAGCACTGAGGCTTTCCTGGGAGTTAAGTAGGGCACGTCCTACAAACTAGGGAGAGACTGAGATCCTGGTACACTATCCTTGGATTTCAGGTTCATATCTGTATGATCGGAATACAGCCGGCGGTATCTTTTCTCAAATCCGGCGGATTGCAAAGAATGACCGCGTGCACTTGGGAAACTCGCTCTCTTGAACCAAGGAGGTACTAGCTAGTAGGCCTACCCCCTTGCTTGAACTAGGTATCAAGCAAAGAGAGAGGGAGAGGGGGGGGGGGGGGGGGGGGGGAGGGAGAGATCTTAACACAATAAAGCAAACTAAGGAGGCGGGTACGTGATATGTAGTGTGTGATAATGCTATCCCAAGCAGGTCATGGGACCGAATGCTATAGTAAAGACAAAAACAGTATAATCGATGAATATACACTGTAGTTTGAAAATTTAGAATTAAGAAAAAAAAAGCTGCTTCATTCATTTTTCATTCTCTTAATCATATACTTTACTCAAAGATAACTCTCTTAGCCTCACAATGCAACTTAAATTTGGCGTTCATTTGACCAAAAAAAAAAAGGAAAGAAAAGAAAATGTACTTACCGTCATCTCGTTTATTCCAAGCCGAGGCGATGGCGATTGTAAATAGTACACACATACACGTCTCATTTATCTGCATCTCGAGAGATGGTCTGCTGCGGCTAGGAGGTCCTTTGCAAATTACAAGTAGTCCAGAGGCTCAAAGTTTTGGAAAGCTGCACCAAAGATACGAGCTCACACGTCCTATAGTACTGTTTAGTTTCCACATGGCAATTCAAAAGGAACGAAAAGGAGCGTATGTCGGTCGACCAAATCACAGTCGCCCTGTTTCTATCGACTTTTCTTCTACATCTATCACACCCGTTTTGAAGTGCCTTATAGTGCGATGGTGTTGTTGGACGGGACTCATGCGGACCATTCTGACTTCGGCTAATGTCGGTAAATACACTGAGCTGCGCTTCGGCGGATTTGAAGTTTTATATCTCTCTCTCTCGATCGTCTGGGCTCTACTCGTCGTGTGTAGGCGTATCGCACAGCGCCTGCGCGAAGGGCCTTTTTTCTCCCTTTGTTGTGACGTCAGAGAGAAGCCTTGCCACGGCTAGGTGTTGTGTATCGACACCCAGGTTCTCTTTTGCTTTTTATTTCTCTCATCCCATGCACTTACTACATTGGCCAATGTTCAAGTACTCTACAAATGAGTAAAGCTGGAGGACAATGCCTCTTCTGTTCTCGACAGTGACTGAAGGATGCAAAGTTCGCTGAGCGTGCGCTGATACGAGACGCGTGAACAAGTCTTGTTAGCTTTCATGACATTAAACAGCTCAACTAAACTTGAGGGAAATGGTGGAACGATGAAGACTGACTTATTTTCTTTGTCATGTATCTGGAGACAAGAATACCATTATAATGATCATGTTCAGGTATAGCTTCATTGTTTAATCAGGGAGGTGGAAGAGTCTCTCTTCCACCTCCCTGGTTTAATCCTATTCCAAATAGCTTACAACTGATTTAAGGCTTAAATTTCCGTTCGATGGCCTTTGATGCAAGGGCGAAAGCTGGCGAAGGTTAAAAACTCCAAACCGGTGATGCTGTTTTTTGTAGAAATTATAGGCTTCCGCAAATCTACCGCTATCTTCCTAACATGATACGTTTTATGGACTACGGAATTAGTATGACAACCTCCAATGATACGATACATAGTTTACACATTTGCTGTTGTGGCAAAATGTCTTATCAAGTAACAGAGTAGAAACTTACGTTAACAATATACATTACCCTACCACCCCCCCCCCCCACACCTTTGTATTCATTAAAAAGCTGAGTTTTTGGTCTATCAAAGTAAAAATCCAAAATGACTCTTCCCTTTAAAATTCTATGTCGATCTCATCGACAATTGTCTGACAGTTGCGCGATACTATAGTTCTGTGCGGTCAGTGGGGTACTGGCCATGTGACGGTTCGGTTCTACGACTTTCCCCCATTTCCGTCCCCCGGTCATAACGGTCAGAGAGCGGGCATTGCTCATGGTGACTTGTCAGGAACCGCGCTGGGGGTGGTTTTCATCAGTCTGAATCTTTTTTTATACTCAGTTTGAAACGTTTTTTTTTTCTCCTTTCTTTTCTTTTTCTTTTTCGACAGGCATATTATTGGAGTCAACAGTTCCACTATGATATGTCACCAAAACAGTTGCTTCTGTTGTTGTTTTATAGTTGCTCTCCTGTCGAAAGATGATTAGATGAATGTTTGTTTTATGCTGCTGAATGAAGAACTGTCTGGAGAGGACTTTCACTTTTTGCACAGAACTGCAGATAAAGTATGCTGAACAGAGTCTCAACCCAAAAGAATGCATGATGGAAACTTTACAGATACCTGACTGTTTTCATCCTTTGTCATCTATCGGCGTGCCAATAATCCTTGAAGAAGAAAATATTGCAGAATATCAACGACAACAATACCCTCTCAAAACTTGTATTCCTTTAAGGCAGTATTTATCATTAAATCAATTTTGCAGATAAAACAAAAACGCAGCTTTAGTGCTTCAAAATAGTTTTGAAATGTGTGTTAGGGATATAAACAACCAATGTAAAAATCTTAATTAGTATAATCAATGTTAATTATTGTTAAATACATACATATGTGAGCAATAGTTACAATAACCCTGTTTCAAAGCAAACCATCTACACTGGTTTATTGAAAAAAATAGTGATCCTTATATTTTAGGCTTTGTCGGGAAATAGGATGTTTTGTGGTACAGCTGACCTACACATACGCATCAAAATCACAATGTGATAACTCTATCAACATTTTTTAAATCACTGTTCCCAGTGGTAAACAGCTCCTTTAAACAACAAAGTGTCATTTTATTTCGAGTCTGCTAGACGATCATATAACCACATGTACAATAATACACATGCAGAAGTTCATCTAATTTTAAATGATTGGAAAAAATAACATACAGTTGAATTCACTGTCATTGTTTGAAAAATCCTGGATCAAATTTAGAGGCATAGTCATTTCCGCTATATATGTTCATGTTATCATAAGAGTAAATTTGCAAAAAAAAAAAAACAAAAACAAAAACAAAAAATAAAAAACGAAGTGTTGGTGAACATCAATTGTCGAAGTTAACGAAAAGAACTTTCGTAATTTAAAGTGATGGCTTTCTCTTATACACTTTATTCTGCTCATCCAGTACCTTATTACTTTTATTTTCATATAGGAGGGGGGGGGGGTGTATCAATGGCAAAGAAATATTATCTAATGTGAAAAAACGGGGCAGAAGATCCCTCGAGATTAAAAAAAAAAAGAAATCAAAATGACGTGCACGCTATGGTTATTCACTTCATTCATTGTGTGGAGATCGAGGCCAAGGGATTAAAGGGACACTACAGATGAGAGTAGGGGAAAGAAGACAGATTCACATTTGGAGATAGAAAGAAACGATATGAGAGTAACCGCAAACAAGAAAAGCATACGAAACGTGAGACATGGGGTGATCCACGTCTTACTGTTGCCCGGCATTGCAGTAGATCGCTCTTTTCCATCACTATACTTTTTACCTCTTTGTTGCTTTGAAACTCTTATGTGTTTCGTTAGTACATAAAATTATTTTGTATCATACCTTATGAATTGTACTTCCTACAAATCAATTGTCAAAGATTGCTCCGTATACATACATTGTATTGAATATGTATTACCTTTTGATGGATGGAAATAAAGTAATTGAATTGAATTAAATTAGATTTCATATTTTTCCAAAAAATTTATGATATTTTATGCTAGTGCTATTATAACTCGCACATGACGAGCAGGGGCTTGATGCAGGTAGAAGTTTCGTACCAGACGTTTGCTGGCTCTTTTGTAGCATGTTTTGTATTTGACATCGATTTTCAGGGAAATTGTCGCTTTGCTGGTCCAGAAGGATTGCTTAAAGGCATTATATACCATTTGCAGATGAAACAAAAATCCAGCTTTGGTGCTTCAGAATAGTTCTAAAACGTGAGTTAGGGACAGAAACAATCAATGTGAAAATTGTTTCTATGAAAATAAAAAACGTCTACAGTTATGGCTTATTGAGAAAAATAGTGTTATCTCTTTACACTTTAAGCTCTTTTGCGAAATTGTTATGATAGGATGTTTTGTGGTACAACTGACCTACACATATGCATCAAATGTGATACCTCGAACTTTTTTTAATCACTGCTCCTAATTATCAGCTAATGGTAAACAATAACTTTAACCTGTTGTTTTAGACTGTTTTGGCTTCCGAGGGTTTTCCCCTTATACGCGAAATGACTGAAAACTTATGTCAGATATCTGAAAACAGTTGTTGCCGTTCCGGCAGAGTAAATGTATAGAAGCGAATGCAGAATTTACTCCGTTCACCAAAGCTATGCCAAACAGTAAGTTTACCATATTAAATCATGTACGGGGCTATCGTTAACGGGCCGTTCGTTAACGATCACCCCGTCACTGTACAGGCATGCTAACCTGGAAACATTAAACTGCACATTGCTTGAATATGAGACCATTCTGAAGCAAATAATTTTCACACAACAGTAGATATATAGTGTACTCTTAAATGAATCCCACAAGGATTGGAACAATCATCCTTCAGCATTCCCACTGAATCCCACTGATCAGTTACTAGCCATCCCCTTTAAGTGGGAGATGAAGCTTCCTTTTTCACGAAGTGCGCAAATACTGTTACGAAGAACGAGAGATAGAAAGATTGTTATCTCGCTAAAAGTTAGTAAATTCATAACGCATTAAACCCCCGTGTTTTTTTTTATGAAGCCATCTCTAGAATACTGTAAGCCCCCCCCCCTCCCCCATTTGACGATCGTCTGAAAGAAAACACACCAAATAAGTGAATGCAAAGTTCAGAAAGAATCTTTATATAATCTATATAGTGTTCAAGACATTTTTTCTCTTTTTTCTTTATGACATTCTCCTACAAATTATAAAAAGCTTTTTTTTTTTTGCTTTAGTAGATGACGTAAGCAACAACTTCAACAATATCACGGAAACTCTTCTCACTGTGTAATCGATGACTACGATTCCCTCAAAGTACAATCCCATTACCATAGTTTGTATAGTTATCATGAGTTGTGTTGAAAAACCTGATTATGACATCAATCTTATATCTGGGACCTTTAAGCAGACATGTCTTGTTAATTGGGCTATTCCTCATTCATCTTGATATCATTCACTCTAAAAACCTCACCCGAGTTCTCATGGGAATCAATGAACTTTTCACTTCTTTCTCCACAAGGAATCACCACATCATTAAGTGCAATCCATCAGAACACGTGACTCTGATCGGCCAAACGCATTGGCTGATCGCAAATGAACCACGTGATTTATACCCAGAGCGGAAGCTCCCGTGTAATAACTGCTGGCATTTTAAAGTACTTAACGCTTTATCGCAGCATTGGCAAAATATGTTACTAATAACGCATCAATGTATTTTCTTTCTATAAGAAATTGCGCACTACCTTTGCGGCAAAAGTTATCTACCATAGACAATCTCAAAGTGAACCTGTGTTCTGCATATTTAACCTCTCACTAACTTGTTTGTTAGCTTTTACACATGGATTTCTATGAAATTCAACGGAAAAGATACCCGGTAGTCATCCTATTCACCAATGCAGTAATGCCAGTTCTGCCTTCGTCCTCAAGAAGCTTTTAGAAGAAGCGATTTTGAAAGATAAAGCCGCATCATGACCTTACCATGCTTTCTATTAACACTCTGAGTGCCACATTGATTATACCTGTCCATAAATAAGTGTGTGAAATGTGTGCACATTTGACTTATTGGCACAGAAAGGGTTAAAGGGGCATTAGCGGAGGGAGAGTAGTGGCATCCGTTGAAGCTTCATCTCTTGCATTCAAAACACTGCGAAATTTCGCATCATCATCATCAAAACACACAACTCCCTTGCATCTATACTGTACTGCAATAATGTTCTTGGAACTGTTTGTCCCTCTGGTTTTGAATTGTCGGATGCGACCAATAGTGCCGTTTGGAGCGATACTACATCTCTGAACAGCAAAACGTCTTCAGTAGATTAAACTCGATCCTCTATACGCGTGGCTTCATTCCCTTCATTATGACCATTAACCACAGCCAACTGGTGTGAAATGATTAGAGAATCGTTTGGGAGGGGAGACCCTTTTAATACCACTCTTACAAAATGTAAAGCACGGTTCATCGCTTTGACACCTTTCGCCATTCGGGCTTGTTTGTTTGTAAATTATGCCTAAAAGTTTACATACAATTCAGGGTCCGCCACGCGCAAGACGTCTCGATCAACCTTCCCGCTATTGAGATGCATTTTCTAAAGGAGTTCATTGTGGATAAGTCGAGACCTTCTTGTGACATTTGAGGTTAACTCGTGAAGTGCGTGAACGCACGTCGTCAGTACATTTCGGATCGGAGAAGCCGCTAAACGCTCTCGGGGATGGGGAATTATGGGTCATTATGGCGTGCGGCATAAACATTGTGTGAGCTGTGATTATAGAAAGTTGCGGCTGTGTAAAGGTTCAAAAAAAGCACCCTGAGGCAGGGGGTTTGTCCCCTGGCCCTACCAGACAGAGGGGCGTTTGTTGACAACTCTCTTCAATTTCACAAAATAAGATTGGGGGGCTAACACAAAACATCAGTATTCACCAATATCATCATCACCCCGAGAGTTAGCAATCCTCAAAGTATTTTGTGGTGGTAGTTGTGGCTGCATACCCGCTATATCCGTCCATATTACACCCCTTCTGTGGGCTGCTGTAGGTTTGTCTTCATGTATGCAAATAAAATATGATGGTGACACGTATCTGGCGAGGTATTTGAGTTGTGACAGCAAAGGATGTTAGAATCAATTAAACTATTATTGTAAAATATTCTACTGAGTGATGAAATCATAACAAAAGGAGAAAATAATGATTCTATCTGATTTAAAGCACACGGTAATCTTGATCGCCACGTCATTTATAAACTTATCAATACTGACAGTAATACGAATGATAATAATTAAAATAGTATTAACAAAAAAAAATCATTATTTAACAACGAGGTATAATGGTATTAAGTGTTCCGGACAAGTCTCAAACTCCACAACTTTGAAAGAGTAATAGCAAAATGTTTCTTAGAGTCATTTTTGTTTGCTCCATTTTGAGCTTTTCTTCCTCTCTCTCTCTCTCTCTCTCTCTCTTTTTTTGTTTGTTTTTTTTTTTGGGGGGGGGGGGAGGGTGGATGGAAGAGGAAACTGGGTTCATGTTGTATATCCATCAGCAACATATGATCTAATAATGTATCTTCAGATGATATTCGAAGCAATGTACGCTCCCACGCCCGACACCGGATAGACCCTAGCATATATGATAGGTGTGTGTTTTCCATCGGGATAGATTAGAGCGCAAGCTGATACAGCACAGGTCACCAGTCTGACTGTCTGTCTGGGCCGACGTCAGGGGTTCGACGTGGCTTGCGTATTGCTTCTGTATTGCTTCTGTAGGACTACAGGAGAAGGATTATCATCTTTTCACCTGTACTCCCCAGGGATTGGCTAAATTGAAGACACATGGGCGACACCGGGTGCTTGTAATGGTTACTAATTGAAAACGGCGTGTTTTCACTTACTCCGTATCCTTCCTTTTTTGCACCGCGGTGCAAGGATTACTCTAGGCTTTTTCCCCCTACCTCATTATCATTTTAATATGTTCTGGAATGACGTCAATAATTAAGTACTTTAATGAATTTGCGACAAGTTCGCCCCCAAAACAAACAAAGTAAACTTATAAACCTATGGGACACATGGAAAGTAAATTCTGCTCCACTAAATTCCACTAGAAGGGAGTTTTCGCGCTGTCAAACATTAATATCATCTTTTAAAGGTCCTGTTTACCTTGGGAGGAAAATGTTCAAGATATCACTTTTAATGCATACTGATAGGTCAGGTGTATCACAAAACATCCTACATAGAAAACTTTTGCAACAAAGCCTAAACTATGAGATACCACTATTTTTCTCATAAACCATAACTGTAGACGGTTTAGTCTGGACTTTTTTTAAATTATAACTATTGTTCACATTTTGTATATTTAACAATACTTAACATCGATTATACTGGTTCAAATTTTCACATTGGTTGTTTCTATCCCTAACTCACGATTTAGAACTATTTTGAAGCACTAATGCTGGGTTTGTGTTTCATCTGCAAATAGTAAATTATGCCTTTAATTGCATTTCAAATTGTTAAATGGTATTTCCAATTGTCAAATACCATCTAAGGAAATCAAATGTGCTTTCAAATTGAGGCTGAGGAAATCAGATTGTTAAACAAATACTGCTTACCGATAGATTAAAAATAAATATTACGATATACGGAATATAAACAATTCAACTACCTGAGGTATATACGCGATTATATGAATACCAATGGTTTGTTGTGACCTCAGTATAAATTTTGAAGAGCCACAGTGTAACTAGTGAAAGCGTCAAATTAGTTGTTATTATTATTATGTGACTGGCAGGCTATTTATGATGTATCCGTTCATTTTTATGATTGGTCAAAATAACATGCATAACGGTGATTAAATGTGACGCAAATTGTGGTTTCTAAATAAACAAAAAATAAGAGTAAATTGATACTAAGAGATCCAAAGAATTTTACGATGGCGTGTTCATACCGGCCCCTGTCGTGACAAAAGTGTGCGAAAAATGTCGAATGGCTATTTCAATAGTCACGCGAAAAACAAGCACAAGCAAGGGAAGTAAATGTCATCTGGCTATGAATATCCCATGGATTTTGGACTTCCAGTCAAAATCGATCCTACTTCTGACCCATCTCTCCAATGTCCCTCATCACTACACATCTGTATGAAATGCTCAGACGTTGCCAAATTCTCGTCCATGTACAGCTGCTTCAGAAAAACTCGCACTAATTACCTTTTATATATCAATTCACTTCTACCTTACCGGTCTGGCCCATACCAATGTGAAGAAAGAAGAATATGTGTGTAATAGAATGGGTCGAATCCAAAATGCTAATGTTATATTTGTTCACACATTTCTCGTTTTACTATGATAAGTATAGATATTCATCAATAGATAACCTGACCTTGAAAAGATGCTCTGTTTTATTTTTTGCTCCCCATTGATGTTGAACACGACACAAATTTGTATATGACCTATCAATAGAAAAAAAAAATGTTTTCTTTGTGACTATCGAGTACGTGGTGCATTAGTTTGACGATTTGGTCCAAGACGTTTGTGCTCCAAATGAGACAGCAATAAAAATGGATATCCGGAAGTAACTGAACAGGCATAGTCTTTGCCGTTGGCCTGCTTGGAAGAGGTTCAAACATTGGGAGTAACTCCTGATGTAAACATCTGTGTGCATGTCGTTTGGCCTTCTCGGAATCAACAGTGCAAATGACTTCACATAATAAGCCTAAATATAGCTACTTTTAATATCTTATTTGGCATAGAATCAAGGCCTCATGTCCGATATGTGATATTGCCCTTCATTCCACAGCCTGCGAAGGGTCAAATATTATTGTCCCTCGTTTACCATAAAAGTGTCATGTTTTCACCACCCCTGCAAAGAGGAGGCAAAAACCAATATATCTCACACACGAAGAAAATATAGAACTAAAAATTTCAAAATTACGACTTGTTTTTGAAATTCCTTTTGAATCCATCTGTCATAACTATTATTCATAATTTTGTAAAGAAAGCACTGTGGACCCTTGGTTGCCATTGCTTGATGGTTTATTTCTGCCCGCAGGCAATGCTTGAATGTAACTCACATAGTATACACAAATTGTCATGTTTGACAATAAACGCTAACAATATGTTTGAACACATAAGTTGGACTAAACAATATGCTCACTAAACAATGTTTGAGCACTAAACCATATGCTCATTGCTCACTCAATAATATGCTGTAATGATCAACATTTTATCTTTGGCTCACTGCTGATGACACGGCCAGTTAGATTTAAAACATCATCTATGGACGGGCATTTCAAGCTCAGCACTAATGTAACCATTTTGCACTTCTCATCAATGTTATCAAAACGGGCAAAGTGCATCGAACAATGGCGGTACGCAGGCTAACGTGGCCCGGTTGCTATAGTAACTTTGCCGGGGGCCGAGCATATCATTAAAAATTGCCAATTTGGCGTATAAACGCCTTACAAATTGAATGAAACTGGAGGGATCCCCCTTGCCTCTCCCAAAATTTACTGATCAGCCTATTATGATCAGGTAATTTCATGAGAATATATTGGTTGACACAGCATCTAGTCGTATATCACAGAAGCTTGAGCTCAGAGAGGGAGACAGAGGGAAAGGAAGAGAGAGAAAAAAACACACAACAAAAACAACAACAAAATTCATAGTTAAAACAAGCAGATATATATCAAATTAATGGGGAATAAGAATACACACCTAATAGTATAAAAACGCAATAGACCGAATGTTTAGGGAGGGCAGTTTTAATTAGAGCCACTGTTTACCGTTAGGAGCAATGATTTGAAACAAAAAAAAATGTTTGAGCTGTCACATTTGTTGCATGGCATATGTATTGTTCAGATGTATCTCAAATCATCCTACCATATTAAAAAAAAAAATCCTAACAAAGTCACAAATCTGAGGAAATGTCACTAATTTTCACAATAATCCAGAACTGTAGAACGTTTATTCTACAATAGAAACGAGTTTAGTAAAACTTCTGTGTACATTTTGAATGTTGAAAAATTATAGGCCTACTGATTAACAGTTTTACATCGGTTGTTTCTGTCCGTAACTCACATTATAAGAATTTAATTAAACACTACGACTGTTTCTTTTTTCATCTGCAAATGGTAAATATGTGGCTTTAAGATCAGAGATGTGAATAGCCAAAATAAGTCATGACAAGTGTAACTATTTTCTTTATTCTTATTTTTATGTTTGCTTCATCCTTAGGTAATATTATCAAAACGATTTAGGGATAAGTATGTGAATGTTGCCTGACATGTTTTCAGTTTTTAATATAATGATATACTTTGTTTTTTTCGCCCTTGCCATTAACATGTGATGAAAGCACCATACGACGCTAAGTACAGTTGTATTATTAATTTTCCTCGTTTGTAATGTGACTAGTAATGTAATAAAGTGGAAATAACAACGATGATAATGAAAGTAGCTGTCATAATAGCAGTAATGATGATAAAAGGGTAATAGTGATACTAGGGATGATGATAATAACATGTCGATGTTATTTTATTTATAATCATTATCAACACTCCTTAATGATTAAATTTATTGATTTTTACCTTTGGTGATTTGGATTTATTAAATTGGTTGATTATTTCTTTTGGCTTGTGTTTTACGCTAACTCTGTCCCATTAACAGTGTGTGTGTATGTGTGTGTGTGTGTGGGTGTGTATGTGTGGGTGTGTGTGTGTGCGTGTGTGTGTGTGTGTGTGTGTGTGTGTGTGTGTGTGTGTGTATGTGTGTGTTTTGTGTAAAGAAAGTCAGGAAACAGACATTATCATACCCTTACCTCCCAGCTCCCCCCCCCCCTTTCGTGACTGTTGGTAATGCCTGCACAGACACCTCAGATCGCAGTTGGAGCGTCGGGGTATGAGGTGAGCCAAACTGTTCATCAACATTAATTGCTGATTTTATCTGATAGCCATGGGATTATAAAAACAACAACTAAAGATAACTCTCTTAATCAGTCCGATAGAGAAAGAAAAAATAAGGGCGGATGTTAAATTTTAAACTCTAAAAATCTGATGCTTCCTCTTCCTGTTTGATATTTTTCAAGACACATTTTGTAACTCTTAAAATTGGATTGGAGTCCTCAACTTGCCGTCATAAAAATTTGCAGAACTGTGTGATGTCCCCATTACAGATGGTAGATTATTTCCTTTATCCTGAAAAAAAAAGTTCATATTCTTGATCGGTAGCTTTTCGAATATGGGCAAGATGCACGGTTCTGAATATGATTATGTGATCGCCCAGCTCAAAACCCAACAAAAAAGTAGGCCAAAATGAATTTCCACTTTTCGTTTACAAGAGTAGTTAGAATAATTTATAACTTGTCAAAATTTCACCATCCTAACCCATTCAAATAGCGATCGAAATAAGACAATTATTAGGAACAGTTTCGTAGAAAAGGGAGAAAAGAGGATCTATTAGGGTCACGCTCAGGCGTGCTGTGCAGAATTATCAATGAAAACATACTCTATTTCACAGTGAAAGCAGTGCCTGTCCGAAAAAAAAAAAATATATATATATGGTATAGATATGGTCTGTTTAAAACTGCTAATATCTCAATTTTGGTTAAACCTCCAGATTTTGACAGTAGGTAGAGAAATGATTACTCTTTTTTTTCTTTTTTTTTACATAGAATTAAGCTCTGTTTATGACACGAATCATTCAAGAATTCAAGTGGATAAATATACAAATTGACTGTGGAATGTGAGAACAAATTTATTAAGAGAACAAATTTAAGAGAACAAATTTATTACTCTTCCAGATGAAACAAACTTAAAACGAAATTGAGTCACTTAATCCAAATGACATATTTTGGTCCATTGCAGAGAATCCTAACCTGCGAATTTTTGTGCGTTTTGAGCTGGGCAGTCACATAATGATTAAAAATTGTATGTAAATTGATTCGCAGTTTACCGTTATCATTAGTTCCATAACGGAGATTGCGAACTTCTAGAGTAACAATTGAACTGTGATCTCTAAATGGTCAAGTTTACATGTATTCTTTTATTCATTTACTTTTTTTTGGGGGGGGGCTACGGCTTCAAGAGATGTTCTCTTCATTTTGTAATGAACGCTTATACATTCTAAGTATACAGCGCACAGTGTTCTTGAACTAGCAATGCTCATAAAACATAATCAAGCCTATATTTGCATAATCATTTTCTATACACAGGGTTTTTTTTTTTTCAAAATTGCACCCATTATAGATAGATATGTACCATGCAGATCCATGTCTTCTTGTCACGAGCTTGCTCACATCTTAAAGAGTCAGACTTCAGTGGCATTGTACATTAGGATATTCGCAGCGACATTTTCGCTGTGGAGGTCTGGCACTCGAGCTGCCTCGTATATACGACTTTTTTTCCCATTAGCTTAGTTCAGTTTAGTTTATTTTTGCATTCCGTTTTCAGTACATTACATAATTTAACAAAATGTCATGAAATGTATAAATTGTTCCTATGCATCAATACACATCACGGATTACAATCGTGCAAAGGAATAATATACGAGGGAACACTTCGAGTTAAGTTGAGAGAGCGAGAGGGAGAGAGAGAGAGAAAAACACAGACACACACACACACATACAATTGCATATATATATATATATATATATATATATATATATATATATATATATAGTAAACGAATCAGTAGAAAAAGAACGCCGTAAAAAATAATAATAAATCCTAGATCTTGAAGATCTTAAAAACGGAGCATAGCTCTCAAATACTGAAAGGCAAGGTCACACTCTTCATCAGTGCCCATGGTGTGACAAAAGATCTTAATCAAACCCGTTCCTGAAACAGACATGAAAACACGTCTGATCATGGGCAGACGGATTTTGAAACTCACCTTTCAAAGAAACATATATATATATATATATATATATATATATATATATATATGTGTGTGTGTGTGTGTGTGTGTGTGTGTGTGACCGTGCATCACAAAACGAACAAAAAGTTGCAACCATTGATTTTACATGAGGACTCTAATAAGGTGAAACAGGTCAACGAAGTCAATCTTGAGTTTTCCATGTTTCCTGAAAGAGTTTTTCTTCTTCTACATTATCCCTAAGTTTGGGATCATAAAATGAATCGAAATTGTGTTTTCAGCGTTTTTATAACCCCTTTTTTGGTAAAGTAGTGTGATCAGGTATGTCTGGAGGCCCCTTTTCATATCCTTTGTACACTCTTCACTTTCAACTCTGATTGCTTTTGAAAGCAAAATGCTAATGCTTGAAAGTTGGCGTTAATCATGGACAGAATGTGCTAATAGAGCATGCCCAATTTCAGCTTAATTTGATAATCCGATCATATTGTTGTTGCTCCGAAGGTTTACATCCTCTTTTTGTCCAATTCATCACACAGCTTGCACGGCTTGGTAAAGATAAGCGCTTGAATATACCCTCTACTTCAGAGCCTCTTTTCTCAGTTCACACTTTTCCAGAGTGTGTGCATTCTTTCTAATATTTACATAGGTTAGGAGAATCCATTCAAATTGAGTTACATACCATTTTAAAGCTTAGAGTCTGCTCTTTTAGAATCTGCTCTTAACTCAGAATCCATGTCTGGCGATTTTTGTTGGTGTTGTGATGCAGGGTCACATATAATTAATACACAGAAATGCGAGGGACCATATTTTTCATAACCAAAAAGTTTATATTATCATTTTGTGCTCTCACTTAAAAAAGAGTGTGACTTTGTGTTGTGATATGTGCATGATGGGCATAGAAAATGGGAATGATAGAGAAAGGCTGGGAATTACAGATAAAGGAGAACAAGCTGTGTGACGAAGTGATGGTACACGGGGGGGGGGGGGGAGGCAGAGCAACTTGGAAATTGTCCATGAAATGAAATGAAATTGAATATGAAATTATAGTGTATGTGCTTTAGGGGCGGTAGCGCTAAGAATAGGCGCTTGACTGATCCTCTCTAAAATATTCCGGGATTGATTTCTCGCAAATTCATCTTGTTTTCCGTCTTCTGCAATATATACTCTTTCTCTCTCCGTCTTCCCCCCCCCCCCCCCCCTCCCTTTCTCTGACTTCCTCTCTAGCGCGTAAAAAGCTAATTCCTAGCTACATTTGAGCTAGGAATAGTAAAAAGAATATATCACAGTTACGGGCACTCATCATACAGTGTAGCAGATTAAAGTAATCAACAACAATCGAAACGAAACTGAGACGAAACTAATATAAGACTTGTGTAAGAATTGTGGTAAACGCTTTCGAATGATAATCAATCAGTATGACTCCTGAGAGGAGAAATACAAAAACAATGGATAATCTTAGATTTGAATTTCATTTTGGCACCCTGGACACCATGAGGTTACCCCCCCCCCCCCCCCCCCGCGTTTGCATGCCACGCATAAGTTACTGATAGACGCGTCACCAGTGATAGGACAGTGGGTTTAGAGATAGAACAAGAGTTCAGGAGTTACAAAGGAATACACTTCACGTTAGATTGAACGTGAGGGGAAGTGGAAAGGGAGGAGCAGGGGGGGGGGGTGGAGGGGGTGACAGGGAGTAAGACCTGAACTTGGCCAACTTTATAGTTGGTTGGGTTTTTCATTTCTCCTCGTTGACCATTTCCTTACCTTCACCTCTGTGACGTTCGTTCCACTCTTTCTGAGTTCTGACACGAGGTCATATGGTTGGGGGGAAGATTACCACGGGATAATTAAACGTCCTATATCAGTAGAAGCTGGTTTTCCTTTCGGTAAAACTATGAGGTAGAATCCCTTTGTTCAACAGTTTAAGGTCCCCAGTGATTACATTTATTCTACATGTATAATTTACAAACGAACTGACAAACATTTCTCTGAATTTCGTCAGATAATGAAATTTCATCTGCATAATTTTTTTTCTTCTTTTCTTTCTGCTTTAAGGCATACACTGTTAACCTACAACAGGAACACGTTTGGCGGAAACTTCTCTTAACATACCACGACAGAAGGGATTGCTTTTGTTTTGGTTTGTTCTGTATTAAGTACTAGTACTAAAGATGTACGGACGCAAGAGCAGTTGTGGCTAGAAACTTATTATCAAGAGATACGATCGCCTAAATTCAAGGCAGTCTCTCCCTAAATAGATGCGACTGCTGGGGTTTTTCTTCACAGCTGACATAGTTGAGGCACGGCTGCAGAGTATGGGCATCAGACGTCCTGAACAGAGCGGCAGTAATATGAGTAATAATATCACTGTACATACGTAACATAACATGCTGGTCATCAAATGTAAGACTGTAAGATGTAATGAATTCCAGGGGGTAAATGCTCTGTAGGTTTGTTACAGCAATGATTATTGTCGTTGGTATTTTTGTTGTTTCGTTACCAGCCGCCGATATCGGCTGCAGGATCGATGATATCGTTTGTAAAGCACTGAAAGACAGACAAACAGCACATAGCCTAAGAAATATATATGTATAGTTTATGATTATGATGTTGACTATATCCTGCCTTAAACATGCCATATTAAGTGTTTATCTATTCATTTAATTGAGGTTTTTTTTCCTGTGGATAGGGAGTTAAAATCGGTTTTATATCTCTAAATTCGTGAGTACCGAGAGCCTTAACAAGAATTCCACAATCTGATGAACTGGAACCTCATCTGTACTTTGAATACAACGTTCGAAAATGATCATTATCTTTATGTCTAGGTGATCCTTCCGCCATGTCTAGGTGATGTTTCCGCCATTTGACGATATTGTTCCAGAATAGAAATATCTTTACTTTCAAAAGATTCAGTCGTAATAATTTACCCGCTAGAATGGTAACCTCAATAACTTTTATAGCGGATATCATAAGCCGTGTTGTGTGTAGTTGATATTGTTTGTTTTCAGCCGCCGATATCAACTATACATGGAACATAGTTCTAAACAAATGTATCGAAGAGGAGTTACTCTCTAATATGGAACCAGTAACATGCCGACGTCCATAGCCAGTAGTTAGTCGCACTTAAAATGTGTGTCTCTTAACGTCTAGTAGTCACTTTTAAAGTATTCTGGAACAATTCAGTCTTGTCCTTTAAGCAATCATCAAACACATATTATTGATTATGAATATTTGCCCGTTGCAAATGCTCCTGATGAAATGTATCGAATCCTATACATATTGTCTTTTTCATTCTTGAGTAATGTTACGTCCAGACAGATATACAAGCAAACAAACAATTCCTGAAGGAAAACATACAGCTTTTATCTTTTTTTTTTAGCAAAGGTGAAAATTATACAGGACAAGGGTCCCATTTTAGACTGTCCTTTTGTTTAAGTTTGCAAAAAAAAAAAGAAAAAGCAGGATACTCTTGTCAATGCTCGATCAAACAGCAAGGTATGTACAGTTATCATAGTTTCGTACGAACGCATTAATCTGATCGTTGCTTTGAATTATTGCAGGTCGGACATAAACTGCTGCGGATGGCACCGACATACAATAGATACTTGAATGCCCAAGGGAGTGTTTTCTTTGGTTTTGTGATGTTATGACCATTTTCGTCCTATTCTGTTTTGTTTGTTTGTTTGTTTGTTTGTTTGTTTGTTTGTTTGTTTGTTTATAGTTTCTGTGACCAGGATGGCCGGGAATTTCACCAATGAGACCCTGACAATTGTTGCAAGAAAGGAAACATGAAGAAAAAAACCAACAACAACATGCAGAGTCTATGAGAAGAGATAAACCTCCAGCAAAACAGAAAGTGGTCAACGTGAACAAACACCCACTCACGAAAACATTCAACTCGGAAAAAAGAAACACAACAAAAAGTCATTTTTGTCTTTTCAAGGTGGATTGCTATAAGGAAACTGAAAGGTTACCAAGGTATCCAACGTAAACAGTAAAACACACACACATAACACACACACACACACACACACGCACACAAACAAGAAAAGCGGAAGTAAGCGTGGGAGAAAAGGAAAAGGTATGTGCTTGCCAGCTTCTACATTGTACGTGAGGAAGAGAGAGGGAGCGGAGTGAAGCGAGAGAAGGGGGGGGGGGAGGGGAAGAAGGTAAGGAGGGGAGGGGGGGGGGAAGGGTTGAAGGAAGTGGAATTTGTTTACCACAACAGTAGCAGTGACATTGAATGGAAACCAACACTGAAAGACAGACGACCTTCGCACCAGACCGTTACCTCCCTTCTCAAAGGCGGCAGGGATTAACTCAGGGGATAGTATTAAGGGTATAAACATGACACATTCATCCGGTTATCGACCTACAGCGCGAAGGTGTCTCCGATCTTCCTGGACCCGAACCTTTCACACCGTCAGTGTGACACAACGTATTGACGATGATAAACTAGTCAACTCTATATCCATGTTCAATCACTGAATGTAGGTTCGCGGCCCCAAATGCGTATAAGCTAATTACCGCTTTAATTCACTGTTCTTTCCAGTGTAAACGCTGAGGAGGCCAGTCTAATGTACCATGGATTTCAAGCCAATAATCAATGGCGCATTCAATGATTTCTTTCCGGTTGTCTTCGCTTAGTGGAAAACATGGATCATAGCAGCACTAGACGAAAAAAAAACAAACCTCAACATCAACAACCAAACACGTTCGTACATTGCACTGAAGTATTACAAAATCACCGCTCCGTACCTCTCTGCGCAATAAGAAAAACAAACTTTAAAAAGAGCCAGAATACAAATAATATATTCAGCTGTTTGAAAGTTTTAAAGTCAAGTTTGGAAAGTCATATTTACGTCAACTCGAAACCCCTGACATTGCCTGAGCTGGGGTCGTGTCCGGCGTAAACAATATCATTCGAAGCCAAATTCACTGCTTTTAAAGTTGTGGTAAACTTACTTATTGTATCACTACAACCAATAGTAACCGCCCTTTGAACGGAAAACACACACACATGCACACACAGAACCGGAAATGACAAACTGTACAAGAAACACGCACACACACACACACACACACACACACACACACACACACAAATCATAAAGCATACAAACAGTTTACAGCATTCGATATCTCTCAACGTTTTTTATATTGCATGTTTTGAAATGACATGCACGCACACTGAGGTGGGTTAAACAAAGAGTTTAAAGTTTGTATTCTACAGAATTTTTATCCCCCTTTTTAAAGTTTATCCTTGGTGCTGGCTATGATAAAAACAAAGCAATGTGATGGCGTCATCACGCATTGGACATTGTTGGAGTCACGATTTACACTGCCGATTGGTCTCAACTCTTTAACACTGTATTTTCCACCTTCAGCTGATATTCTATCTTTCACTGGAAGTGATAGAAAAAATAGACAAGATATATAGAGCTACGATTAAGTCTTTTGATATGTATTAAGTCTTTTGATATCTTTCTATCCTCTCGTCAATTTTTTCCTTATAATATAAGAGAGCCGCCATGTGTTTGTTGATGTGCGTCCGTATGTGTGCATGTATGTGTGTATTACTCTGTCTGTCTTTTTTTTTTTGCTACCGCTTAAGGAAATGTGTTGTTGTTGTTTTTTGCAATTATATTTTTTTTTCTCTATGAGGGGACTGCATTCTACAAGCTCTGCTTTTTAGCAGTCCCCTCCATTTCCAGCAATATTGTTTATGCATTTACCACAGTGACGTAACTGTTATTTGTATCTCTGTTGATAATTTACCTCTATCTCTTTTACAATGTTATTCTGTTCATCGCATTGTGGTACTGATTTCATGACGTCTGTGTATATGAGCGTTTCTTTGTATTTCTTATTATTTGTTTGTTGGAAGTGAAATAAATCAACTTGAACTTGAACATATGTTGAAATATTACAAAAGCAAGAACATAAACAGCAGTATAACAGCACCAGGAGTATAAATCAAATCAACGAGGATCGGCGGAAATCACGTCTCTGCGTAAAAGGAGTGGTTGTCTCGATTGCAGGTTAAAAAAAATGAAATTCTGTCGATCTTTCCAAGCAAGTTGCGCACCCTTTAAAATGCATATATCCTGGTCATAAGTACCAGTGCGTGGTTTATCGAAAGATTAGCTCCTAAGAGGTTTTTCTCAGAAAAAAAAATCCCATGTTTCCAACATACTGTTCAGGTGACGACGGATTCAGAATGTTTGCACCCCTACGGGAGAAAGAAGATGTTTCCCAGTGAGATGAGAAAAGAAAAAAAAATAAAGCTTCGCTTTGACGTCATTTAATGCAGGCATCATCACGTCATCATGTTAAGAATTCTTTCCTAAATCCGTGAGAATTTAATTGCCATCCTCTTAATATTAAAGAGAGTTTTCAGGATCGCCTCGGCCATGACTGAAGGGGGGCTCAGGCTGGGAGGCTGTGAGGTCTCTTCCTCTTGTTCTGACAGGAGTACGGATTCACTGACGCGATACATTTATTTCTAAAACAAATCATATCAGACAACATATTTACATTTTGTGATACCTCGTTCACAATGACCATGATACACTGGTGAAAATACTTTAACAGAAGTTATTTAACTGTTTCAAGGAAAATCAAAGTACGAAGGATAAAAAACGCATCCTTTATTTAAATTTCAGTCTCGGTTGGTTTGATTTGACTAGTTTTGGATTCAGTTTGTTTTATTTGTCGATGAACTCAGATACAGATATTTTACTTGTTTAATATTATTGAGTAATATTTGAATCTAACAGTGGAAATACTTGGTAACAGGTTAAGGAATTACTTTAATGTACAACATTATTTCATGATAATACAAAATGAAGCATTCGTATTATGCATATTCAAACTTAGGAATTCAGGAATACCTGCACTTCAATAGACAATATATAGGTACTGTTTACCATTTGGAGCAGTGAATCAGAAACGTTCGAGTGATCACATTTTGATGCACATGTGTAGGTTAGTTGTATCTCAAAACATCCTAACATATGTTTTGCAATAAAACCCAAAATATATGAAGAGATATCACTATTTTTCACAATACACCATAACTGTGGACAGAAACAAATTTATGACAACTATTGTTCACATTTCTTTTTATATCTAACAATACTTACCATCTATTACACTGATTATCTTTTTTACACTGGTTGTTTCTATCCCTACCTCACATTCTAGAAGTATTTTGAAGCACTATAAAAGCTGAGTTTTCGTTTCAAATATGTTAAACAATGCCTTTAAGCAGAAATTGTAAGTGTGATATACTTTACGCAGCTGACTTGATGTCGATGCCCCGACCTTTTCCTTTTTTTCAGACTTCATGAACTAATATCAAGTCCAGTTCAAGGTGAATCTTTGATGACATTTTTGTCGCAGTTGATAGAAAGAGGAACCCGTCCATCACTTTTCATTTTCTCTCATTCACTATCCTCCTTTTCTTCTTTCAAGGGTGCTCTACGTGACTTGATTACGAAAAGACAGAAGTGCTGTCTAACGCAATTTCTTCAATTCACATTCCAGAGTCACGACAGCAGCTGATCTTATCTCTTTTTTTTCACACAAAAATCTTCACACTAAAATGAAAAAAAAAAAATCATATATCGCTAAAGCCTCCTGACACTGCCGACTTTTCCATCATTTCTATCGAAAAAGAGTTTTGCTTACATTTGAAAGCGTAAATTTTAGGGCTGATGGTGTTTTAATTCCGAATTCAGGAGGTATATACCGATCGTAAATTATTCTCCTTTTAAGACATGCGAACTCTATCTACATGACAAGGGCTACCTTTGAATTAAAAAAAAAAAAGCCAAAAAAAAAAAAGCCTGAAAATGGTTTCACTTTAACTTACTTTCTGTAGAGGATCAAGATCAGGCGCAAGGCTTGTATAATTATGCTGTTGTATGTATTAATAGATTCTTACGAATCGTAAATTGTAGATATTACCTGCAACTCCAAACTCTGCAGTATATACCTGATATAGGAAAACAAACTTTGATGCAAACCTATAAACGTCATCCTCGCTTTTATGCCGGTATGGTATGAAAATTGCCCGAACTAAGCAACTTATACAGAAATTATTTGTCGAGTTTGGATTGTAGTTAGAAAGTGTGTTATATATACGAGGGCTGAAACGGGTAATTTTCACAGAACAAATGCAATCCATGTTCACATCAATTTTTATAATGCGAAATCATTTAGAGTATATAAAACCAACCAAACAAAACGGTATAACGTTATCAAAATCCTAATGTCTGTACGTAATACAACTGTTCTGAACAGGTCATTTTCGCCTTTGAAGTTCAGATAAATCTTAGTAGAGTATAGTACAGCCATTTCATTTTGAGTTTATTAAGTATAGTAATATCATTAAGCATACAGAGCAGTACAAGTTATAGCTTCATTGCAATCGGACATAAACAATGGAAAGTTATTGAAGAATGAAATTCTTCATGATTTCACGAAACAGTAACACCAGCGATATGTCCAGTGTAACATTGTAAACATGAGATAAAATGCAATTCCTTTACAATGCAACATGCTTAACAAGTTCACCTGTGTAGAATTTATACACGCTTTCTTCTTTTGTTCTGCTTCCTTGAGCTCCTATACTCATGCATTCTTATAGTGAGGCTGCCATGTCATCATCCTTGTTCATTGTGATCTGTTATAAATTTTGAAAACACTCCTAATACTCATCCCAATCACTATACAAATTCTGAGACTCACTACCCAGTATAACCAATTTAGTTATCCATAATTATGTAAAAGTCTGAAAATCATCCGGAGGTCTCCTTTAAATGTCATGTAATCCCCTCTCAGAGTGAATGCGTGCCGAGGTGACATGTTAAACGGCGAAAGGTACAGTCGAATCCCGCTTCGGATGTGCGCCCGTCAATTGAACATGATTTTGTGGTTTTCTTGGCCTAGACAGTTTTAATTTGTGTGTCAGAATTTCTTAACAATCCAAGTATATTCACGTCAAATGGGATAGAATCTCTGTTGCCCTGTCAAGCCTGTAGGATGTTTTCGTCGACTTATTTTTGACGGTCATTTTATGAGCTGTTCCGGCATGCACACACATTTTATTATAGGTTTTCCCATTCATTTTCAAACTTTTTTCATTCAATGTCACAAATTTTTACTTCAATTTCGTCGCGGAATGTCGGTAGTAGGCCAATCTTACTTTCAAATTCGTCTTTCGTCGTTCATTTTCAAATAAAGTCTATTCAATCTAGTCATTTGGCATACATTTTCGTCATTTACAGTTCAATTTCGTCAGTCTCACTCGCAGCACTCAAAACATCAGGATCGATTTCGTCTTTTGTCAATCATATTCGTTAAATTTTCATTCATATTCGTCTCATATCTCTACCCGGTGTGATTTTCCAGTCATTGATGTATTGTTGTTTTTTTTCTGTAACCGTTCACATTTTATATTCAGGAGTTAACATACACACAAGTGCCTCCCCCCACCCCCCCCCCCCCCCACACACACACACAGAACCACAGATACAGACACACACACACAAGCAATCCGAGTACACACTGATACAAACAGACGTGTACCGTCTCGCAAACAAAAACACTGACAAACGATTTCTAGGCAAACATAATTAAAGACAAAATCTAAGTGTAGAATTGTCGCCTGTTTAATGTCAAAGAATGGATAACATAATTATGTTTGCTGCTTTCCAGGGTACAAAATTTAAACTTTGCTTCATGCATTATAATGCGAAAACTTGAACATTACGAGTTAAAGTTCAAAATGTGACACTGACATACTGTCTTGGGTTATGACTTTTGACTGTCGTTTCTCCTTCAATTATTTTCGTTGGCAGTCTTGTTTTTCGTGTGTATTGTTAAAGCAAATGGTTAGGGAACAATATGTAATGATACAGTTTACGAGAGAAAGTAAAAATATGTCGGCTTGAATTTGGTTCACCATCAAAATAAAGAATCGACAACGTCTGACTAATTTGAATGAAAAATTTATTGTGAACAATGACGAATTTGATCTTCACATTCTGCGATCCGTCAGCGGGAGGGACGAATTTGAATGACAATTGACGATTCTGAATGCTATGTCTTCGAAAATGTTTGACGAAAAACGAATTACAATGACAATTGACGAAATTGAAGTTAGGATTTGCGTTCCACCTGCTTCTTGGGACGAAATTGAATAATAAATCTTTGAAATTGAATGACAAAAGTGCGAAAATGGATGGGAAAATCTACATTATTTTTTTTTAATGATGACATATATCGAATTTCATTTAACATCAGTCTCATTTTCGAACGGAAATTAACATGAACAAAAATAAGTATCTGTATTCTTCATGCGTGTGTGTGTGAATAAATTCACAAACACATGCACACACACAAACCAACACGCACATATACACACAGAAAAAAAAAAGTTAAGCGTGGAACATTACTGTTGCTGTAGTTAAAATATCTATGAATTTGAAGTTGATAATTGGCAGCATCATTAATTCTGTGAAGGTCCTCAACTGAACACACACTGTAAGGGATTTTATTTTCCGAGGCTAAGTCCTTCAATATCGTCACGTTTATTCAATATAATATTCCGAAAATTCAAAAATGAAGGAATGTTGTTATTCCGAAGGTTCAATAATCTGAAAACAAGAATTAAGGTTCGTAATTCTGAAGGTGCATAAAGACGCATCTTTTTTTATCATCAATTTTCAGATAACAAATCTTATTTCATTTGCGGATCAACGAACCTTCGGAATAACGGACATTTCACCAGTTTTGATATTATGGATCCATAATGTTGCTATAGACATGGCTAGTTACTAGACGGCCATACTTTATGTGTGTAACTAATCAAAGTCTATACCTAAGAATATTGAAGTTTGAAACCTTCCAGTTGTGCTGAAGCCTGTTACAAACATCAATTCCACTTTACGCCAAAAAACGTTTGTCTCGTATAGATTAATTGTTACCGTCTATGCGATAGGTATCAGGAAGTATAGCAGGACAAAATAATTATACACCAAAAGAAGATCATACTTCAAATATAATACAACTAAATATTTAAGATATTAAGGCTTTATGCTAATAATGATAGTGAACTCTTATAAAGCTGCTCATTTTACCAACAGAATATACCGTAGCGCTATGGAGACCAGTAACATTATTGTTCTAAAATACAGATAGGTACTACTGGATGAATTAAAGTAGTATATCTTGTAATTATAAGGTTCAATTTGAAAACCTCTAAAGAAGCTATACTGGTAGTTGCCGTATAAATACGGGAAGGTTATTCCAAAGTTTTATTCGTCCCAAGTATGAAAAAGCACCATTCCAGTATCCTTGATCCGAATAGGCTTTTTGAGTGAAATGAACGGATACCTAATTTAAGCAGCATCAAATCTGTGATGTAGGGTAGACCAAGAAAGTGGATCTAAAAGTGATGCATTTATCTATATAGAGAGCCAGTGGAGGAACTGAAGTACTGAGGCAATAATATGGATATCTTTACTGGGTAAGTGATCTATAGCAGCACAATTCTTAAAGACGTTGCAATTTACCAATATCCTTGTTGAAAAAAATTATCTTTCGATACTATGATATCATAGTAAAAATTATCTTTATCTACATAAATGAGTTGACGGAGAGCTTTAATATTGAAAAAAAAAGGGGGGGGGTTTGATCCAAAGTTTGTCCAGAGTAAACTTGTGATTCATTCATCATTCACGGTTATTCGTCACTCTGGAAACTGCACGAGAATTTCATGCATTGCAGTCTAAATGCAAAATATACTTCCTTTGGCCTCATCAAAATACAACCTATGTTTACACTCCCTTATTCAAACATACTCACCTATGCACATCCAATTTTGATGTTTTGGGTATATTAAACGTCTTCTAGTTTGATTTGGTTTAAGGAGTGGTGGGGCGATTCCGTAAAAATCTGCCTTTCCAACTAGACCGCGTCTGCTAGTTTTGCTCCAGAAGACAAGTCCCTGGTGAGCTTAATAGAGCGTCCTGTATGCTTTGCCATATTTGCAGAGCAAAATCTATTCAGACTACATTGTATACAGTCTCCTTGGGCAAGTACTTATGATTTCATCCTTGGCGCTTACGTATCTCGTGCAACGGGCTATTTTATTGTAATTGATTTGGATTGAGAATAGATTATCAAACATTTTGCATCCAGTTACCATTCATTCATTCTTTTATTTTTCCATCACCAAAAGAACTTGTAAATACAATTTATTCACATAAGATAAGATATAAGTCAACATCACAAAATATGATAAATGAAATTTATGGATACTAGTATACAAATGATAGAGTGAAAAAGGAAAAGCACAAAGAATATTCTGAAGTTTAGAAAATGCAGAAGATGGGGAGGAATGCTGGAGCAATGATTGTAAGGTGCATTCCCCCAAACAAAGTAAAACAATTATATGTATTATATCATTGATCTTCTATTTTGCACATGGAACTAAATATACAATGTCGTGTCTTTCAGCGTGTTCAAAGAGAAAAGAAATAAGAAAGGAAAGGCATGTCTGCTTTTAACCAGTAATGAAATGAGAGTAAGAATGAAATAAAAGTGTGATGTTTTTCCATGTCAAAATGAATTACAGAATTGGGACATGAAGAAAGTATTGTGTTGACATATAAACAGTATGATACCGTGGGCCTTGTTTGCTGAGTGTCGAACTCGTGGGCGGTATGACTCGTGGGCTGTATAACTCGTGGGCTGTATAACTCATGGGCTGTATGATTCATGGGTGTTGACGTGCACCTTCTGTAATCATATTCTGACATTCTTTTTAAATGCATTCATTGTGTGTGTGTGTGTGTGTGTGTGTGTGTTTGCATATGAATTGATGTACATCTACATTTGAAGAGTTTGAATATAGCTTCAGTTCAGTAAAATGGCGTCAATGCAAAAAACAGATAAACGCCATTTTCAAAGTCTTAAAGTGAGGTCATCATCAAACAAAGAAAGATTAAATCTTTTCAATGCCACTGCACTCGTAACATAACAGGAAATATCTTTAAACATTCCATCAATTAAAATCATCACATGTATTTGAATTATTTTCCTTGTTTTTCAGCAGCTTTAATCTCGAACGTCCTAAGCTGATAAAAACTTGATATATTATATCAGTTTTTGGATTTAAACTCTTCGGTTTTTGACTTTAAACTCTTCCCTTTTTAAAATAAAATGGAAGGAAATAACAAAATTAAAAAAGCAACGATTGAATTGTCAATGACGCCGTTATGATGTATCATTTCTATCAGAGCTTATGGACTATCGAAAATAAAAATGAAACTAGTGCAGATGTGATGCATGGAAAATAAAAATGGGACTATAGTGCGGATGTGATACCAGGGAAAATAAAAATGGAACTAAAGTGCGGATGTGATATCATGTGGTACCGTTTTTGCTCTTTTTCAGAGAAGAACTTGCATCAACCAGAGCAGAATTTTTTACCATATAAGTAGATGTGAATTTCAGCAGACGTTAAATGTGTTACACAATAAAGGTCCTGCTATTTAGAACAAGTAGGGCCTATAACATAATAATCATTCTACCTCATTATTGACATTGGCTCCCTTACATTATATAGAGTAAAACAAAACAAAGTGGATGGTAGTGTCATTATAGAATTAGATACAGAAACACACGCAAACATACAAGAAAAAAAAGCTATGTAATTATAGCGTTACACGTGTCTTCACGGATTTAACAACACTAACCGCAAAAGCAATATTGCAGAATAAAAATGTGATATCATTTCATTGGTGCCTATAGTTTTCGACATAAACATAAACATAACTGCAGTGTATGTTAAAGTGATTTGTGAGCAGGATTTGGGATATTTTCGTTCATTTCAAATCAAAGTAAGGAACATAAAGAAAATGTTAAATTTGTACATGTATGCAGATGAATGGAATATAAACGTGATTGGCGATGATGCCATTACATACTTTTATTGCCAAATCATAAGTGATAACGATACATTGAAAATTCAAACCCAGTAGATTTTTTTTTTTTAATGATCGACGTTCATTTTTTTTTGAAGCTTTGTTATTCTGTTCACTTAAATATACTCGAATAATTAAAGCAACAATGATGTGGAGATTGTATTTTGTTGTAAGTGTAAAAATGAAATCTAGCTTGATAAGAGACATAGTGTATCAAACCAACATGGTCCACCTGCTCGACTTTATATTACTTATCGCCGTTAATATCACAAATCTGCCTTTCTCTGCATAACGATATAGGAAATATTTCATCGAGGATGTTTTCAATTTGTCAGAATTAACGGCCTTTATGCTCCCCTAATATAGCCGATTTTAATCTTGTTACGTTGTTTGACATTTCGCATTTTAGGCTTGATGGGAGCGAAATGGCAGCTTATGAATTATGATGTCATTGCGCCAAGATAAAAAAGCTCATACAGACATCCTGTTGTTTGACGATAATCACATGACATTGGATATAACAGCAAATCATATCATGTTTCAGTTTACAATAATGACGTCGCGAGCTGCAGTTCCATCACTTGCCTCATTTTTCGTTATGATTTGCCATTTTATTATCTTATCATATTTCTCATTTCATTGAAATGACAGTATATTCTTTTTTTCCAAAATTGTCCATTGTTGGAGCAGGCTGTCGTTACTTTCCAGCAAGATGCTCCACTCGCGAGTTGTCGAACATGCATGCACTAACGATATTGCCGTCACGCTTTGGTAGTCAAACATTGTTATGTTTTGGGTTGTTGTTTGTTGTTGTTGTCGTTGTTTGTTATTGATTTTTCCCCAGCAATTCATTCGCAATGCTGTCACAAAGTTTTTCTGAGGCATTTTACTGTCCATGTTGATTGTGAAATTGCTTTCCACGCAGAGGTATACAAATGTATCTCCATATTTTGAATGTAGTCATTGTGAAAGAAAAAGAAAACACTATACCGATGATGATGGGGAGACAGAGCATGCGGAGTAAGGAGTGAACTGCAGTGTGTGTTCGTGTGTGTAGGCCTTTGTCCTGTCGAGAATGTGCCATGCTCGTATCTTTTAAGAGGGCGGGGATAAGTTTCCACAAAAATGCCGTCTTTAAGTTCCTTGTCGCAAATCTACACACATGGGATGACCATGGAGATTAGCTGCAGGCCAAGATAGTTGCCGTCTTTAACATCTACTAATAATTCAATGTGACGTGATTTCTTGTATGTGTAATTACATTTTTTTTATGTGTGTTTTTAATGAAGATATTGTTTAAAAAAAAACAATGGCTACATGGCCATGACTCCAGCCACGGCTGGAGTAGATGGGCTGGCAGGAAGACTGAAAATCGTAATGTGAACCTCTTCCTTCCTTTCGATATTCAAACAGAGTGTAGGCCTATATGCCACATTAGCTCACATTCAGTTATCTACAAACCGGAAATTGCTGTCAACGATAAACACAAACAGTCACGTTGGAAACGGTGCTAAACCTCGAATACAAACGAGGAAACCGCAGAGATAGTATTATAATACATGAGGTTTAGCCAAAAAAAGATATAGGCAACCCTTCTCGTGGACAAAAGAGGTGAAAACCCGCTCGTTGAAAGTTCATGAACCTGTTGTCATGAAGAATAGCCTACTGGGAGAGAGAGAGAAAGATATAAGACGGGAAAGAGAGCATCTACAGTGTTGTTCACGTGGTGATTCTAGCACGTACAGGTCATAAAGGTTTCCGAAAAGTCCAGGATTTAAAAGCAATCCAATCAATTATTCAGGCAAAGTTTTTTACTTTCCTTGTTGGGTCTTCCTCTTAAAAAAAAAAATCTAAATAAACTTTGCATATTCATTTTAACAGCTAACCACTGAGAGAACTTAGCGCATTCGAATGTTGTAATGACAATTTTGCAGTGTTTTTTTATATTTCATCATATGGTTTCATTAAGATATTTACAAACCGTCCCAATGGTTATAAGACCTTGCATGTCAAAATCATGAAGTTTCAGCAGAGCGATTTTTTGAAATTATTATTTTACCAACTTTTTCGAAAAAAATACATGAAAATTACATCGATATTGACATTAGATAATGTAGAAACATTGCTTGGGATTGGATCAATAATTACAGTACCTTGAGGCACAATCAGTATCTTTGATAATCTAACTTGAGTTAGAATGTTTGTGAATATATGCGAGTTGAGATACTGAAATCTTTTCAACCAAGGGATGGAACGTGACTTCGAAAATTCAGATACGAATGCAGCTTTAATACCATACACTGCTCAGTTGTTGCGTTAGCCATGTTTTGTTTGAGGCGCCACCCACCAAGCATACAATCCTATCGGGCTCAAGTCTTCCGTTCACTTCGCGTTCCCCAATGTTTCTAATTAGGTAACCTTCAGCTTAATCCTGTTGATAACATGAAATCCCTGAATCTACCACACTCGATATCAGACCTGACATACATCTCGGATCTCCAGATCATACCCATCGTGTAATTATGAAGTCATGAATGAAACGATCACCAGCATAGATGAAAACAAAAGAAAGCAAAACCAAATCTGAAATCAGCAATCAATGTGTGTGTGTGTGTGTGTGTGTGTGCGTGTAAAAGAAATAAAGACAGAGCAAAAAAAAAAGCGAAAATACCGTATATAGGTACCTGAGTAGCCTTTTTGTTTAACAGTTTTTGAAAGTTTGTATCTAGAGCACCAAGGTGTTACCATAGTTACGACATACAAGCTTGGAAATTGGAGAACAGCAACGTCCTCCATGTTTCTTGGATCATGACTCATAGGTCGATGTAATAACAGCTGAATAACGAATTGGAAACCCCCTTTTCTTCGTCATTCAGATTATACGGCCGTTGACACAGATGACTTCCTTGAAACCCAAACATCTTTTTATCAATAATACTCCAGCGCGATAGAGTAGCATTGAACTACACACCGAAAAAATGTGTGCATTTACCCACGCCTCAAGCGTTCAACTTTGTTCAACGGCAATAAAACGGGATTTGATACTGAATACTGGAATTTGCCATGGTTGATCACGGTGTTCACTGGATGTCTGAAGTTTAACAAACTGTTTTTTTTTTACACGAAATCTCGTCACTATGACTTCGTTTCTCCATGACGCATCTAGAAGAGATTGATGGGAGGAAAGAGGAAGAAAACAGCAACATTAATCTTCATTCATTACCAGCACAGATTGTGGAGGCACAAAATGCAAGCCATCATCTGTTGCGAGAATCCTATTCAACAACACAGTTCTGCCAATTCTAAGCATAGTGCTCTGTACATGGTTATTAACCAAGTTTGTTCGCGGTTATTTTGGTTTTGATCTTTTCTTCTTTTTTTTTTTCCACCACTCTCTGGTTCCATTGTGCATTGTTTTGCATTGAGTAAGTACTCTGTAATGGCCCGTGATTGTTCCATTTGCATGAAACAGGTGTGTGGCATAATGCGAATGGAATGTTTCAAGAGATGAATCGACAACTCCGGAATGTTTTGCTTTGTCGACTATCCGTGTCCCGCGGTGACCGAGATGTTCACAGGGGGATGAAAATACAACATGCTTCACGCCTGACGCGCTGACAATAAAAAAGAAGGAAGGAGGGGAATGTGTGTTCCTTGATCGTGCATTTCGCATAGGAGCCCGGATTACAGTTTATCTCTAGTAAATAACAAGTAGCGCGATGGTAGGGAAAAACTACAATACAACGTACCCCCTTCTTACACAATCCATGTGAATTTATTGCCCAGTTGATGTCACAAGTTCACTGATTCATGCATTTTCCCCAGTTACTCAGCCCTGGAATCACTTCACCTCGCTTATATTATACATGTATTGTCATTCATGCTTACCTAGCCCTGATAACCATCATGCATTGTGTCCTCTTCACTTTTATCTCCGTTTATGCTCTGTCTATATTTGGGATAATTACTCAGAGTTTTGGGTCTCGTTATCACCTGAGCTAAATCTATCTTTCTGGTCTGTGATCCAGGCGCTAATAGTGTATATATATATATATATATATATATATATATATATATATATAGCGAAAACTTTGAGCAAAGAAAACCCATTTTCTTTGCTCGAAGTTTTCGCTATTTATTATTACAATTATTTCTGGTCAGTTTTTTCCTTCCTTGTTTCAATATATATATATGTATATATATATATATATATATATATATATATATATATATAAAGATTTATGTCGTTGAATTGGATTCAATAAGATACTCTCAGATAGAGTGTAGATAAGATCGAAAGAAAGAGAAAACAAAATACTAAGATTAAGTAATGATAAAAGGTATATTGAGATCTTTTGTGAGTTGGTAATTTGGAGTAATAGAGCTTTCCTACTTTTTTTCCTACTTCACGTGGAATACGTTCTTTCACAAGATTACCTAAGCCAGGAACTTACATTCCACAAAAGCGTAAAACACATTTGATGGCAGTCTCCGACTATTAAAGATCTGAACTTCATGCCTTTCAAAATTGAACAACTGTAATTATGGTTTTACAATGCAGCTTTAAGTGGGTCAAAGAATGAAGTCAGAAGCCCAATCTGGTAGCCCCCCCCCCCCCGTGACTCACCAATCAGCGATGACTCACTGTAGTATGCGTGGTGTTGTTGTCGTGTTTTTTTCTTAGTGATAATCACACGCAAATAAGATTTAATGTGCCGTCGTCCTGAATTGAGGCTTTGATCCAGGGGCGCGGGGGCGGGGGATGCTGCAGACCCCCAAAATTAAAGGGAGACCTACTGTTTACCATTGGGAGCAGTAATGTAAAAAAAAAAAATGTTCGAGATATAACGTTTTAATGCATATGTGTCGGTCAGTTGTACCACAAAACATCCTACCATATAAAAATGTTGCAGTAAAGTCTAAAATATAAGGAAATATCACTTTCTCAGTAAACCATAACTGTGGACAGTATAGAAACATCTTTATCATAAATATTGTTCAATTTTGCATAATCAATTATTTAACAATACTTAACATTGATTAATTTTTTAGATAAGCTGTTTCTATCCCTAACCCACATTTTAGAATTATTTTGAAGCACTAAAGCTGGGTTTTTGTTTCATCTGGAAATGGTAAATAATACCTTTATTTGAAAAAAAAACCCACAATACCATGACTTTTTTCCCGATCAGAGGTCGAAGCGGGGGTGGGGCATTTGGACTGCCTTTGACAATGACCCACCACGACCACTACCCTTGCCATCATTCCCTCCACACGAGCACACACACACACACACACACACACACACACACACACAAACACACAAACACACTGACCGTGAGCATCTTTTTCTTTCCGCTATGTTTTTTTCTTTTCTTGTTTTTCACCTCTTTCTAGTAGTTTGGGTTGTGACTTTTACAGGTAAAAATAGTTGGTACTTCTTTTGCATCGCTTCCGCTTAATGCATCCATGAATACAAATAAAAAAAAGATATAAATACTCAAGTGTAAATAGGAACGTAAATAGATTGCTCCTTTTTGAAAATCTTCATGACAGAAGTCTACCTTCTTTTCTATCAGTCCGCCCTGCAGATATTAATTGAGTTCAACTTGTTACTGCAGCGGGAGGACCCCGTCATTCGAATTTTGTATGCCCTGATGCAGACCCTCCTCCAGAAGTTGGCAAGCAGATTTGTAAGGGTGCACACCACAAGGGATGCAAATGGGAACTTCATGAACCAGCGTATCAAGGCATTGGATGTGCAACTTCCAGGAACTCTACAGAGTCTTGACTGATAACAGACACCCCTGTGGCTTAATATTTCAATGAAAAAGAGCAGCTAATCAGAATGATTACCGATGACTTCATGTAGGTCATCATAGTCGCACATCTTGCGTATGATTTTACATATTCCTTCAACATATCTCTCCATGAATCAGTTTCAGTCATTTCAAATAATATACTGGGAATTGTGACAGAGAGAGGTATAACGTTTGTTGAGATTTTGATATTTTACCATATCCAACCACAAAAAAGTCACATTGTGGGACATTTCCTTTCTTCAAAATAAGCAAAAAAAAAAATATATATATATATGCTAAGCTTGCCCCAGGTTGCACGATTAAAAGCTTAAAAATGCTAACCAGGTGGCTGTGCTACCTCGGGCGGGGCTAAGGCGCCGCAAAATCTCACGTTTACGTGCTCTCTGACCATGGCATCTCTGGCAATGAGACCAAGGCAATGAAAACAACGCACACTTAAAAAAAAAGACTATAGTATAGTTGGATTACCTTTTTTTTTTTAATACGCTCTGTATATATATTATACATACAGAGCGTATCAAAAAAAGGTAATCCAACTTTGGAGGGCTGTCATTTCTTAATTGTCAGTTATGAAGAGCACAATGTTAATTGGTAGGAAAGAGGAACTCTTCTTCTTTCCATTGATACCTAATTATGTTGACAATTGTCATGCATGACTGAGCACACGGACTTTAAAGACAACAATGACAAATTGCACTTTTTCCAAGTTTGCGTGTTATTGTGAAGGAACAATGCACCTCTCACTGCATGGATGAGATCTGTCACTGAAAGTGGTCAAATTATCAGGCCAGCCTGCACGACTGCAAATTCGTGTTTTAGGGTTTCCTCTAACGTTTTGTGGTTCATAACCTTGAACATGGCCACGTTGTCGATATTTGGTCCTTCCCATTAAGGCGAAATCATTATCCATTTTACTCTCTTCATATTCAAGACATGGTTTGCCACTGAGAGCTATGTGTTGAATATATAGAAAAAAATAGAGAAAAATGGATTGTGTGGCTTGGCCTCAGTAGTTATCGGACAAAAGGCCGTGTTAAAGGTTATGGACCATAAAATGTTAGGAGAAAACCTAAACACAAACCCTAAACACAAAACCTAAACACAAACCTGCATTCGTACAGGCTGGCCTCTTTGGCAACTTTCATTGACAGATCTCATCAATGCAGTGAGACATGCATCGTTCCTTCACAATAACACGCAAACTTGGAAAAAGTGCAATTTAAAGTTCATGTGCTCAGTCATGCATGACATTTATCAACATAAATAGGTATCAATGAAAAGAGGAAGTGTTCTCCTTTCCTTACAACCAACACTTTGCTCTTCATAATTGACAATTAAGAAATGGCAGCCCTTCAAAGTTGGATTACTTTTTTTTAGATACGCTCTGTATATATATATATATATATATATATATATATATATATATATATATATCTATATATATATATATGGAAGCTCATGAAGATTCGCGATTTCACATTTCGATCACAACTTAATGTCTCATCGCACCATGCTGACGTATAAGGTCAGTCCATCTATTCTAAAGGATTACCGTCATTAGAAGAGTAACTTTGACGGTTATACCAAAAGAGTGGGACGTTACCCAAGGGGTTGAATCCCAGCATACCGCTGCCAGCAGGGGCGTCTGCCACAAGTCCATCACACCTCCACAGGAATTACTCCCACATTAGTAATAGTATTCTGGCACAAAATACAAATGGTCCTCCTTAGCATCCATCAAAACGAAACAGGTTATTTCGTGTCTCCAAATGCATACTTAAAGGGGACCTCCGGATGATTTTCAGACTTTTACATTTGAACAACTATAAATATTAGTTATACTGAATACAGAGTTTCAGAATTTATAGTGATTGGAATGAGGAATAAGAATGTTTTCAAAATTCATAACAAATTGCAATGAACAAGGATGGTGACATGGCAGCCTCGCCATAAGAATGCATTAGTTGGGGTTCAAGGAAGCAGAACAAAAGAATAAGGCATGCATAGATTCTTCACAGGTGAACTTGTTAAGCAGGCGATATTGTAATGGAATTACACTGCTACATTTCTTAAATATGTGAGGCTCTGCTGTCATCAACACTGTTCAGTGTGTAATTTGTTTAAAATTTTCAGTTTATTGGTTTCTCTGCTCAAGGACCAAAATCAATTGCACGAATCTATACATGGAGCTGTCGATTTATGTACTGCATGATGTGAAATTATGAAAATCGTCTGGGATGCCCCTTTAACTCTCATCCATTTAAATATCCTGCTTTGAGCGGATTTGAAACAAGGGAAAGGCAGTGAGGAGAATTGCTTGATCATGAATGCTTAATGTTAATTTGGATGAAATTCTAATCAGATTGGTAATTGAAAACAATAATATAACTCAACAACAATTTAAGCCCAGCAGAAGAATGATTTTCATTTCTCTACCCTCGATCTGTGGGGGGCATGGGCATGGCGATTAAACAATCATTGGCGGTGTGTCTATCATCTGGAAATAAGCTATCGCCATTTTCGGCAGGAATGTAAAGCCAGAGTACCTGTTAACATCATAATTGCATCCAACTAGAGTAACTGATGAATACCGGGGATTCACGACACTTCCTTGCGCCCACACACCGTATATACGACATGCACGTGCACCATTCGAGTATATGATAAGGATCCAGTACAATAAGGCTCGAAAGCGGGACACGCAGCGCTGCAATGGAATCCAAATACGACAGGACCAGTCGGATTACATTTTGCCCTCGGCGAATTTTGCTTTGATGGATTTTTGTAAACGCAATCTTTACACTGCCAGTAAGTGGGTGTGCGTCTCGGATGTCATCTTTTTTATTCATTCAATAAGGATGGCGTGGGATGCGAGTTGTATCGTCTAGACTGTTTTCTGCTATCTCAGCTAAACATAACAACTAGTGCAAACTTTACTGTGCACGAACACAGTAACCCCATTTTTCATGGTTTTTTTTTTTAATCCTTTCTTTTTTGACAGATCTGACTGAAGCACAGGAAACTATTCCCGTGATGTTACAGATTTATGAAGCGGATCATAGTTTGCAGGTACGAACAGAGAGATCCATGTGTCCCCAGTGGATCCTACGGATTAACCTAAATTTTGAAGATCCAAATGGGAGAAGTGGGAGTTAGAAATAAGTACATCGTGGCGCGATTTATGTTTCATCCATGTCGGTATTGTGTAATGAAAGTTATCAAAGAATTTTTCAAGAGATATGTCATATCTTGTTAACATCGTGTTGGAAATTGATGATAACAAAACATTGAATTTGCGCTCATCGGTATAGCCATGGAGCTATAGACTGTTGCAGCTCCATAAAAAACTGCCTCTGCTGTGTATAACTCCCCACCCTTGATGTAATGACCTGTGTAAACATACTGGAATCTAACTCTTTACAACATACTGTCGTCCAATTTGTCCAATGTAGATGACAACGTTTTTTATCACCATGATGTATAGGGTTTGACAGGTTAGTCAAGCTATAGTGTTTGGGTGTTATTCCGAGGATACTTATTGCTGTGAATTTTACTTGAATTTTCTGTATCCCAATTTCATCTAAAATTTACTGCAACCGTGTAAGGCAGAGAGACAGAGAGAGAGAGAGAATGAATGAATGAAAGAGGAGAAAGTTGTTTCTATCTATCATTGAATTCATAACTGAAAATAATCAATAGGATATGGTCCGAGCTTAACTTGCTATTGATGACAAATACAACCAGAACAAGTTGTCATTGTTGTGCCTCTTCGAGTCTGTCACTAATCTATTTCATCACACTGATCAACCAAGAACGTGCTGATAGAGTAACTCTGTTACATTTAACGCTAATTCTCGTTTGTAGTTCCTATAATGATATGATATAAATTCTGATACATATGAATGTCTCTTGAAATATATCTTATGATGCTTTTACACGTTACTGAATAATGTTTTTTATTTGATTTTGATTTAATTTTATTGGTTCCTGCAGTATATCATTGCTCATTCAGATACATATACATATATTATATACATTGTTGGTGCCATACATATATATACATAAACATCAATTGTTAACAAAGTAAGTTCTTCATTGCCTTTAGAATATACAGCAATACAGTTTCTTCATTGCCTTTACAATGTACAACAAAACATATCAGCGATGCAATGAATAACGCAGAAGGGCTATACAGCTTAAGCATTGCTTGATTTGTGATATGAAAAGTGACTAGCAAAATAAGCTCTGAATGAGGACTGCGGTTTACGTTGAATTAATGTGATAACTTTAAAAAACAAACACCCACTCGAGGTGTAGAGAAAGGGAGCAGGACACTGTCTTGTTCCGACTACTTTTTACCGCCTCCGGTTCCCACTTCCACACTGAACACTTATTGATTCGCAATGTTGTGTTTGATACCAGTTACCATGGAAACTATGAATGCGCTGTGGTGGGCGGGCTGCAAGGATTAATTCAAATAGGGGGTCTTTTGATGTCGTTGGCCTCTTAAGTCTCAAAATCAGACCCGAAAACACGATATTGGAGAGAAAACAAGATATGTACCTCTTCAGAAGAGTTCTCACGATTATCTTTACGTGCATAAAGTGGTCTCCGCCTCACATAGTAAATCATACCCGGCTTCCCATGAGATGGAAAGAGATGGTACGAAAGAGAGGAGGCGGATGTCGAGGAATTGAAGAGGGAGGGGCATGACCTAGTTCAAATCAATTTTTTACTTCATTTTCTTTTTCCAGTACAAAAAAAAATAGAATGTGATTACAGCCAGCACTACAAATATAGTGCATTACCATATAATGATATCTACCATGTAATAGATGAAAATTGATATTAACACAATTTTTCATTTGATTTGATTTAATTTGATTTCTGAATTTCTTTTTTCATACATTTTTAATGGAATACAAAGTCAATTGAACGATCGAACTAATTGAGCACAGTATTTGATTTGAATCTGACAGTTAACACAGATAGATAATCAATTCAAATATCGAACAATTTTTGTAGTACAATGCAAAATGAAAACAAATTTTCATTTCATTCAAATGAAAGAATATCTTCACTAAAAAAAAATGCACTGACCCAGTTTTGAACACTTGATTAAATGCAGTCCCTAACAAATGAAACGTCTTACTATACGAGATAAAAATCTACCGAAGATCAAAAGATGAGAAGGAAGGAAGTGACATCATACACTGTAGTAATCTTCTCATCCAGCAGTGTCATATTGCTGCATTCACTCAATCCGCATTGAATATGAAGGTGGACTTGTCCTTTAAGAGTCCCATTTCTCTCTCTTTCCTTTTATCTTTTAGTCTTCAAAATAGCAGACTCTCGTGTTCTGTTGAAGTGCCTCTCGAATACCTTGAGTTTTGTATTTGTTTTTTGTTTGTTGGTACAACACGAATCTACGGGGCTTCCCCCATATAACCATAAACCAACCCACTCATTGAATCGCAAGAATGTCAGTATGATGCTTCAAACATATTGTGCTATATGTGCTTGATTATTATGAGAAATTTACGTGGGTGAAAGAAGAAGAAAGAAAGGGGGAAAAGGTGTTTTTAACAAACATTTCGACACAATAAGCTCTAAAAGTGATAAACAGAAATCTGACTCCCGGCAGTTATATAAATAACCCAGAGCTCTTTCATTCTTAATCGGCTATAAGTGTATAAAGGATAAAAAAACACAACATGCCTGTGGGTGGGTGGGCGGTATGATATGGATATCATTCATGTCATATCGCCCACCTAAACTTGAAATTGATATCAAATGATACGTGATAGATATTTATCATGACGTTACAAACACAAAGTGACATCAAATTATAGAGAAAGTTCATACGGCGGATCTTCTGTAAGAACAATGATCTGTGGTTCTATGGCGAAGAAAAAAGAACATGAAAACAAGAAATGTTGTCATGGACCAAAATGCCATATGGAACTGGAAAAGGAAGACAAAACTAAACTAAAACAACAACAACAACAACAACAACTAGATGTCTGTATAGGTAAACTTCTTTCACGAACAATTAAGGAGGTAGGCGCTGCGTCCAACGTCCCCCCCCCCCCACCCCGCTAAGTACCGCCCTGTCTGCCTGTTGGAGAGGGTGCAACTTGTGCTATTACTTGTATTAGCACATACAGCTGTATTGACCACTAGAACCTGGTGCAGCGTGTGTTAACAAAATAGGAAATTGTTGAATCTCTGAGCATACAAGTTCAACCTATTAACGTAAACACGCACACACAAAGTGATTTCTTTCATGTCCATTTCTTATTGTTTGCTCCCGATGGAAAACTTCTGTAATCTCTCAGTCGCTAAATTCATATTACGTATACTTGAATTGGCAACCCATTTAGACGATATACGTTCATGTGTCTCTCTCAATTTGGCAAATTCATGAAAATGTGTATTTTTTTTTTGCAGAGTGAATGAAATCAATCTATTGAGTTCCTAAAATCTTCCAGCTATATCATAAATCATATTCAGGGTTGCCAATGTAATGTTGATGAGGTGATAATGAAAGTATAGATAAATTCTTCTAATACTTGATGGGTTGAGAGATATGATTCCAACGACATCCTGCCACACGTTACACCATGTTTTCCAAGAAAGCTGGGAAGCCTTCGATGCTGGCAGTTGATGAGCACCATCTTCTATTTCCACGGGGTCATCCCACAAGACCGACACCCATGAGTCATACAGCCCACGAGTCCTACAGCCCACGAGTTCGACACTAGGTAAATAAAGCCCGTGAGACCGACATTAGGTAAAAGCAGCCCACGAATTCGACAGATGTATACAACATGGGGTTTAATGTGTCGGTCTCGTGGGCCTTGTTTGCTTAGTGTCGAACTCATGGGCTGTATGAATCGTGGGCCGTATAACTTGTGGGCTGTATGACTCGTGGGTGTCGGTCTCGTGACGTGCACCCATTTCCACGACCACTTTATCATCATCGTTTTGCATTGTACACGTATTTACTATCTTCGTCCCTGTTGGATAGAGAATCATTCATCTTCTTTGATCTTGGGATAGAAAAATAAATATATATCTTCTTCTACTCCTGTGCACGCAGCTCTTGTTGAGCGTGAACATGTATTCCCTGTTATGGCTGAAGTACTTTTATGAGTCAATTTAGAAACGTCTGCGTCCTCTTGGAAGACAATTGCGATAGTTTCAAATCATTTGATGAAATAAACATGGGAAATCGCATAAACTGCGCCTTTGTTTGAATGAGCATACTGAATAAAGCGACTAGGGGTCAAAGTCGTGATGCATTCTTGCTAGACAAAACGGTATAGATCATTAGCACATCCTGTTTTTGTCACGAAATCCAACATCATTCGCCGCATCTCTCAAGTGTTGACATTCGAGACGAGCGCACAGACTCATTCATAACCACTCCATGAAAGATGCACTGAATGCTAATTCACCGGCCGGATTAATTTCGTTATTTGCGCATACCTCATTTACCTTGAGTCCTGTCTCGTGACGTAAAGGCAACATATTGAAGTGCACTTCTGTCACGTCTGTCATTGTTTATTACATATTTATCATGCTGAAAGGTTTCTTTCGTTGTTGTTTTTCTTTTCTCCCTCTCTCTTCGTCAAGTTAATATTTTTTCATGATGGCGTTATGACAGTTACTATTCTTTTACACGCAACAAGGCTTATATCCCTTTGAATTCAATTAAATATTTTTCTTTTATCCGTAGTTTGACCTTTCATTATTCTTATTGTAGGCATGTAGCAGGGCGGACATCTCGACAAGCAACATTCTAACATGCTTGTTGTGATGTCCCCTGCGACAAGTTAGTGCAAGTTATCATTTCAATAAGAGAGAAAATGCACTAATTTTAGACAACCACAACGCTGTTATAGAAATTCACGGTATGATCAAAGTATAATATGATGCTATTCATACAATGCAAAACTGGTACACAGGTCAACCAACTTCAGTGTCCCTTCAAACAAACTTCTTAAATTAGATGCACGATATACAGATAGACGACTCTTTTCTTTAGCAATCTTAAAATAGGCTTTGATGTATAGGCCTATATGCGTCAAATATAATAAATCAAATGTAGTAATCTAAATATCCATACACACGACCTTGTTCCTCGGTAAGGCTGCACTTGACCCTATATGGTGGTCAAGTGATTTTTAAGACATATCTTCTCTTGCTTGGACAGTCATTTACCGGAAATACTTCATCTTTCAGCTTGTATTGTTAAAAGAAAACAATCCTGATTTTACAAAATATGATTTACGCCCAGCAGTGCTACGCAGACATTTTCAGGATAAATTAATAAATTTATAGTATTTTACTCAATCCTTGCTTGATCATTCTGAGAGAGAGAGAGAGGGGGGGGGGGCTAACTCATCAAATCGTGAAAATGACGCTCCCTGGGTGCACTCTGAAGTTCCGTTTGGCCACCACAATGACCACTAACAACTCGTGGCTAATTAGTAACGGTCAGCTGACGAATGTAGTAGTCGGAATCGTGTCATGGGTCCAACGAAATAATGTGAAATTAGATCGCGGAGCTTGTTTAGAGCCCGTGTACATTATGCCAAGATAGGAAACACTCCGCTGTCACCACCACATAAAAGGGTACAGCAAAAGAGAAAAAAAAAGAACTTAAAAAATAATCTTGTTCCAGATCATGATTCTGCTCAAGTGAACCCCCAAAGTAAGCACCTATTCTTTTGCCACAATGGACCTATTCTGATTGTTGTAACATGTATATTTATCTGTACATCAGTTTTGAGTTATACTGCTAACAGACAGCAAACAAGCAAACGTACAATGTTCGTCTCCCAGACATCACCTCCTTGGCGGAGGTACATTTTTTTTTTCTCCAAGAGCATTCAATGTGATGCGGAACCCCACACCTCCCCCCTTCCACTTCCCCGTTCCCAGAGCAACAGGTACTACTAGCAGGGGCGGATCCAGGAATTCCGTAAAGGGGAGGCGCCTTTGCAAAATTAAAGGGGGCGCAGGCACTCCCTCCCCCCATTTTTTTTTTCATTTTTATTTTGTTTAAAGAGGGGGGGGGGCGGTGCGCCCCCTCCCCCCCCCCCCCCGGATCCGCCACTGACTATAGGTGCCTGCATGGGAAGAGAAGGCGGAAAATGCCGTCGCCAGTTCAAATCTTCGCGTAAAGAAATCTCTGCCAAATTCTAACGTGTTATCATGATCGGTCGTGTGTCGATTATTACCACCGCTGAAGCGGCGCTGTCGCCAGAGACATTCTCAAGGTAAGATAAAACGAGTTTTTGAAACTAAATAGTTTATTTGAAGAGATCATAATGTGAGATTTTTTTCTGAAATGGAATATACAGACCTTTGATCTAGATCATCTGATACTCTAGAGGAGAGACAGTGTGAAAAGACGGAATCATAGAATCATAGTTACTTTTGAAAAGATTGAGACGATTATGAAAAGGGAAAACCACGTTGGATAGCATTATTCCACCTGGGATTGATAATAGAGGGCTCACTTCCTTTTTTGTCAAGGTACAACAACGCGCTCTCCGGATTTTGGCCTCGTAATGCTGCCGCAAAGTCTAAACCACATCAACATAGATTCAGGTCAAGTGTAAAATCATTCCAAGTGTCGTCTTTAAAGCAATTAGTTACAGTAAATTAAAAAAAAAGAAAAAGAGAGGGGGGAGGATTCCCGGTGAGATATGAAGGTACGATGATACTGATGATGTTGTTGTCTTGCCATGATAGTCATTTTATCACGGCAATACGTGTCAGATAATGTTCTGCATGTCGCTGGTCCTTTCATGCATTTGATAACATAGCAACAAACTAATGATAATGATACCATTTACAATAACAATAATGACGATAATGATAGTGATATCATGGTGCCATGATAATAATTATAATGATATTATATGGAAGGAATGTAACTTGGAGACACATAAGATATGCATGCAGTTGTACATGACAAATAAAATCATTAGTATCACGTCAAAGAAAATAGGAGCGCAGTGGAAAGAGAAGAAAAAAAGGGGCAAACTGATTCACTTTGTGAAGACCTGAAAAATGCAACTGTGCAATTACATAACTGCAATGACAAATTAACCTGTCAAAGAAGTGTACGCAGGTATTAATTCCCATCCTCTTCGTCTTTTTCCTTCCATCTCAGTTTTTACAACTTGATCTTTAATGACCTGTTGAAATTCATGGGAGAAATTCTTGGCTCTACGACAAAGCTGTCACCACAATCAACGTAGTTCCTCTTCCCCTGTCAACCTTCTTTCTTCCGCGAAATGCTAACTATTCAGAAAATAAATATCTGAGACCTTGATTTCGTGACCAAAACACAAGACTTTGGCAGAGAAATGCTTGAACAATTCGGCATTTTGTTGTTGTTGCTGTTCTGAAGCCCTTGAACGACAACCTCACAATTCTTCGAGATTGCGTTGAGAAAAAAATGTTCAGGAGAAAACACAGTGTCTATCAATATGTCACAAGATCAGGACTGGGTGGGTATGAAATTTGGCACGAGGTCACAAATATGAAATGATTGCACAATTTCGTGGTCGAAACAAGAAGCAAAAAAGACACACACACACACGGACGCACACGCGCGCGCGCACACACACATAAACGCAAAGGTATGATATAGAGATAAAAGAGCAGACGTGCATAAGGAAAAATCGAGAAATATAAACTCCATCTCTTTAAGATTATAATTGAAGCTTCAATTAACGCAGTAACCCTTTGCTGTAAGCCATACCACAGTACCAATGGTTTGGGGCACTCATTCAATTTTGTTTTGTTCCAGATGAAAATGTATTTATTTTTCACGCTGTGATGAAAAGCGTAACTTTCTTTTTTGAGATGCCATTTTTCGGCTGTGTTTTTGTGTTGCTCTCAGCTTGACAACCCTTTAGAAGATCTGTATATCCCTGTTTTTCCTAGAAATAATGGAAACATTTTTATCATGTATTTTGAAAATCTATTTTCATACCAAAATATTTCTGGGTAGTTTACTAGTACAATATCCTCTGCCAGGATTTCACGTTCCCTCGTTGTGTCGTTTCGCTTCCTATTTTCTTCGTGAGCAATCAACTTGAAAATACTATCGTTTAATTGACTCTATTCGATGCATGTAGGGTGATCTCACCAACTGGGAATACTCTCTTCATGTTAACAATAACGAGGAATTCAAATGTCAAGTGGGCACAAGGGGATCCAGCTATGTCGTCAAATTTGAGTTAATAGTTCCGCAGCCTTATGCAATGTTGAAGAAACATGGTTGCATACCGACCACCCACAGCATAATCAGGACTGCACACTGTTTTGAGATTAACAGAAAACATTAGGTCTCGCTTTATTAGATTCCTAGTAATCGCCACTAGTAGATCGGAAGAAGAACAATGATGGGAAACCCCTTGAGATCTTACTCTATGATGTGGATGAAATTCTACACGCGTGCGTCATCTCAGTTTCCAAGAAACATAAGTTCTTCATAAAGATTGTTTGGGCAGATGCACATGCTTCTGTTGACACTCACAAAAAATCAAAACAAAGTGGTTGCCTAGCAGTATTATTCTATCTCAGATGAATTAAAACGAACGCTCACGCACTTTCTCACACACAACACAAAAATGTCTTACAAAATGTAAAAATGAAGATGATAACCCATCCCTTCCACACAAAACAGGATAGTGATCAAAGAAGAAAGCGATTATAACATAAAAAACAATGTTTACTGTACGATGATCTTTTTTTTAACGGAAATAAACTTCGCAGTAAACTTTGTTTATCATGAGAAATGGTCCATATTCGTTTTAGATTTAAATCATACACTCCGGATGGGTAATTAACAGTTATGTGTTTTCATTTCTACGAGGCCGACGACCGAGGTAAAAGAAAATTCTATTTGGCTATTTCTTTATGCATTATGATAATGATACTGTCTATCATGCAATATTTGAAATAATCGTCATATATTCAAATACAAGTGATGTATCTGGGGAAACCATAAGATGATATCGAGCTCATCATGGCTGAAATTAAAAATGAACCGTACTTTATGTTAATTAAAATCTTGATAACCGCGGAAATGAAAGTATGTCATTTTTCAAATTATGATTGAAGGGCAAAATTTCCAGGAGTGTCATGTACGCCTGTTCATCACACAAATCAAGAAAGAAACCTATTAAAGCAGCGTAATACGATGAACCAGTATAGCAGTCCTCCGACGAAACTTTTGGAAGAATAATGAGTCATGCCCCCATTGATGTACGCCTGTGCTGTGGAGTAACCAAATGTGCCTCGCTGTAAATCATGTCATTGTCATGTTTCCTTGGCTATTAGCCAATAAGTTCTCTCCGATAAATTAGATTTATGCCTTATCACCACTTGTTTCCCCCCAGCTGAGATGTTCATTCAAATGTCAGGTATGACGTCACAATAAATACCTCGAGATCGATGACTTCCTCCTTCCAATGTTTCCCTGGATTTATAGCCTACTATCCAGGATTTTTATCTATTTTTATTTCATCTACCAACACTTCTTCCATTTCCGTACGAGATATATACACCTCTTCACTTTGGAGACGTACAAACATTTCCATATATGCCAAGTATTGCCATCGCTTGATAGTGGGGAGATAAATGAAAACAAAATGTTACAAGGTCTAGGCGACAAAACATTAAACTTTACTGAATGATCGAAGGCCAGTCTACCACTGAGTCACAGCCTGCACTGAAGATCTCAGCAGAATATGAGGTCCCGTTTAAGGAAGATTTTGGGTGCATCAAATTCAAATTCCTTGAGGATTTTGTCCTGTAATAGTGCTCTCATCTGAAGTGCAATTCTGCAATTGTTTTTCTATTTTAAATTGGTTAATTATGTCCTACATACTTGTGATTTTACATCAGTGTAATGAAAAAAAAAACTTCGCAATGTTGACTTTATGGCTATAGTTATGTAGTTGAAGAATCATGTAGCTCCATTTCAGATAGGTCCCTGGTCACCATAATTAATAGCATTAGGTGAAGCTGTAATATAGTGGATAAGATTCCTGACTTTCAAATCGAAGTCCTGGATTCGAATCCTTCCAAGTGCATACGTCCCGGGACGAAAAGTTCCCTCACACTTAAAAATCATTACCATTATTATCATTATTATTATCATAAGTATCATTACTACTACTACTACTACTACTACTACTACTACTACTACTACTACTATTACTACTACTACTACTACTACTACTACTACTACTACTATTACTACTACTACTACTACTACTACTACTACTACTATAACTACTGCTACTATACTACCACTACTACCACTGCTACTATTATTATTATTTTCGTTATTATCATTATTACAGTTATCATCATTATCACCATCATGGTTATTATTACATGCTCCTGCTTGCAAACCATATAGAAGGCTTTCGAAGAAAATTCTAAATCAAAAAAATCCCGAACAACATAAGAGCGCCACGGATGTACCCATTTTGATGAAATTCTTTTATTTGTTGATTGTTTTATTGCAACTGACTCAATCAGTTGCAACACTAACCTGTATTTCCAGCCCCCCCCCCCCCCAAAAAAAAAAGCAAGCTAGCTTTTAAGAGAATAATACTGAAGTTCTGACTATTTGGAAATTATTATATCATAAAATGTATTGCTCACATGACTAGGACGGCTTTTCAGTGCCTTCCATGATTCTGCTCAGTTAAATCATGGAGGTACATTGTACCGCCTAAAGAGATTTTCCCCTTGGGAGGAGAAAAATTTCTTTGGTACCTCCATGGTTAAATGCAAAGACATGTTTTATCAAACGAGCGCACAACCGCGTCGGACACTAAGAAATGCGCGCGCTGGGCTGAGCCGAACTTCTTCCCAGGTCCCCTGAAATACCCTGGCCGGAAAAGAAAAGGATGTACTGCATCCAAGCTGTCTCCTCAAGGGCCGCTTAGATCGGTGCAGAACTCCCCCAATCAGCAGAAGGAAGGCAAAACAATCGAATAAAAATACACAAAAATGCATTAAAGCCGAAAATGCCTACATTGTCCAAGGTGCGGATGGAACAATTCTTCTCATTTCTAGTTTCTTCAAAGTTGTATTACCTACATAAAAGATTGAAAGAATGAAAGGTTCCTGAAAGGATATGACAATAAAAAGAGCATAATTCCAGACCTTATTAATTGTTATTTGCTACATGCTATATTCGCACGTTAGCCTGGTGGGTTTGTCAACTGCACGTTTTGATTACCTCTTGTAAACTAACAGCTAAGTGACAGACTGTCGAGTCTATTACTTGCTGAGCTAGATGATTTCAAGACTGCTATGACTACTACTAAAGGTACCTACTAATACTGTTACACACTCTCGTGTGTTAAGGAGCATTTTGTTTAAGGTTCAATGCATGACTGACCTTCACCCACGAGTACGCTTCTTATAATCTTTTATACAGTCGGAGTAACACGGAGACTTCGAAGATCAATAACTTTCATCTTTCCCCAACCTAGAATCAGTATCTAAACATAGAAGTGAATCACACTGGTCAAGGGGAGTCAGAAAAGGGACGATCATTTTGATGAAGACGGGTCTGACATGTGGGGCGGATGCCGTCACACTCGGATCGTGAGTTTGAGTGGCATCACCGAAGGCTGAGATGTCCCCTCCGCGGAAGCAATGGGGAGCGAACGGAGTGGTCTCCAGCACGTGCTCAACACTCACGTGGCGAACAGGGGGATCCGTTGCATAACAGGCGCTCTTCGGAGACATTTTTTAAAGGCTTTCATTAATTAGGCATTTCCCGATTTATAGCCATTTCATGTGACAAAAACATTGGGATTCTTTACCCTGACTCGTTCGCGTCTGGCGGGGCTTGTGTCTGTTGGTATGACGCAGTGAGACTTCACGATGGACTGATGGTACTGTGATAAGCACACGTCATCACAGCCGATTATCGAGCGTATGGATTGTTGGACCTGTCATGGGTCTAACATACTTGATCTATATACTTTCGATCTTATTACAAATCAACGCATCATTATATCATTAGCTGAGACGTTGCAATAAGAATTTCAACATACGACCAATACAAAGTACTCTGGAGGTAACAACGGGGGAAAGGGTATTAGATATCAATCTATCGTAGCAGAAATGTTCTGTCTGCCAAAACACACAAAGTAGGACGAAGACAAAAAATGCGCAGAGTGGATGTAGATAATTATGACTTTCCCCATCTTTTTGCATGTTTTTATGGAAAAGCAACCTTAATCTAGGATTACTCTACATCAATATGATTAGTAATGTAAGTTTGTCTTCCGTGTATTTCCCACTTATTTTGTACTTTCAATCTAAATACAATTATTGGATAAATGTGTTCAATACAACAATCATGTGAATTTCTTTGGGGTGAAATAAGATCCACACGGAAATTCTTGTAAGTTATTCAACGATGCTATTATTGGATAAATCCTGTACTTCTTGTGACAAACTTCATTGTCCCACAGTATAGAGAAAACCTTGTGTTTTAGGGTCATCCAGATTCACTTACATGCTATTGATTGTCCCTGTAAAAATAACTCTCAGAATCTTAGCTCCACGGCGATATCTCATCTGGTCGTCACTCTTACTACTTTTTCAAGTTAAGATCGATGTATGAGCCATCAGCCAACCAGATCCTGATAAAAATAATACAAAACTGTATGAAAACACAGTGACTCGAGTTTGACTCGAGTTTGACTCGTGATCAAGCGTTAAATTTTATCCGGTAGAGGGCGCTGTCTAATGTTTCTGTTTCTGTGTAATCAGAAATCAGTGCACTGCAATGGGAATTTGTTGAAAAGAGAGCTGTCGGTGGACGAAGAGGAAAGTTTCCTGCGTTCGGTCTTCGGGAAAGGTATTGATAAAGTGCTATTCTGAAAATATCGTGTTTTGTGGTAATTTGCCGAAAAAGAAGTAATCAAAGGGTTGAAATAGACAGGTACAAGCCAATGAAGGACTTTTAAAATGAGTATTCAATATTCTTCGATAGAGAGCCAGTTTAATGTTGTAGGAGGAGAGCATTGGGATGTACAGCAATCAACATCAAGCACTAATCACGCATACTTATTCTGCATCCTCTGCAGCTGCTGCACTTTGTTTTTTGAACAACTTCCCTAACGCATAACGCTCTGAGAGACGCCTCCCGGTATAAAACTTCATAATTATGTCAACAAGACACTCCAGTGCGTTCGATTCGTTCTTATAACACTGACCCTCTCATTGAGAAAGAAACAAACAAGACAAAAACAAAACAAAACAAAAATGATTTACAAAGGGGATTGATCGGACTTTTCTTTACGATGGATCCTTTCTTTGGAACGAGCTGCTTTTACATATTTTATTAACTCTTCAGTTTATTCTTTGAAGACAACATGGAAAACGCTTATTTCATTTAGCAGAAAAATGTTTAATGAATGACCTAATTTTATTGTTTGTTTGTTTGTACATTACAAATATCCAATATTATCATCATTTGAAAAAAAAATCACACTTCAGTGGAGTAAATACTCAAATTGTTAAGTTGGCTTTCAAGCTCCTCAGTTAAGATAGCGCCCTCTCTAGTTGTTTGTTGACTCATAATGCTTTTAATGTTAATCGGTACATGAATAGTAAGCTGTAAGATGTTTACCGTTAGCTCCCAACTCCCTACTTCTTGTCAACGGTTGTTGTTGTTCGTCTGCTAGAATGGCGTTGTGATAGTCGGCCTGACAAAAGCCCAAGGTTCTAGACTTTTCTCCTTTGTTTTCTTTCGTTTTGTTCTGTTTTGCTTTGTTGTTGATTTCAAGAACGATACGGTGCGTTGATACAACCTGACACAACCAGACAAGAGCTACCAGGACGGTTACCGTAGGCCGACGTTGGCATGGCACAACTCAATCGAGTTACAGGCGTCTATCTTCTCAGATAGGGCACCGGCAATAGCGCCCTCTCTTGTTATTTGCTCTCACTTTCGAAAATGGCATGACAAAACCACAGAGAAAAATTAATAGAACTACTTGCAGTAAGTATGTAAGTTGGGCATAACTTTTATTCAATGAAGTCACAACATTGTCGTCATCTGTAATCTCAGATAGGGCATCGGCAATATCGCCATTTATGTTTTATGGGGTTTTTTCCCCCTTCAGTGCAACATTGTATCATGCACATTTGATTTGGTTGGACTTCAAAGTAGAATTGTATTTGGGTTTTTGTTGTATGCTTTAAAATTTGTCTAAGCGAAATGCTGTCATCGATGATTATTGTAAAAGAAGGCATCTTTGTAAGTGTAGTAACATCTGATGTTGTATGATCACATGTTATTGGCGAGTTTAGAGAATTCATCATAACCGTGCTATCTATTGCTTAGTCATTACAGTCACTTCTACTTTGTTTCTTTTTCCACAATATCTATTCATTTATTGCAACCTTGGCCTATTTTACCGTCAATTAGATACCACTTCCCCCACCCTACATTAAAAAAAGAAAGTATAGTTAGAAGAGCAACTGTTTCTATTATTCTATTTGCCATTCCACCTCATGCTTGCGGTGATTGTGGTAAAATGTTGTGAAACCATGACAGATTGATGGAAAATTCACTAAATGGTAACATGTGGTGAGTGAGTTTGGGAAATGTAAAAAAAAACAAAAACAAAAAAAGAAAGAAAAAGCATGTTTTTACGAAACAGGGACATTAGTCACATCCGCAACAACACATTTTAAAGAAAATTAGGTGTTGGTGCTACCGCCTCTTATGGACCTAAATTTCTACTTTTCTGTTTGAAATAAGAGATAGAAAAAATACAATGCTGATGCATCAATCTACTTTTACGGGTGAACGGTGCAGTTGATAACTCATAATTTTTCAAATTCATGTTCGTTTGTTTGTTGGTTTTTTTAAAAATATCAAAGTTTGTCTCATCATCATGTCACATTCATTAATGTGTTTGAAACAAATGCCACTGTTTAGTGCAGGGGCCACGAAAGATTTGTCAGGTTCGGAGGTGGGGGTGGGGGGGGGGGGGCTGAGGAAACGAGGAACTGTAGGTCAAAAAGTGTAGGGGAATTTGTTATCTAAGTCCTGCCCACACAGTCTGTTTGATAGATTTTATTAGGATATTACTATTTTTTTTAATTTAGGGTCATTTTGGGTTTTGAGAGCTATAGCATTTCAAGTTGTTATGATCCGCTTTTGGTTGTCTCATACTGTTTGAGTAAAAAGAAACGACAAACTACAAAGGATGATTGTTCTTTTAGTTTCAAACACAGGCTCCAAAATTTTCCAGTACAACATATACTCATCATTGGTCATTTTGTCCAGGCCGGTGATTGATGTTGTGAAAGCTGAAAACTTGTGTAGCGCCATCACTTCAAGAGAGTGCGTTTGGCACCTACATACTCACGTTTGCAGTCTTTCGTCACAAAAGTTTATTGAAGATGAGGGGAAAGGACAAGATACAAAGGGAGGTAGCAATTACGAGAATTAAAATGTAAACTTCTAGGTTTTCCTAATTGTTGATGACGGCGATTTTTTTTTTCTGCAATACATACGTCGACTGACTCCTTTGAAGTGCCGTGTTCCTGATCAGCATTGAACGCATTTGCTTATACAAATCTAATTGATTTGTTTGCATTTCAAAACCACTGTAAGATATAAGATTATTAGCTTGTGGTGCCGGTGTGCAGAAAAGTGAAGATCGAGAAATAATGGTTCTGGAATCATATTCAGTCAAGGACCATAATAATCAGCATAATATTTTGCATGCACTTTTACTACTAGCTCCTCGTATTTAATATCGAATAACATAAAGGATTTAATAGCCTCATTTCACTTCTATTTGAATTCTAAGTTGCAGAATTACTCTTTTATGTTTGAAGAGCAATATTCTCTATAGAAAAATAGATAAGAATTATACACAAGCACAGCACACACACACACACACACACACACACACACACACATCAGCTTATGCATAATGTATATATGTGTACGTATAAGTATATGTATAATACAGTACATATAATATTATGGACACAAATGTTACATAAAGTATTTTGTTCATGTCTAATTTTCGCACACAATTTTATCATAGGCGAGAAACAATTCCAGAAATCACAATACTACTTTTATTTCACTTATATGTACATTAATGTGAACCGTTATATACATATATTGTCTTTCATTTTACACAATACATAATCCACAAAAGGCAAGACGAGTAAAAGGGGACACGATATAAATTATGAAATTTTGCATCTATGATTGCAACGTACACGTCTATCAAGATGTCCTTAAGGGTATCACGGAAACAGATCGATGGCAAGAAAGATATCGATTTTGATCGAATTGATCGTATTGGTAAAAGATGAACAGCATGAGAAGAAGGAAGGAGAGAAGGAAGGGGTGGGGGAAAAGAGGAGAAGGAAGAGAAGTATCGAGGATGAGGAGGAGGAGGAGGAGGAAGAGTAAAGCCAGATTCTTTGCGAGTTAGAGAAGGCATCAGTGTTCATTTCATATATCCGCACAAGGAATTTCCTCGTAGTCACGTTTTCTCCATAAATGTCAAACACTGGGCAATTACAACCAATCAGAGGATTGTTAATGACTCCCCTCTCTCAGATATCTCTATAATCATGATGGTGAGCGGAAGTCTGCGCCTAATTTTGACAACAGAAGATGGAAAACGAAGACTAGCCCTTGCAACTTATTTGTATTTAGTGCATGTTTATGTCTGTCAGAAATTGTATATATATCTGCTGTCTGCTGCGTTGATCTATTGCTCATCATTTTTACTTTGTTTGCAATTCATTTCGCATGTACAAATCGTGAGCGTGTCAGATGCTCCAAGCATTCGAAGCACAGTGCTCAGTGATGTTGGAGACGTGCCATGTGAAGTAAGCTGATTTGAAATATTGAAACAAATCGGTCTGTTGGCTTGAAGTGGAGCATCAGTTGCCTCAATCCGCACCTTTTAATGTCTTTGCTTCTGATTATCATATCAATTACACATGATTAAAAAGTGAAGTAAAGATGAAGAACCTCATTCAGTTGGACCGTAAGTAGCTTAGCCCTGTTACTACCATCGTTAACTGATTTGTACAGATGTCAATGGCACTGTCAGTTTGTGGCCCCTTTATAGGAGGTTAATGGGATACTTTTATTCAAAAGAGTTCCCGAGTTTGTGTGTGAATGACAAGACATTCAGCGCAGAATCAATCACTGTGGACATTGTCTTGTAACAAAATATCATGAAAAGCGATGAGCATTTAACAAAAATGTCGATCTTATGCAATGTTAAAGGCACGGCGTTAGTAATAGAGCATTTCGAAGATTTGCATAATGATTCAAAATATTCCACATATCACAAGATTTTGAGAGCAGCCGAAAGGTGTCCCATTTGGGGATATAATCTGCTCTCATACAATGGCCTCTTCTATTTTATCAAGATGAATCTGTCAGAGACTGCTGGTTGCTTTAAGAATATGTTTTAGCTCTCCCCTTGTGTTAGCGAGACCACTCGTTTAATCAAAAGATAGAAAAGTTATACATTCCCTCCACCATGACGTCTCAGGGTGACGATACTCCTGGGTTAAAGACGCTAATATAATATCTAGGAAATATATGTATATCATTTGTATTGCACGTAGAAAGCTCACCGCTATGAAGCTGTTTAGCATATTCGCACGTCTTATTATTTACATGGAATGTAATAAGATACAAACGAAGGCAATCGCCACTCAGCACTGATCAAAGCGGCCAGTGTCTTTGGAAATGTTACGGTCAGTTTCCGCTGTCAGTGTCCACGAACGACTCTTCTGTGCTGAGATGCCTTGATGACTGTAGCCATGACAAACGCGACAATCGAAGAGATCCAACACACGCAAAACGCGTTGCAACCGCCTCCGTCGCTTTCGTGCCGTCTTCTCCTACGAGGTTTCGCTATCTCCTGCCCGGAGCGCAGTGCTGCAAGTTTACATGAACCGGTCGGGGGTGGATCTGGCAACTTAGGGGGCGCCTTTTTACAGGTGCAAGACGAGGGCTCCTCGTCGGGACCCGCCAACGTGAAACATTTTTGATTCCATCGCGAACGCGTAGGGTACTTTGTAATTTCCCTATCGGGTGTCACCGGAGGTTTGACAGTCGACCGTTGACCCTCATCACCTCCACCGTCGCCCTCGTTTTGCTCGTCGTCATCTGCAGCGTTATCTTCATCGACATCGCTACCGTTGCCCACCTTGGAGTCGTTGCCTTGTTCTTTTGACGGCGTGGTCTCAGTTGACGAGCTTTCTTCGAAGGACGTCGTGGTGTAGATGTTGCTCATTTGCGTTTGGCCCGTTTCTGTGATCGGATGGTAAGAACTCTGCTCACCGCCGCCGTCGTTGTGCGTTGTCATGGAGATCTCGGGTTCCACGGCCTCGTTCTCCTCGGTGGCCGCACCGCCTGCAGTGTTGGAACGATCTGCATTTATACCAAGCAAAACACTAAAATAAATACATTGCACAATGGCGAGTGTTAGCGAGCGTTACGCGCGCTATTCGTATAACACATTTCCATACATGTGTAGTCATCATACACATGTACAGATGCATACACAAGACACACGCACACATTCATGTACAGATACATCATTGTGATTGTGTATTCATTGTTTGATAATTTGTTCATTTCTTTATTCATTTATCTACCGGTATATAATTTTGCTCTAGACTTCTTCACACTACATGTCATTGCAATTTAATATTTCTCAATGAAATATTATTTGATATTCTCATGGAAGCAGTATTGTAATTTACAAATTGGGCCACCAGATGCGAAGAAGAAGAAACCACGACTTAAGAAAAAAAAAATCTGCTCTTTCATCTTCTCCAGTTGTCTCACGGTGTCTTTTTCTATGCGTCTCGTACCTTCTCTCCATCTCTCTCCCTTTTCTCTCTTTCCCTTTGTTTTTCTTCCTTTCTCTCCTTCTGGGCACTATAACCCAACGACCTCTGAAGGAAGTATCTACACATCTCATCAGCCCATTCACACTGTACAAACAGGTTTAGTGAAGCCGCCGCGCCGCCATCTTACGAGGCACACTCTATGGGAATTTGCACGCATTTTCCTGCACAGCCTGTCACAAAGTTCACGTGAGCTCCGTATACAAGTGTGTGGGCTATGTGCATGGTAAGATGGCGGCGCGGTGGCTTCAAGGCGATTGGCCTTTGAGATATCCAGATACATCCTTTATAAATCAGTGGCTATAACCAAGCATCACTTGCCCGTGCTGTAGATAGGGCGCCTTGTACGAGGTCCTAAATTCTGCGGACCAATAGCGACTTCTTCGCTGGACGAATCTTTACTCGACTCTTCTGCAGAATCTGTGATAAAGTAAACATCGAAGACGGGAGGAAATACAAATAGAGAGGGAAAACAGGAAAAAAAGATATAATTTGAATTCCATTTCTCCAAAAGGCATGTATCCATATATCATTATCATACACGGCCACATAACTTTCTGAATTCAGTCTGGATAACCCCTTGACATTGAGGTGATGGCAAATATATTTGTTGCAGGATCATTGATCATTCCTCCAGTGTTTGCTGGTCGAATTGAAAAAAAAAAACAGTCTGGTTTGCAAGTTCCCTATCAGTGGTTCTCAAAAAGATGACATTTCATGTAATATAACATGATCCCGGGATTGACGGTGAAGAATAACTACTCGCTGACCATTCTGTCATTTTCACGCACTATTGACCGTACATGTATCTCTGAATTCCAGCATTCACATTGAAAAGGCTTTTATTGGTGCAGTAACTTTATAAGAGTTAACGTTAAACATAAATGTCAGCTATAGTATAACCATGGTATAATACAACAAACCAAATCTTTTTTATTCCTTCACTCGGATCTCTACCCCCCTCACCCCCCCCCCCCACCCCCCACCCACACACACACACATAGGATTGAACAAGATATCTATTAGCGTTGTTAACTTTTGGTCGGATGTTTGAGTCTAATTCACCATGTATGTAGCGGAATACATTTATATAATGGATTAATTTGCTCCCTGATTAAAACGTGATACGACATGTGCCCTTTCTGTATGGGTATGTACCACACATGTTAAAGATATCCATTCATACAGTTTGTAAATGAAGACTACAACTCGCAAGTCATTTCCTCTCACAAATGGGGTTATCATGACCGAGATACATACTTTGCATGAAGAGACATCATAATAAACGAGGGCAGTATTCTTTGTAAAGGAAGACAACTTCCGGAATAATGGAGTTGTGAGTTCGCTTGGACATCGTTTTTTTTTTTTTTTTTTTTTTCAAAAGTTGCGTTTTGTCAATTTCCCAAATGTGTTGAAAAGTAGAATTTGAAAACAAAGTAATTAATACAAAAGAATGTAAATATGAATGGTTTTCACTTTAAGGTAGATAAGTATTCCGAAATACACTAGACTAGACTGATGAGCAGAGTAATGATTAAGTTGTGGTATTTTATCCACACAATATCGAAAGGTGCATTACCGTCACATGAACTGCAATGAGAAGTGAATCTTCTTGTAGTGTAGTAAAATCCTCTACGTCTTGAAACAAGGGAAATCCCCATCGTATAGATCACTTTGTTTTTTCTCACTAGCCGTTATCATGTGGGGGGGGGGGGGGAATCTATTTGTTTAGGCACACTATTGTGGCGTGACCTGTACATCAATAGGTAAAAGTCACGTGCATAATTATCATAAACTAAGGTAAACTAATGAAATGACTGTCCTGATTGACAAGAATGAACAAGACTGAAAAAGTTATACAAACTGAATGGTTGAAATCAGCGTCAAGTTTAATAAACGTCATAATGCTTTCACTCACAAGAAAGTCTTTACCCATCAATTACGGGGACAGGATGAACCAGGATGTCATCAATGAATTGTCACGGTTAGGTAACAACAGGTTAAACTGAAAGATACATGAGTATAACTATAATGGTCGAATGGGTAGAGTTATAATGCTTAAAATAAAATGCGCTAATGAAAACATCATTATATTTCACAAACTGATAATGCATAATTATAATTTCATTCTCTCGGTGGAATTCCCCTAACTCCTCTTCCCCGTCCCTTCTTTTGTTGTTTTTGTTTTTTAATCAAAGACTCCAAATAGTCTGTCCAGTCTCTTTGACTATTCCCAGTCTAGACTGCAGTCATTACGACCATCCTTTCTTTATTGCGACATTCCGTTCAGACGTTCCTCAGGAATAAATGTAAAATGGATTGCTTAGTATGTACACCTCCATGCCCAGCACCAAGAAACAAAGAAGGTCTATTCACATAAAGTGATATATGTATTAGAAGGGTAATGGCATAAAGTCTCTGTACCTTCTCAGCACCGGTATTTATTAGCACTGCATGTAAAATCTTTGGCCAATAACATTGAGAGAGTAAAATAATTTCTTTTGCTCCTAGGTTTGTGGACGTAAAGATAGAGAGAATCTTACCGCTATCGCCGCAGACGTTCTTGCCAAGAGAGAGGACCAGGACTAAGAAGACGACAATGATGGCTCGCCTCGAACTGTCGCTCGATGACTTGGCTGGGAATCCCGTCTGCATCGTGACTAGATGGATGTCTGGATGACGGTTTTAGGTTCAGAGGGGCACAGCCAGAGAAGTTGACACTCACAACGAAAGTGGCGACCCTTTTCTCTGATGACCCGCATCGATATTATTTGGGTCCATTCATGATATGCGTGCGTGGAGCAGGAACTCACCGCAAGCTACACAGGCCACGATGAATCATGTTGACGCTCGATACTTCCTTCCGCATTATCATAATCTTGAAACAAGGCGAAATAGAACAGGAGAAAACAACGCAAAACAGACAAAACAAAACCATTCAATACATTCAACCATGGCTTAGGCACGACGTGCAATGAGTGTAATCTAGCAAGGAAAAAAAGAGGTGTGGGGGGGGGGGGGGAGGAGATGGTTGCAAGACACATGTTCACGCGCTTATGGATTTACGAGTGCCTTTCCTTTTCTTTTCGCAGAAGTTAGGGATTTCCCTTCCATGAGTGTCTCAGGTTTCTTTCGACACTGCCTTGCGTTCATTGTCTTTAATCAGTACTTAGCGTTCTTGGACCTGATCCATGATGAGTCTAATGTTGGCAAGTTAGGTCGAAAACTGTCACTGACATTCACCGTGTGGAGCAGACTCAGAGACAACTTGAAATATTTTCCTGGAACGCAGTAAATTCGTCCATGTCAGTTTTTTGGTTTGTTTGGTTTGTTTTTCTTTTTTTAATACAAGCATCAAGTTGAATTTTGGATCAGCAGACGAGTTTGATTACTTTCGCCTTGAATTATTGCGTTGCTAGCATAGTAATGATGATAATAATTATTCAGTTCTAAGAAGCGCACAGTACCATGACATTATCTATTTATACATGTATATGCGTGTATAATTATAACCTACAGTATCAAATTTCAGCATAATGACGATGACGTGATTAACAAATATCAAAAGGGGATTCTTTTTTAAACATGGATTTAGATTTGTCTAAATCTGTATTGCGTCTAGTGATTTGAAGAAGAAAATTTGCAATAATGCTAGTATCTTATCATTATCATTTTTTAAAAGTCCCGTCACCAAATGACTGCGCATGAATGTAGATTATCATGATTACGACTAAGCTGATATGGCTTACATTGACGTAGGCAGGGACATTTCCATGAAGATATTTGAATACAAAGCCTGTATCAATTTTTTTGTTAGTGTGGCAAGAGTTATTATTTTTTCATATCAACTCAGATTGTAAATCAGCCGCAGCGAATCAGATTGTTCTTAATAGATGTTGTGGTCTAAACCGGAACGGGGTGCAACCTTGGAAGTGCAATTATGATATATATATTATGATTCTGGAAGTCTGTGGGTTTTTATAGCTAGCCCACGGATGTAAACTTATAAACATTTAGAATACATGTTTGTTGGTTGATTGATTGATTCCTCTTCTTTTTTTTTTAGAGCGAATGAAAATTGTTCTGGTCATATAGGTGTAATATTCAGTTTTAATCGGTATATTGAAGTACTGAAAAATACAGTCATATCTGTTCGTATCAGATTACGTAAATGTTTGCGTGGGTTTTTTGTGTGTGATCTGTTGAAAGTGAAACAAAAACATGAACTTGAACCATTGCCACATTCGAATATTTTGTGTCAAAACTGGCGACATTTTTTTTTCGTTCGTTGCGTCAAATTGAGAGTATGTTGTCAGACATCTCGAACTTATGAACTTTCCAGACGAGATTTGCTCATCGAGGGTCCTATGTTGCTTTGTGCCTTATTTCATTATGATTTTCCCCATATGAAATAAGCGTGATTGTCACACGGTAAGACTGCATGCCTTAGTCACGAAACCTTTAAGCAAGTTTTATGAACGTTATGTCTATAGAATTGCGAAACAGACATTTGCAAAAGTGCAACTACATGCAATGTTGAAGTTTGCAGAACGATAAAAGCGGATCTAGATAAATCTGAGACTTAAAGTTCCTTTGTTTTCAGGAAACAGCGGTATCAGTAGCAACCAAAAATGCATAGGCCATAGGCCTATAGAACATGAGCTAATGACGTCATGGCTTCCCAAGTCAACAATTCACACCAGCCACACTCCTTTCTGACGTGAAATCAAAAAGAAAATCAGGTTGTGTTGTTGTAAGTTGCACCAATCGATTTACCAATTAGAAATAACAGGGGAATTCTAGACGAGTGAAAAGTTCGTCTAATACGAAAATGTACAATTTCATACGCACATATCATATCCAAATCTGATAAAAATCAAGGAAGTCATGACTTTGTGAAATTTCGCTAGTTTTCAGAAAGCGGTTCTTGCACAGCCAATATGAATATTCAAATAAATAAGTCGATGATATCACCGCCTCACAACTTTCCACACAGACTGTACACATAATCTGGGAATTTTCACCTTTTTTTCAAACGCAATTATGTTTCCAATCCTGATGATATCTGACAGATCATTGTTTGAAGTTATTCAGCCAGGAATAACATTATCTTGTACACTTTTTATAGCAGAAAAATCAAGATTTCGTTATGGTTATCACCTCACTATCTCATGCTTGTAAAGTCCACCTTTAAGAGTCTGAAGATGAATGTGTGTGCCTGTGTATACGTGTCTGCTCAGGAGTAGGAAGGAGGTGTTTCCGTTGCTATTCTCTGAGTCTGCCTATCGCTTTTTCTCTATGGCTATACTCGCATGATACTCTTTTCTGCTTTAGCCCCTATTACAGTATGTGGACAACCGCTTCACATCCTCTATCTATCCGATATCACCAATTACATTTATAAAATCCGGTTGAAGTGAAAAGGTGATTTGGATTATCAGCATGTTTTTAATGCACGTTAATTTCCTCATCGAAAACAACAAAAAGAAAAGGCATAATTTTGGACTGTTCAAATTTCTCTACGATCAATGTGATTGCCACGACTGACATCAAGATCTGATAGATCACCACGACAATTCCATGATTAAGACCGAGATTTAAAAAGTGGCGCAGATTGTGACAGACGTCAACAAAATATTCTACAATCATCTACTAATGGTCAATCGTGGTGTGCGTAGCGGATCGCACGACAGTGGGAACCCAGCATTAGATGAGACTTTGAGTTTTGTTTTGTTTTTTGTTTGTTTGTTTGTTTGTTTGTTGTTGTTTTAATTGCTATACTATGTGCAGCTATCCTATACTGTGGCAGCCTCACAACTCGTGTTTGTCCCGGGGCCTTGGCGCTGTTACCGCTATTCTGACTGGAGACCCTCAGTCTGTCTGTAAGCACTTCTATCCCTCTCTCTCTTTCATAGTATTTGTCCTTCATCCCATGTGAATATGTCTGGCGAGACATCTAAAGCCAGATGATTGAAAAATCCGAAATAATGCACACTGCTGTTCAAAGTTCTTGAGGGATGATTTATTCTGTGGTGAAGTTCAACATTGTCTGAACGTTAACATTCACATTTTTCTTGTTTCGTTTTGATTACTTTTGTTTCATTTTCCAGTGCGACAACTCCGCTTTCGTATCCTCGGATGACCTAGATGCAAAAAGCCAGGGACTGTCCCTTGAGGATTGTGGATATGATATCGCATTTGATGTAATCCTCCTCCTCGCACTACGGAGAACTGACACAATCCGAACATCAGACGAGTACGAAGACGCACCCCCCCCCCCCCCACACACACACACACACATCACACACACGGGCACATAATGCTATTTCTTTTTTTTTTACTGAAATACTACCATTTAATGTTAGCTGCAAAGTCAGAGATCCGGTGAGAGTTGGGTAGCAATGACATCATCGTCTTGATCGTCTCTACAATGTTGTTGAAATCATGAAAACATGGGAAACACATTTCCACAAAGTTCTTTCGCTTTCCTTTTGTTTAATCTAAAGTGTTTACTCCGTAGAAGTTGTTTTCTTAATCTATGTTAATTATTCCTCCCTGGTTAATACTCTTTCCATGAATGTCAGCGTGAACATCGAGGTAACCGATCGGTAAACCTATAGTTTGCAATAGTTTGTTCCGGGTGTTTCATGATATTATGTCGAATGGAAAGAAATACAGGCTCTGGAAGCCAAATTTGATGGTGTGACGCAATAGTCCTAATGTGCTCTTTGTTTCACGGAGGAAATTATTCACCAAATTGAAAATGATTATTTCAAAATCTCGCCAAATAATTTCGCATCTTACACGAAGAAGTAGCATGCATTGAAGGCCCAATGCTAAACTATATTTAATGAGAACTCCCTCTATTAATAGGTCACAGAAGACCGTTTTACACACTCTGTGCTCGTGTGGTTTTCATAAACCATGCGGATTTGGCATCCTGTCAAATGATTCGAGCATGGGATCGCCTCACATGGGCTAATGATAAAATCACACCGATCATGCTAATCTATCCATATGACTCCGAGTTACAGTAATTGTTGTTAGTACATGGCACAACAGGTGTCCTTAAATATGAAGATGACATCAACAATAGAGCATAATGGAGATAACAGAGATGCACTTAAAGTGGTGATGACAGCCAAGATTAGCTTTTACTTATTTCATTCTTCAGAGAGTGCAAAATGGGCTACATTATCGGACACCGTATACCACTTCCATCAACACTGATCGTCTTTCATGTAGTCCTGATGAGGAGTCCTTGCATTAAAGCAAGTCAAATGAAATCAGAACAAACGTGGCATCGTCCAAGATAAGTCTCACTTCTGTTTATGGTTTTTTTTTTCTCCAATACTCGCGTCCTTGTATTACAACATGTTTTATCAGTGCATCGAGTAACTCACGTTAATGAAGTGCTGGCACTTAGAAGGAGTGAAAGGCCATGTGGTCATTGAACAACAATGCGCTCGAAAATTAAGGGATAATTTTACTCGATTTTTTTTTATACGTAGTGCATGAAATATTGCTCCACGTGTGTAATTTGCTTCTCCAGAGTTCTTTGGCCTCTTTCCAGATTGTTTGGCACGACTCGCGGAGAATGCCCCGCGCGACGTTACTGCTGATGAACGACGGCATATACTTATGTAGCTTTCGCCAAATTACATCCGTTCCCATGGCAACGCCATGTGATGATTTCTCCGGACGCAACAGCAAAATCTCACTGCTCTCAAAAGGTGGGCAGGAGTCATGTTTTACATGCATGTCCTTCATTTTCATTATTTTTTTTTGGGGGGGGAGGGGGGGTGTAGAATTAAACATTGGATGTCATCTAAAATTAGACTTAGACCCTACAAGTTTGAAAAATGATCTTGAAGTGCCTGTCGAAAGTTTCAGTGAGATATGTGGTATGATGCGTTATTTGAACCGCGCCCCATACTCAGTACTCGATTTGATAGCGGATACCTGCACCAGACGGCAAATTTCGAATGATACATTGAATGATATTGGCATCTCCATTAGCCTGACCAGACCGCTGTGCGAAGCACAGCAGTCTGACATCTACTAGTGTGTTACGTTGTATACGACCGCCGCTTTTGACGGCAAAATCACATTAAAATGTTTTTTTATTTTGTTTGATTTTACCAATAAGATGATTTTTACCACTCACCTACATCGTATTTTGCTGATGGTTGAGTTGAATTTGGTGTTTTGTTGGTATCCAGACCTCATAGTTGAATTTTTCGGAGTAGATTGTGCGATGATTTACAAAATCAACGAACTACCACGAATGCTCAACCGGAAGTACCGTGGTAGCATTTCACGTACGTCCGTGCGTTTTGTGTGTTACGTAAAGCTTGTCGTCTGCTACGTACATGTATTTCTGCGCGTGCTGCTCTCGTGATTTGACCTTTTCATGGGTCACTTCCGCTCCGACAAGGTCATGAACTTTTCCGACTCGCTACGTTGTAGTATTACGAGAGTGATTGCCATTCAAATAACACGCAGAAGATGAGGAGTGAAGCAATACGGACGCTTACAGACCTGATTTTAATCACAGATTTCGGTGGGTTTTTGACGTAATTTAAAAAAAAAAAATCGCATACCGATTATTGAATGAATATCATAGACTATGGGGATTCCTTATATTTTAGTTTTCTACAATTAATAAAGATATTCATGAAGGAAACGTACACCCACCGCTAAAAATGACAACGTATACGAATAGGGTAGACGTGCAGCCGCTGCGCTGTCTCTTCGCGACAGCGGCTGCGTGTAGTTAGCATCTCCATTATGCTCAATGGTTATTTATTCCAAATCAGTATACTCAGTAATCCGCTGTATTTTGCTCCTTTTTGTAGCATAGTGGTCATCTGCAATGAAAGGGCAGATACATCATCGATCACTATTTTTTATACCCTCTTTAAGAATTATTCATTTATTTCTACATGCATTATAACACTAACCATACATAAATTAAGCCGCAATCACACTATACGCAAAACTATGCGTAGTTTTACCATACACGGTATTTTGGACAGTGTGACCGTAATCTTTTCGAGAAGTCCTGCAAAACTTCCTGCGAAACTTTCTGCATGCACTTTGGAAGCAAAGATAGCAAGCCTTGTCTCATCGGTCTTTACCTGCCTGCTTTGCTGGACAGTATTCGCAAGAAATGTTGCTGCTTTTATTTATACATCGTTATCTCTTACAGTGTTCTCTAGGTTGTGCTATCCGAGTTACAAAGGTCGTTATATTTAACCCACCCCTTCCCCGCAATAGTTTCCTTTCCTTTCCTTCTATAAATACTTTTAAACTTCGTTTCGAGAACGCCAGGTATTATTTTAGCACACCTTTCGAAGGTCATCTGGCTCAGCTATTATTTTAAAAGAAAGGTTCCATGGCTCTCGCTTCTCTGTCTTTAGGCAACGATTTTCTCTCTCTTCATGTATAAAGTAATCTCTTCAGGTATTGTGGCAAATTATAACTTGATGAGTCCGTGAGCCAGAATGCTGCTAAGTCGATGGGTATATCATGTCGAATTCATGCCGCATTAAAGGTGAATTAAATGAAGGCAAAGGAGATCTTAAACAAATCCATAACATGGGCATCATCTCTTGTCAGCTTGCCGTTAGTAGGACCTTGTGAGGAGATCCAGGACGAGCGTGCGTAATCATCACAATGAAAGAATAGATGAATGAATGAATGAAACTTCCGCTTGTGTGTCCACTTTCGCTTACATATCAATAATCTTGTTGTTAATGATACATCTATTAAACTGAGACATGCTTTTAACTCTGGAGAGAATTCAGTCCTGCAAAGTACTTCAAAGTCCTCGCTTATAACACTAGTTCATTAAAATAATCCCCATCTATCCCTTCTCCTCCCCCCCCCCCAAAAAAAAAGAGAGAGAGAGAGAGAGAGAGAGGGGGGGGGGGGCACGACAACAAGAAAGAGACAACACAGATGTCTATCACGATACTACAGATGTATGTATAACTGTTATAACTCTCTGTCCAAATATATCGGGATTGCAAACAAAAACTAACAGATCAGTATTCAGTATATCTTTTAATTTATCGTCGATGAATTTTGTCACTCCAGCTATCCCTTTAATTCGACAGTCAGATGCCAGACGACGGAGTACAAAATGACACATGCCAGAAGCATGCATGCCTTTTTCTCCGCCACCTGTCTTGAGACAGGTGGAACAATGGTAGGGAAAGAATGTAAAGTCGAGTCAACATAATTAACACTCTATAGGAATGTGTGCACTCGTCACCTGCATGACTTGTACTGTCTGTCACCTGGTCCGTTAAGTGTGTATATCATTGATAGGTTCTATACTACTACTAGGATTCATTTACGGGTCAATCATGTCCTGCACATGCAATATTAGCATAGTTATACAAATTTCGACAATTTGTTTTCCCGCACAAAGGACAGTCACGTATATTCTGATATAATGCGTCGAAAACATGGTCCTCATGATAATAATAACAACAAAAAGGTACCTGACACCTCGTCTGCTGTGGGATTCTAGCATGCAAATTCCGAGCAGACTAATGAAAAAAAAAATGCATGAATAGGGTGATCCATCGATTCATTTTGTTTGTTGAAGGGGAAAAAAAGGTTAGCTAGCCTTTTTGTTCTGGTCTTCAAATTTTTAATTCTAATATTAAAATCAAGAAAAAATATTAATATGCACTATGCAGTGCGAAGAATGGACGTTATAAAATGGGAACGTTGTCTAATACCATACAGTCATGTTTGCTGAAGTGGGACACTGCCAGTTCGGTAAACAATCGCTACGAAGAAGAGTGATAGCATAACAGAGAAAAAAGAAAAAAGGGAAAAAATGTGACTAAAAAACACAGATGATAGGAATATTTATAAGGGTTCGTGTTTAAAAACTTCACTTGTATAAAAAGAAACAGCATAAACGGATCCTGCATCCCAGACTACCTTGGTTATCTGTCGGTGTAACATTTGACAAACCTAATATAATATGACAAACCTAATATTCATATAATAATTATTAATATTCATTTTACTCCTTATTGCATAAGATACAACGACTAAGCATATGGAGCATCTAATATAGATATCAGAACAACTAAATATTATTTTTCATAGAGCCAAACATGGACATGAAAATTCAAAATCTGCTTGTTATCATTTTTTCGACGCACAATGACAATTGATGACCTGCCCAATGCAAAATCACACACTCCTACGGTGAGCTTGCTAATACGTTTTTCATGTAAGATACCACAACCATGTGACAATATTGCACAAGACGACACGAAACAAGTATATACACGTATTACATAGGCGTAACGGGTATCATGTACACCCTTTACGGAAAAAAAATAAAGAGAAAGAGAAATGATTACACCCTACTGAAATACGGCTTTACGAACTCACCTCAATGCGGAAACTCGCGCCAAGTCGAGAAACTTGAGAATCTCGAGAAATTCGAACTTCACAAGTGCGTATCAACCTCTGTCCGAGCAAACTTTCCCCAAACCGGGTCACAACTCTCTAACTTCTTCCCCATGCACGAAGAGAGTATCCGTTTACCTTCCCATGTCGAGCTCCTCTCACAAACTCACAAACCTCTCACAAACCGCGGATAGTGCGGAGCCGCCGGATGACAAGGTTGCAGGGGACAGTTCTACAGCTTCGCACGACGGTGTCCGGATTTCGTTTCCAGCAGACACACAAGTAGGATGCTCTAGGGGTCAGGATATGTCACTCTAACGTGTACAGTGTTCACTCCATGCCGTTGCTGGGGGAGCAGTACGCGACCTCCTCCAATATCCCCTCCCTTTCACATCTTTACTCATATCCGTTTTTGCGGCAGCAATCATACTTAAATGGTTTGCCTCGATGATTTTTTTTCCTTTTTTCATAAGGGGACAGGCTGCCAAAATTTGATGTCATACGGGAGAGTAGTCGTCCAAACAAGCCTTGCTTTTGATTTCAACCTGTCTACTCAACTTCTGTATCATGGAGTATCTATAACACACCATTTTACCTTATTTTCATTTGTTAAGAAAGCAACAAAGGAATGACCGCTCCATGTGGGAATCCAATTTCTCTGTTGGCATGATGCAAAGTTCTGTATTGGTGAATATCTATCACATCATCTTTACTTTTATCATGGTTTTTTTTTTTGTATCATATAAATCCGCAACTTTATCATCGATTTTACATTTTGTTCAGTATTGCTCGTGTTCAGTTCAATTCAATTCAATTCAAATATTGTGAAGATAATGACAGCGGAAGATAATAGCATTCTTTCATTTTTCGCAGTCGTGACCTTATACTTAACCTCTGCCGGTCTTGTAAGTATTCGGTCACAGTCTCCCACAAGCCACCGTTGCGTTGAAGTTAGTTTAAAGACCGTCATTACATTGTGAATCCAGGGGGGAAGTACAGCTGTGTCCTTTAATTAGGTATAAATGGAGGAGCCCCCTCCTCTTCCCCTGCGGGAATGAATCCGTCCCGAGGTATTAATGCTAATGTCCGCTCATTTCATACAGGAACGAGGACCTCCAGAGATTGTTAAGTACTGTACGGCAACTCAATGGTAATCGGTCAATTTAAATTTCTCTCTGTATCTGTTATTTCTTAAAATGAGAGGGAAGTTAAAGGGATAGTACAGTATCGGTGGAGATGAGAATTGGGCTTTTAACTTTTGCGAGATACCAAGAAAGCACTTATGAAATAGTACCGTGCATACCATTTTAAGAGGAAGTCAAAGTTTATTTGATGAAAATCGGGTTTTTAATGACTGAAAACATCCAAAAACAAAGTAGAATAAAGCGATCGTAATAAAAGGTGGGTCCCACACTAAGTTTGATTAGAATCGCTCTGTTTTGGATATCTCAGCCATTTCAAATCCAATTTCATCGAATAAACGTTAAATTCCTCATTTAATTACATGCACTTTCATATTTCATAAGAGGTTTCTCATTATCTCACCAAAAAAATGTTGGAAACCTGAAATTAGGTCTCAACCAAAACTATACCATTCCTTAAAATCAATTCTACTTTACAAAGGATTTCATGGTTCGCGAAATTGTAATTTACCAATGTTCCGAGTATTGAAATCAAACGTTTTATCACCAGAGTCCTGACCTTCCTCAGGGCTGATTTGTGGGAGATGTTTTAGTTTGTGAAATTTATAGAATAACTATTACGATACTGATGAAATATGTTAGCTTTGCTGGTTATTATACTAAGTTATAAAAGGCACGGATAGAAATTATGTGGTAAAAATGTTGGAGTATGTCATTTTAATTTCCTCTACTTCGTACCATTGTTGACGTATAAACATGCAGATTCAATTTCCAAAAACACCTCACAACTGAATTCCACAAGTTGTACCACACTAATCTTGCATTGTTTTTTTTTTCAGCAGTAATTTTACCTCTTGGACGGTAAGTAGTGCACTAAAAATATAACAAAATTACCCATCATGCTCAATTAGCAGACTGATTTAGAAGGAACAGTTATCTACATTAGATTCGTGCTCATTGTTTAACACTTGTGAAGTGGCTCTGTGAATCTCTCCTTATGATGTTCAGTCATTTCCGCGCCCTTTCTTTGTCAATGCGCTACACGACTGATATAATTTTGTATTCCTATCAGTGTGACCTCTGGCAATGTGTTCCTCATCTTGCCAAACCCGCCCTCTCTCCCTCTCCCTCTCCCTCTCCCCCCCCCCCCCCCCCCTCTCTCTCTCTCTCTCTCTCTCTCCCCCTCTCTCGCTATCTATCCCCCCCTCCTCTCTCTCTATTTATCTATATCTATCTGTACCCAATGTGCATGGACTCCTATAGATGCATTCTGTTTTTCGTCCGTATTGAAGTATCAGGTGCCAATATTTCTGCTTCTCTTTTGCAAACAAACATTCTTATGCACAATGTACGCAAACCTATTGCGAAATATATAGTTTAGCCATTTTCTGAGACGTTTCAAACACCTGCCGGAATTTATCAGTCTTCACATTCTGAGGTGAATTTGTGAAATGTAATTATCCAAATTGTCCAATGTCGCCTGTCCTTTTGTGGAGAGACAGACACCTCATGAACTGTTTGTCGACTAAAGTAACTGCAATTTGACAACCGAACTAGACTGCATGGCAATTATTCTCAGGCACAAGTGTGTCTGTAGAATTAGTTAAAGTGAAAACATAGTTCTGGTAAGGGTTTGAGAACCCGTCTTGCACCATTTCATATTTGCTTACAATATATCGAGAAAAAAATCTACCAAGAAACTTACCTGGCTGACGCAATTTGCAGGGATGATGAGTTGTTTCGGAGTATTTTGAGATAAAAAAATGAAAGACGGTATACCGACTTCTCAGGGACAACTCGGCCCTATTTCAGACAATTTATACGCAGTTCGTGATCGCCATATTCTATACATATGCGCACGTTCATTTTGTAGGCACCAAAGAGGTGCTTTGATGCGCGCGTTGTATCATCTCGGCCCGTAACTGCGACCAGCCAGAACGCGAAGCGCTCCCATAAACACTGTACAATTCAGAGGGACAACTCGGCCCCGCCATCAAAGTCAGGCCGGGTTGTCCCCGAGTCCGAGTTAGCCTGTTCCCGATCGGGTGAGTTCTGAGATGCGAACATTTTGTTTTTGTTAATATATGTTTTTGGACAGGTGTTCAATAAACACATGTCCAGGTTAAAATCATATTCTACTATGCATATATATATGAATATATTTATACAAATATATGTATACAAACGGACAGTATGTGCGTATCTTAAAGGCAAACATATAGTTCTGGTACGTACGCCTGCAAAATTGTCAAATTTTGCTCCATAATGTACACGTATGCCTATAAGAAATGTGTGGAATAACGCTGTAATAACAATATATTCGTTGGGTAACGACAAAAATGCGAAATAGTAACCAAAAAAAAAAAAAAAAAAAGGTCGCATGTGTACAACTTCTCAAGTAGGGGAACAGTATACTTTGAGGACATGGAGAGTGAATTATACTATAGGATAGGCCTACTCTTTTGGCCGGTTACAGTTGGTCTACTCTGCAGATTCGCTAACACCGCTTTGAAAGTAAGGTTTGTAATTCAGAAGGTTCGTTAGGCCTAGTACGCACCGTCTTTTCATTTTCGGATTACAGCGAACTTTCGAAATAACGAACCTGACCCTTATAGAACAGACATAGGTTCACACACTTACTTCATTTTCAGATTAAAGAACGTTCAGAGCAAAAACGAAAACCAACAACAACAAACTTCGAAATAATGTCACAAATGTTCCGGTCAAACGAACCCTATTACATTGTCGGTTTAACGCACGTCTAGGCACTGAAATTTGTGTGTTTCAGAATAACGAACCTTCGGAATAACGAACCTAATCTTATTTTCGGATAAGCGAACCTCCGAAATAATGAACATCACCAATAATAGACCAGCAGACTCTTTTTCCCCATTATATGTAGGCCTACTACCATATTCCTCTCGGATGACGCTATACCTCTGTGTTCATTTTCGACGAAATTAACTATCAAAACTAATGATATTTGTACTGTTTAAGTTTGGAAGGCTTCAGACAGCTTCCCGTTGCAGAGCTTTGAAACGCTGGCGTATACGTAAACAATTATAAAATGAAATCAGTCTACATGCTTTCAAAGAGAGAGAAATAAAACAGTTGTATTCCAGTAATTATCATTTGCCAGCAGATCTCGACAAATTGTATGTTTTCAAGACAAAAAGAGATCTTCAAAATTACTCCAACAAGCACTTGACATAGCAAGCTTATGGTTTTGACGGTATGCTTAAAGAATCTGGTATGCAGCCTTCAAATGAAACAGATATTACTTTCTATGCCCTTGATCCTTCCAAGCAAAAGATGCCGCCGAAGTGCGGGTGATTTTTCCCTCTTAACATGGAGAGAAGAAGAGAGGGATACGGGGGATGGGGAGGGGCAGAGAGAGAGAGAGAGAGAGAGAGAGAGAGAAGGGGGAAAGAAAGCACAATATGTATATGAAAAAATATATGAAAATCCTTCTACAAGATGTCCATTTACTCCAATCAAATCGACACATGCGGACTTCTTCTGCATCTGTACTTCATTTTATCATCTACTGTATACCGTCTGCTCATTGCTGCTATGGTTACCAAAGTTGGAGAAGAGTGCATATCCCTTGCGGCAGGAAATACAGAATGCGGAAATGGACATAGAATCACATGAGGTTTGGAAACGTGATATTGATTTTTATGAATAAATGGTAAATTTCCCCCCTCCATCTCCAGCGTGTGGCCTCGGCATTCTACAAAACTCGGTTAGTGTTGTTGTTCTTGTTGTCGCACTTTTGGCATCTTTGTTTGTGTGTTTTCAAGGAAATGGTGATTGGCTCTATTGATATACGTCAAGCTTTTTCTTTCCAAATACAGAAATTCGAGAGGTCCATTAGTCATGGAGAGAAATAGATTTAAAGAGCAGGAACATAGAATTATAGAAAGCTAATACCGACTCCAGCAAAGCTGTGAGTTACAACTGTAGGGGGGGGGGGGGGGGGGAGATCGAGAGAGAATTTGTGTGTGTGGGCGCGCGCGCGCGCGCGCGCGTGTGTGTGTGTGTGTGTGTGTGTGTGTGGTTGCAGATTGTTGTTTTTGAATTTCGTTTAGAATACAGTGATTTTTTTTCTATCCTAGTCACTATATTGAGTGGAATTTATGAATTTTTGTCCATGCGAGATGTGCATGGCGGTGGGAAGTGAATACAATGAATTCAGTCAACCCTAAGAAATACTTTATTTCATTCTGTATACTGTGTGTAACGTGCAATGTCTTACAATAATTGTTATGTAATGCTTGTGAAATGTAATGCACTTTTGTTCTTATTATTGTTATTTTTTGTTCTATCATTCCTGTGTTCATGCACGTTTCCTTATTAGGGAATTGTTAGATAGAATCAATGAAAAGTCCTTTTTTTTTGCGGTTGGCCTTTCCGCGAATGGTGGACTTTGTTTGCTGACATGACTTTGCGTTCAGTGATATATCGCTTTCCTTACCACCGTAAATGTAGGCCTACACATTCCGGTCCCCGTGATCATTTCTTTTTTTAATCTAACTTCCTTAATCTATGTCACTTAAAAATCCGTAAAGACTTTCTCAAAGAGAATGTCATGCATAATTGAACGAATTATGCAGCTTTACGAACTGATTAATCCATTTCATGTTCATTGTGTGTGTGTGTGTGTGTGTGTGTGTGTGTGTGTTCATTCATATCATTTGTGCGTTTGTTTACATTATTAATGTTTTGTAAAATCATCATTGGAATAAGGCCTACTGGACATGTAAGACTCTTCATGCAGCCCCTTTATAATAATTTGGATCCAGGCCAAATTCAAAATGATATCTGCAATGCAATGCAACTCATCGTCAGAGAGGGGAGGTGTTAAGTAGTCCTATAGGTCAATTCCCTGCGACCTTTCATCTGTATCAACGCTGTATCTAATATAACAGTTTTTTGTTATATCAAAAACACCCCCCGTTGATACAGATATTCAACACACAGGCATATACACACACATACATTAAAAACACACACACACACACACACACACACGCACACACACTCAGACACACATGGCAATTATTGTACCTCATTATACCTTAGCACTGAAATCTTTCTCACTGAATACAGACACACAAAATACGCGGCGAGACTGCTGCATAGGTCAGATAATCTTGTAAATATTTTTGACATTTTATGAAATGTCATTGATCTACCTTCTATCCCATTCCATTTATTTATAGATATGTGATCATGATATTGATATCAATTATTAGGGGAGGGGAATTTTCGGTTGCCATGAAAACGAGACACGATAGCTCGCACTGTTCGAAACCCTGGCAAGTCTGGCTTCCGTTCTGAAATCACCGGTTGATAGATGCCCTGTGACGTCACGCGAATACGTTTTTCTTTCCTAGTCTGCGTTGTTGCAATATCGTAGTCTTGGCCACGAAAACACTTTTGCCGGATGGTTCTACATTTTGCTCCATATTCGCGATGCATGTTTGGGTAGAATGTAGAGCTCCTCTCTTTCTTTCTCTTCACTAATTATCACTATGTTTACATGTCCCCCCCCCCCCCCCAACATGACGAATGAACAGAAATGTGTAATTCATTTTTCATACCATTCCACATATAAAACAAATACTGTTTATGCATGTACCCACAAAAAGCCTTCATAGTACATTGTATGTGCATCTGATATCACAAGTCAAGGCAACAGCATATTATATCTCTTTTCACAAATTCTCACTCCTTAAAAAAAAAAAAAAACTCTCACTAACTTTGTTGATTTGGAGCATCGTCTACACAAAACTCCATCTCACTTTCGATAAGTGCTTGATTTCGCACCACACTGACATCAGATTATGAATGATTACACTCTCGAATGCTGCAGAAAGATACGGGGCAATTTTTCTTTTTTCGTAACAAATTAACCTTTTTAATGTTTCTTGCTCAGCAGGTTTATAAAAACGATCGATATACCTCATACAAAATGTAATGCATTACTAAACAATAAATAATACGTTTGAACACAGGATATTCTAAACGAGGCTTTTTCTTTCTTCTTTTTAACATCACATCAGCCAGTGCCCAAATGAGATAAGCATTATGTTTTCGAACTTTGTACTTGGGTCATTTATTTCCGTACAGAACAAGTGAATTTGATTTGATACCGTGGTTGTGAATATCTACGCATAGAACAAATAATGTCAAATTATATTGGCTTGTATTTTTCTGTTTATATTCAATAAAAACGCTTGTATTTTTTTTTGTACCTACACCATTGCTTGCAAAAAAAAGAGAGAAAAAACTTCACCTTTATTTTGTTAATGAAAATGTTTTTCTAACCAGGTTACATTGCAAATATTCTGTCACAACGTCGACGTATGTGTCATTGAAAGAACGACCGAACAGACATCTTGAAACACCTAAACCTTGCATTTGTTTTGCTTTGTATTTGATGAGTGTGTGCGTGTGCGTGTGCCTGTGCGTGTGCGTGTGCGTGTGTGAGTGTATGTGTATGCAGCGCATTCTGTTTGAAATAGAATGCAAAACGGAAAAATAGATATTTAGAAAACACGAGTTTTGGCTGGGCGAAAAACTTTGCCAATCGACATGATCTGAATTCGACTATCAGCATCGTAAAAATTTGATGGGTTTTGCTGATTTTCGTATCGCTCAAAAACAAAACAGTTGTAAATAAAAACTATAGCAATGCAGATATCGCCTTTTGAAAGTTAGTTTTTCGATTAATGACTATAAACTATTATGACTACTAGATTTTTACGATAAATCTGTAAAAGAATGGGGCACGTTTAATTTAGCCATTACATGTTGTACCATCACATAGGCCTGTAGATTTTTTGACTAGCACTAATGCGATGGAGATATGTAATGTTTTTTCTTTCATTCTTTCTTTTTTATCATTAGATATTGTTTATCATTAATACCTGCTGTCGATAGTGAAAGTACATAGTGATAGGCATTTCCGGCCATTTTTATCTTATCTAAACTCATAGGTTTTTATCGAATTCTTTATCAGATACAAGCATATTCTGAAACTATGTCATTTTGTTTTGCTAAGTTGACTTCATTGTTTTGAATACATTATACACGTACATGTATATTAATACACCTTTCGGGAAAAATATTTGAGCAGACCTTTAAGTGCAAAGGTTAAAGCGAACAGCTACAAAAATCCCGACCCAGATTTGTACATATTGGATCAATGTCAACAGAGTTCATCAGCTTATTTTTTTTTCTAATTTTCTTGATCATTTTGACCTGTACTTATACTATTTGCCTATGAGATATAAATTTTTTCATTGAATAACACTGTGAGGAATTATAATGTGTTTGCTGTAACGGCTTATAGTTATCTATATATTCGGTCCCGGTGGTCATTATGTCTAAAATATTGGACATCCCATTACGTCAACGGGACACCGGGTGTCACGTGATCATTGTGAAAGAAGATTAAAACTCTTGCAACCCTGTTAGCTTTTAAGCGTGAAATCAAAAGCAAAAACAACAACAACTACGACGACGACGACGACAACAACAACAATAAACTGTGCATAGAACGAAAGTTTTGATACAGTTTGGCTTGTTTTGGCAAAGTATGTGGGGAAAAGGACGTCTTGCCTCACCAGCACTAGAGCCAAAAACTTGAGCCCCCATAGACGCATGCCAAAACAGCTGGAGGAAATTACACGTCGACAGTGTAGTGAGCCCCCAAAAAGATTAAAAAAAAACAACAACAACATTTTTCCTCCTTCCCTTGATAATAAGAGATATCATGAAAAGAACTCACTGATGGGTCCCACCAAGTATTCCCATAATCGATTAAGTTGTTATTCAAGGTTACACCTGCGTCTTCTTTTTTTTTCCTACCTACAACCAAAATTCGCTTCGCACAAAAACAATATGGTATTGTTGATGCTGTTGGGGTAAAATGTGGGTTTTTATTTTGCGAATGAAAGTGTATATGCATGGTTATCGTTTTCCGTCAGTATGAATTCAGTTTTTGAGTAAGTTTTACTGTATTTCATTTTTGATGTGTATAATTCTAAAGTTTGTCACTCCATATTTGCCATGGTTTGCATCAATCATTAAATTGTATTTGCTAAAAATGTGCCGTGAAACTAAAACTAATCATCTAGTTTTGACAAATAGCATCAGTTAATCAGATTTGATTAAAAAATCAATCAATTAAAGTGGAACCGAAAAGAAATCGACAAAAATATGTCAATCTTTCGTATCGGGGAGGGTTTTACGCCGGTATGAGCCTCAATCTGTACTTCAAAGAATTCAATCATCCTCTGATAGCGTTTTTTTTTTTATATATCCCACATTGATGGCCCTACTCCGAAATACTCGATACGATAGGTCAACAACACTCGAATACACCTTTAGAAGTAATTCTTGCCCGACCCAAGCGAGGGAAGTTTAGGTGCAGTTACATTCTGATTTTCAGGCCATAAAAATATTTGGAATGGTGAGTTCATTATTACGGTTGTGGTCATGGCGGTGAAATAAACACTATACGGATTATAAACGATTGCAGTCGTTTCGGTCGCCATTACGAAAAAAAAAAACACACGATCTTTTATTCTACTTTATATAGTAAACTAGATCAAAAGGCACTGTATGTCCAATTCAAAATTATAACTTTTTAGATATACATCTATATATAGACATATAGATCTATACATATATTTGTGTTGATTTACTGACGAGAGCACAAAAAAATAACGTTTGTCATGATAATGAATACTAGTCACTGAGAATATAGTCCGTGGTGCTGAAATAAGTGAAAGTAAAAGAGCCAATAAATCCAGAAATCTCGCAGTCGAGAAATTACCTAGACGTAGTGTGTTCAGCATCAAAACTGCATTTAGGTCTAATCTTTCATGATACATTGACGAACGTGGTTTGCAAATACACTGTACTGATGTTACCTATTTAGTCATGCTGTTAGGTGTGCAGATTGTTGCAACTATCCAACTGTATAATTAAGATTTTTTGATGAACGGATATTAATAACATTCACTGTTTTTCAGTGTTCGTCATTATTGTCGAGGACACACGGAAAAAAAAATATGTGCATATAGCAGTTTAAGGGGACTGTACAGTAGTGGTTGAGGTGGGGATTCATGTTTTGAACATTCCTAAATGAGATAATGAGAAACCTCTTAATTGTGAAATATGAAAGAGTATGTGATTTTAAGAAGGATTCAACGTTTATTTGACGAAAATTGGTTTTCAAATAGGCTGAGATATCCCCAAAAGTGATAATGATAAAAGGCGACAGACATGTCCCACCTTTATTAGGATCTCTTTTTTTTTCACCTTGTTTTTGGACATCTCAGACATTTCAAAACCGATTTTCATCAAATAAACTTTTGATACCCCTTAGAATTGCATGCTCTTTGACATCTCATAGAGTGGTTTCTGAATATCTCGCGAGACGTTAAAAGCTAAATCCTCACCCCGACCAGAACTGTACACACCCTTTGAGATTTTCGCTAAACGTATCAGTCTAGATGTCTCGCTTTGTTTTCCCTAGTCAGTCCCGTTGCCTATTTTCATCCTCAAAGTCCAATATGGGTGTGGTCTATATATGATCGTTATTTTCATCCTCCGCTTGACAGTCAATTCTCACTCTTCTGTAGTGGGTCTGTCAAAGAACAGTCCGAGTTGTGAATGAACTGCATGCAGTCGAGGCGTGAAAGCACCTGGAATTTTCTCATCTCATTAAGTAGCTTGGCGCAATGCCGGCAATTCGATTCGTCAATGTGCCTCCATCAGTCAGATTATGGGACATTGTCTCTAAACATACGAAATTGTGGATATTTTTTGTACTCTTTCTTTTGTTGTTGTTGTTACTGTTGATGATGATGATGTCCTTGTTAGTGTATGCGTCGTTCTCAGTCAATGTCGTCGTCACCGATGTTGTCGTAGTGCATAGTACAGTCGTCATCATAATGATCATCATCCGTCAAGGAATAGATCGACTGATTTCATGAGAGATTTGATGGCAATCGTGTCTCAAGCTCGTGTGTCGGATGAGAAAGATGAAAGTTTGTTTGATCGCTGAAATCGATGTCCTGAAAGTGCTAAAAATGTCCTTGATTGCTCAAAAAAAAAATCGAAACATCATCAAGCATGAGCGATTGTTGTGGCTACCAAAATAGCAATAACCTTGGAGAAAAGAAACCAACAACAACAGCTCACTTAATACGTTTGGAGTGCGTAGTATCTCATACTTGATATCACAACGGTGCTTATGTGGGTGGTGGCTGGCACAAATCTATAGAGTTGCGGTTTATTTCAAGAGTCAGGTGAAATTGTCCTGTAAGAACAGTTCCCTACCGTCATACCTAAATATTAATTATTTCCTGTCAATATCATATCGTTCATTCGGCATCAATTTGTCAAGAGGGCAAAGAAATTAAACCGGTCCATTTCTTTATTTTTTCAAACCCTCGAATACGTAGCATTCATCTTGACATTCTGAGATAAAGAGAAAAGAAATCACACTACAAACTCTTCGCCTTAACATCAAATAATTATGCATTATGCAGTGTTGGAATGCTGAAACATTGAAGCGCAGTTAAATGGTGCACACGAAGCTTTAGTGAATACGTTATAATCGCTAGCACACCATTGGCTTAACATCTTTAGAGTAAGTGCACACAGTTTATTAGAGATGAAAACGGTAAGACATCGTCATGATTGCTACTAGAGTGTGATGATAACTTTGATGTCCAGGCTTCGACTAATGTGCTGTTGTAACCGTCCTCGAACGAGTCTTGTAGTGAGTGACGTCATTATTTGAGGCCAGGGTGCTCTGGAACTCTCCCACGGGAAACTGCGAAGCTTTTCTCCGCACGGCCGAGGCCGTGTTATCCTCGGGCTTCTGCAATATGATGTAGCACTTTGGAACGAACATGAACCCCAGTATCATGGCGTTCGATAACCACGTGGTGATCATTTGAAGCAACGACTGAAGGCTCCCGTTCACGGAGAAGTACAGGGGCAGGGATACGATCCAAATGACAATGTAAAAGAGCATTGTGACAGTGATGTAGCGAGTCTCGTGGAAATTTTCTGGGATTTTCCTGGCCCTGAATGACAGTACAAAGCAGACAATCGCTATAAGTGCGATGTAGCTGTACATCACGATAAAGCAGTACAGATTACTCTCACAGACGATGTAGATCTTGGTGGTTGATAGATTGTACTCGAAGCGCACTTCAGAGGGCGCCAACGAAAGATAGGCTGTCACCATGGCACCCTGGATGATCCAGAGAAAGATGAAGAATACGACCTGCGCGGACGTGTTGCGCAGTACGCGTTTGATGATGGAGGCGTTCCGCCATGACGAGGTGTCGAAGACAGCCAGGATCCGCCTCGTCTTGACGAGAAACAGCGCGAGAATGGCCGCGTTCAGGACGCTGTGGAGAGCGATCCTGAAGTTGCACGACCAGTTGGTCGGCATGCCAACGTAGAGGACGGGCTCGACGAAGCCAAGCATGAGCAGGCAGAGGAGGCAGTAGCTGAGCGGTCGATTGGAGGCGCGAACCACCGCGGTGTCATGGTGATGAATGAACACTCCCAGGGATACCAGCGTGCAGACGACACCGATACCGCACAGCACGAGACAGACGATTGCCACGGGGTTGTGCCACACTAGGACGTCCGTCATCTTCGGGATGCATTCAGTCCTGTTCTCGTTGGACCACGTGCCCTCCGGGCACTGGTTACACAGCGTTCGGCCTGTTGAAAAAAAAAATACAGAATCGATGGAATGATTATTATAATCAACTGCCTCTTCAGTTTCCCCCAAATTAGACATGACAGCACAAGAAACACAGATGCAATATAGACATAGAAATAGGTCAGAATCACGATAAGCCCAAACCAGTATTGTGTAATAGAAAGATGAGTAGACGGACAGGCAGAAAGATAGAGATAGATAAACAGATAGATTGGTATATGAAGATAGATAAAATTATAGTCTGATAGTCTGATAATGATGGATGAGATAGACAGATCGAGATTAAACTTAAAAGATAGAGAGAGAAATAATTCAGACAGAATGATGAAGACAGTGGGTTTCTTGGTCTATTTTTTCCTACTCATTGTTAATTGAGTTAGATACGAACAAATCCCCAGATGGGCCTGTTGTTGTCTGACGACATTGTGTTCTGCAGCCATACACCGATTGCTTGAACGTGTGATTATAGCTTGATTGATGATAGGGCCTGCAGAGGATGGGCAGACCTGCAGGGGCATCCCAGCTTTTCACTTTCGTTATCACTTTTTTCCCTTAAATTTCTATTCTTATTTTTTAAATCTATGATTGACAATAGCACCAGAGGACATTCGATGATGAGGCGTAGAGAAAATAAAGACAATACCCAAGAAGTTAATAGACAGGATCTTATAAGGACCACCCTGTCTCCCCCTCCCCCGTAATCATTTTTTCTCCCTCTCCTTGTCTCCCCTCCAACCTCCCAATCTATCCCTCTTGCTCTTTTTTTTCTCTCTCTCTTTTGGCAGCATCATGCAAGTTGAATTTATTCAACCCAATAACCCACATCAGTCACAATTTATCATAGAATGATGTTCTCAAAACAACCATGCAGCACGATATTTAGGAAATATTGGCACAGAAGTCAATCATGCCTTTATTTTTTGCCATCTCGCCTTTGGTATCGTTTTGACAATTGACGTTTTCCATTCGACGGGATTAATTCAAGTAGTGAATAATTTCAGAGGCGAGGATAACGTCATTTTTTTTTCCCAAATCGATAAGGTTACGCCGCCCAAGGCCATTTGCTGTATGTTAACACAACGTCTGCCTGAATGTTATGGATGTGTGGAACCTAATCCACGCAATCACTCTTTTTTCCTTCTTTCTTTTTTTTTTAGCACAACGTATGGCTTACTGCATTTGATCTCAGTATTTGCCTTCACCATTGGCAAGAAACTTTCTTCTCCCGCTATTGGAGATATTGGATTATACCTACGGGCTGATGGACGTGATTAGTAGAGAGTGTAAGGCAAATAAATGAATAAATAAATAAAAATTGTATTGAGTCGATATTGCATCGCTTGTGTCAGCTGTTGTTGTATGTATAGGATGTGTGTCGTCAACGTATGGAGGGGTTTTCTTTCCTTAATGCACTTTACACATAGTCAGGTGGAATATTACATCGCACACAAGCTTAAGCGTCTTGTTTAGCATGTCCATACATAAGTTATTTTGCGACCTATAAACCATTTCCCCATAGGGAACTTGAACAACATTGATATGATTGTATTTGTATTGGCCAGATCAAAAGATGCATACCAATATTAACGCGCTTGCAAATAAGGTGAGATCCTACTGCGTATTGCAGTTAGCTTTGACTAATGAAATATACAAGCAAATAATATCAAAATCGAAATAACAAAAAGAAACAATTATTTTGGTCTCTACTACCATTGACTACTTATACATATGATTTGACGGGATGATGTCACCATCCAATAACTCATCCATTACCTTGTGTATAAAATATGACACAGTACACTCGAGTTATAATGTCCACGCATTTATAACAAAATTCCCGTTACAACGATGAATAGAAATTCAGGTCGCAAGATTACCATCTATACACACTGAGAAAAAAAGGTTCAATAAGGGAGCTAGAAGGGTTCGAAGTCGCGAAAATGGGTGCAAACTACACGATTTGAGAAAATGGTGGAACTTTGCTTCTTATATGGTTCATTTTGGGTTCGATCTTGCCACGGTCATTGACGGTGCAATATTACGCCCCAAACTAGTCTCAAAACAAAGGCCATCCTATGGTGTTGCTCGGCACTAAAATGCAATATTATATATCCTTGTGCTGATATTATGAACATATATTTTTTGATATCAGGAAACTTAAATTTCTTTCATATTCTATAATCATTCATCGAGAGTATATTTTCAAATTAAGTTGAGTCCATGATGAAAGGGGTCTACTAACAAAACAAAAGTAGAATACCTGATTGCTTGTCTGGTATTGACCAATCACATTGTACACATAACCTAGGAGGTTTAACAGATGAAGTTCCAACTGGATGTAATTATTCAAATAGTCGTCAGATTTCCATTGCTGTACAAAACAATTCCACAGGTGCATTTGTGCCTTCGCTGATCGGGATTCGATGCCGCCGTCTCACTGAGCAATCTGAAGATTCATTGTAGACGTTTACGTAATTTTGGCTATATTTTGCTTCAAATGAAATCCTATACTTTAAGATAAAAACATATAAAACAAATGTCAATGCTGAACAGAAATATTATTGGGCATAAGTGTTAATCAGAGCTGTTTCATGTGAAAGTGTTTAAACTGTACCCTGGATAGCCGGTTTATTTTATCACTTTTCCTCATGATTCTGACAAAGCAAACTGATATGAATATTCAAATAGAATTCTCTATCAATAGAAACATCAGATTACTGCCCAGGCATGCCTATTAGAATAATGTTCGTTTTATTTCATTTTTTTTTTTGAGCAATTTCTATTCGTGTATCCCCGTGTCTTTAACATTCACCTAACCTATCTCTTATTGGTTGGGATGTCGAAACGTAATTACCATTACAAAGACATATCTTCCTGTTTGTGGTTCATTCTTGCTAAGGTGCAATATTGAGCCCATAACAAGTCTCAAAGAAAGACCCATATGGTGTTGATCGACGCTTGAATACAATATTGCATACCGTCGTGGTGCTACTATGTACATGTTTTTTTTTAAGACATCATAAAACTTGATGTTCTCCCATAATTTCATAATCATTCATCGGAGCATTTTTAAATGAAGTTGAGTCTTTGATGAAAGGGTTTGCGAACAAGCTAACGAAGAATACTTGACTGCTCGTCTGGTATTGACCAATCGAAATGGAATATGTCACAGCATTCCCTGCATGCTTACTGTGCGATGATGGAATCAAACCCTACTACACGCTAAAGATTTTCGTTGCGACTCGATCTCGGGACAGAAAAAAAAGTCAATACTTTTTCAAGGCCCTCAAATCTGGAATTCCATCCACTCTGATGTGAAATGTAAGAAAACGGTACAAAGTTTTAAGGAAGCTTTAAAACGTATTTTACTTGAAAGGTTTTCTGGAAGTTACCAATATCATTTTACGAATTTATAAGAGACTAGCAAGATAGGGCGTAAATATTCATAAATGAATGATACACGCCAAAAAATCAAAATAACAACAACAACAACGTTTGTGAAAATGACATCTTGTGTATTGCCAATATGCGCTGGTCCATGTTTTTGTCTGTGTATGCATGTGTGTGTATGTGTGAGTGTGTGTGTGTGTTTGTGTGTGTGTGTTTGCCAATGTTTTTCTCTGTATATACAATGTATTTACTTTTTCCGGGATTAGTTTTAAATAAGGCCAATTGCCTTCTCACTCACCCCTTCACTTGATATCTTTTGCTGTTTGTTTGCTTTGTTTGTTTGTTTGTTTGTCACATTGTCATTTTATTCATACCATTGTCACATTTTATGTATGCATATTTTATTAAGTGAACCTAAAGGAAATGATAAACTAAAATCATTTAGAGAGCAAACTCGCGGATATATAAGGGTGCAAACTACACGATTTATTTGTAAGGGTTGATTTTTTCCCCCTTTTTTTTCATGGATTCATGCACGGTAAAGCCTAAGGGTAAAATGCATGCACATGAAAAATGCAAGCACATGTTTCCGTGTGCTTGCAAACACCACATTTTAGAATGAATAAAGACTAGCTGTGATAGTGGAATTTCTCATGAATAAATAATAAAGCATTAAAACCCTGGCTATTGTTCAACACCATTGTCAGGGTGTTAACCACATACTCCCATACACACCCATTGACCCCTGTGCAAAGTGAAAATTTTGTACAGAGGGTTGGAAATAGAGCAAAATCTGTAACCTAACTGTGAAATTGAACATGGATTTCATGAAACTGATTTGTGTTTTAAACCACCTCCAACGAAATGGTACACTATACAACTATCTCCCATATCAATGATAGTGTTATCTGATACATAGTTACTGAATTATTAAGAATCAAAAGTGGAATTTTTTTTTAAACGCCTATTAATCCATAGAATACATTCGATGCAAAATAATGACATGGATGTTTCCTAGAGTGTCAATTCACGGACCCAGTAGTTTGGTCACCTGGTGTGGGCATGTTCATTCTTTTCTTGAACATGATTTATGAATTCAATGAATTGTTGAGTCGTGCAAACTTGTGTGCACATAAGTTGACTCCCAGATGGCTCATTGCACAGCTCGTTCATGCGTGTTTGAGCTGAGCATCTAGCGCAAATTCCATTTCCATAGCAGATGAGCTCTTCTGAGGCTTTTCGTAGCGGCTTACTGCAACTCTGACTTCAAATTATTTTGTCCACTTCATAATATCAAGACCCCGCAGATTCCTACCACGTGGAAAATGGTGAGTTAAAACATCATCGTAAAGCATGGTTTGAAATATCCACAATGTTCTCGACCAAGGCCTTACTCTCGATATTACCCTTCATTAAATTTCTTGTATCTGTTATGTTTTTGGTTGTATAGCCATGTCTTATAATGTAGGCTTGCAGGCAGTAATATTAAAATGTTCATTTTAGAGTTCTGTTAAAACTGGCTAGTTTTATGCGTGCTGTTTTCTGTTCTATTTTGTTTTGTTTCGTAACCATTCTGTGGAATTAGAACAGCTTTAGCGATAAAATGTCTTGCTAAAGACGTCATGGCATTCCGATTTCAGATTTCAGATTCATTTATTGTTCATTTAGGAAATTCTTTTTGTTGGTACATGCTCGTGCACATAGGAATATCTACATACATGCATAAACTCACATATATTCATGTACATGTACACATTATAAATGATACAATTTTCACTACATACACAATTATACAAGCATAATTTATACTCACAATACAGTGAACACATACATAATCACAAATTTCAAGTAATTCTTTGTATTTACCGATCAACAACAAAACAAAATAGTTAAGAAAACGTGGAATCGGATATTCCTATAGGAAGTGTATCCTTAACATAACCTTTACGCCACCTCCCCCCCCCCCCCACACACACACAAACACACATCCCCAAGGATAATACATCGCGTCGTGCCATACCACATTTGATTGATAACGAATAAAAGGAACGGAACTGAAGTTGATGAATAATTGTTGATAAACTTATGGATAAATAGACTAGTGTACTAACTAAACTTATAATGGCAACATTGCACGCTTATCTTTATGCTGGGATAATTCTCTGTAGTCAGGTATAGTGTTAGTGGTAGACTTAAGTTCACCCTGTATGCAGCAAGGCAGTGCATAAAAATTGAACTATACATTAAGCTGCCATGGAGAGAGTTATGTAGTCACATTTGCATAAGTTAGCTCTTCTGCAAAATTATTACACACGCATGAACAGTGGCCTTGAACTCATGACACTTGATTTTCCTTTTCAGGTATTCAAGCAAGATACAATAATTTGCGCGCATTCTCCTGATCACGTAAACTGATATGCAATTCTGAAGGACAGAGTGATTCCTCAACAGAATATGTAAGTTTCATTAATGGATTAATCCGTAATACATGTACACTTGTATATGTATTTTCAGGTTATTGATTCATCTAGATTTTCAGCATGTGATATCCGTGAAGTATATTATATTAAAGCGTATTATTACACATGAACGCAGTTTTATCAGTTACTATAACGTAGCCACCGTTTAGTGGGTTGCGGAAAATTTGATACGACTATAGTGCAATTTTTGATACCATCTATAATCGAGAGATATGTTAGGCCTACTCAAGTGGACCATTGCGATCATTCATTCTTGCCTTTTCCGTTCTACGTCTTCTCAGTTTTTTTGGACTTTTTCCTGAAAACTCCATGATGGATTGTAACTCATACAGGCAGCATCTCTACCCCGCAAGAATCTTCATTTGTTTTTTCATTTGTTTTTATTTATTTATTTATATATTATTTATTTTATTCTATTCTATTTTATTTATTATTATTATTATTTATTTTTTATTTTTATTATTATTATTATTTATTTTTTTTTTTTTGGGGGGGGGGGGTAATCTTCATTTCTGTACCCAGTATTATCAAAGTAAATCAAATCAATGTTATGAATAAGTAGAGGGGGCTATATTTTCTCTTTTGTGTGTGTGTGGTAGCAGGATTTGAGGTGCCAACCATAATGGGCGTCATTACACCCATTGCCATGGCCAGCACCCGGACCATCATCTGTGGCAAGCTCAGCAACGGCTGAATGGCTGAGGTCTATAAGTCTTACTCCTTTCCTAACTGTGTAAAATATACAGCAAACTGATGTTAAATTGGCATGTAATTTGATGTTGTCTTACTTTGTTATTTTATGTTATGAAGACTTTGAGTTGGTCAGGAAAAATGTGGGAATATTTGAATATGCCCTATGTCATAAATGTATGCAGGCCTACATAAAAGGTGTGTATTTTCATCTCAGTCCAAATTCGCCACATTTTTCTTTTCAACATGACTTTACTCAGCCTATTCCACATTTATTTTTTTTTTCAGCTCTAACTTAGTGATATCGGCATGCTGTCTCCTAATTCCCCGTCTGCCTGGAGAGGACATGCTGTATGTCTGTGACAAAGTAAGTGCTGCACTTTTATTTTTTTATGGGAGACGGGAATTCCATCTGCTTTGTGACTAGAAATATAAGAGGAATATTTCTTTGCAACATTATCATGTTTTACTTATATGACAAAGAGCTGAAATAAATCTATCCCACCGGATTTGTTTAGAAACCAATATCAAAGCTTAAAGGGATGGTATAATATTGGTGGAGGTGAGGATTTGGGCTTTTAACTTTTTGTGATATACCAAGAACCTACTTATGAAATAATAGAGAGTATGCCATGCTAAGAGGAATTCTAAAGATTATTTGATGAAAATTGGTTTTGAAATGGATGAGCCATCCAAAAACAAAATGAAACGCAGCGATCGTGATAAAAAGTGAGTCCTGTATTATATTATTATTGCTCTGTTTTGGATATCGCAGCTATTTCAAAACCATTTCTCATTATTTCAGCAAAAGACGTTAGAAACCTGAAGTAGATCTATGCAATCAATTTAATTTTCCATTTTCTGGTCAATGGTCATAGTTGCAACCTGTTAGTTTATGTAAGCAACAAAACCGTCTACAGTGTAAACGACCTATTTCCTTCGAAATTTTATTCAGTCATTATTTATTCATGCCAAAATCTCTTTCAGAACCTGGCAGCACTAAATCCCACAATCTTCACTGTGAATGCTGCGCACTATTTGGCTGGATGGTTGTGAAATCTGCCCGAATTCCTGTATACAATCGTGTCTTCCTTCGCTACAATGTTTCCGGCCTTCTGTGCTCTGTGGCTTTCAGTATCCCAGACAAGGCAGAAACACCCGATGCATACTTCAGCAGTACATTGCAAGCCTTGATCTGAACAGGCAACTATCACGAAGAAAAACCTACGGCATTTCATTAACAATATTGTTCAATAATTGTCTTGATATAGTTTACCAGCCTAAAGTTTTCATGGTGTATACTTTTACAAGGAATTGTCACCAGAGAAATGATGTTGTTCAGCTTGTCCCTCCGTTCGTACATCAGTCTGTTATCGATTATGGCAACGTTGTATCACGAAGGGAAATGAAACGAAAAGTACAAGTGGACAAGTTAATGCAGGGAGATTACTTTAGCAGTTGAACACATCGTCACAAATTGAGGAATATCGGAAAATCCGTTGAAGAGTTATATATACACATATATTTAGAGTTTCAGTGCCGCCATTACGAGATGAGAAAGCTACATCTTTGACGTCAACCATGGAAAATTATATAAAGAAATGTAAAGAAAATACGCATAGTTTCACGTTTCTAGCATTACAAAAGGAGCACTTGATTTACTTCTTCCAGAAGGAGGTGGGGGTAATATTACCCTTAACATTATGGCAACGACAAATAAGTGGAGGCAATTTGTACTTTTTATTTAGAATCATATTTTATGGAATTCCCTTGATACTTTCTTCATATACGTTTCCATACATGAAAGTGACACTGAAACTTTAAAAAATGAATAACTTCCACTGGATCATACGATTTTCCATGTTCACTTATGTGTTCTTATGATATTGCTCCAATCCACGGGTACATTTGGGTTTCATTCCCCTTGAAGTACTGTTTGAGGTATCCAAATGAAACTTTGCATATGTATGTACGATTGGATGAAGTTACTTCTACCACCTTGTGGGTGCCAGCGTTGAAGGTCAAATATTGTAGGTCATTGTCAAATTCTACAATGTCATTTCGTGCTCTTTCTTTGTATCTCACCTTGTAAGCACTGTCTACATAGTATTGTGGCGTTCTTTTAATAACTTTCCACACTTTTGAGCTATATGACCACCAAATTCACTCCCCAGAACATCTAAAGATGGCTGTCAAGTGTTGATATTGGTCAAGTCCGACTCCGTCAACAGTCAAAAAGTCAATGAGCTTAAATTTGAAAATCACTGTAATCACAAATTCGATATGTGGGCAAGACATCACTTCCCTTTTACCTTGTTAGATGGTGAATATTTGTGAAGCTTCCGTTTCTAATTCACACAGCATCAGCATACCTTATGTCTGAGAATAGTGGTAAAGAAGATTAGATACTTTGGCAACAGCGTGTAAAATTCGCAAAATTTTATTTTGTGCCTTATTTGCTGAACAAACGTCGTAGGAGGACTACAACCTGCCAGGCAGTATGGCGGAACAATTACTCTATTATTAGCGTCATAGAATAAATGACAATGATGTAGTTCTGAAGCATGCTATTCATTAGATACTTTTGCAATGACTCCATGTATACTTTTAATCGAACTAGGTTTATAATCACCAATGTCTTGTACTTGAATAACGACAGAATGATTTCGGTGAGGAAAGTTTTCTGTCACGTCATTTAGGAATAAGGGAACGTGTCAATATTATGCTATTTGTTCCATAGTTATTTCTGAAGTGGTTAAATGTATTTTCCTTTAAAAAAAAAACATCATTTTATATATACCTACGTTGCATCCAGATGCCTATTCGTTGAAAAATATGGGCAATGTATTCAAAGGACAAAGATCATACACTAATGGGCCTAGGGTATACAACATTTCACTCGTTGTTGTTGTTTTGCTTTGTTTTGTTTTGTGTTGTTGTTGTTGTTGTTTTTTTTTTTTTTTTTTTTTTTGGGGGGGGGGGGGGGACACGGTTCAAAGTGTCCTGAAACCTTGTATAATACATGCATTTAGTCATGTATGATGCTAAACTGTTCCCGCTCATACAAATGCAGCCGTTTCAAGGAAATAACATAAGATTATTCTTATACTCCATGATTTGGTAATGCTTAAGTGGTTCATAAGAGTCCAGTAAAACTGTGTACAGAACAAAAAGTGGATTTGACAATGGTATACGATATCCGCAATTTACTCTTTGACGGGGTCTATCATCCGATTAATATGTATAAGCACGGTAGTCCCCTACTCAGGAAACTACAAGTTAGATAAGCTGCAATCATTTTGCACGCGACCATGGCGTTATAGCCAAAGGTGATCTGCAAATCCCCGTGTGCCTACAGAGGATTGGAAAACGTAACAACTTTCTATGTATAGAACAACGAAACAGAAACTGGTGCATGTATTATTCTCAGTCACTTTGTTAGTCATTATGATGATTTGCTCATTGCAGTTCCGGAATCTCAGCTCGAGGGACTCGAATTGATCACCCAAAACAAAATCTTAATACATAACCATGATAACTGCGATTCTGCCTAGTCTCCATTGGTAGCCCATAAAATGCTGGTATCAAGTTCGATTTTCATATTATAATTATACCTTGTATTTAGATGTTTTCATCGAAATGCCCGTATACCTGAATATGGTATGCGTATGTCAGTTAAGTATCTAAACCATAATGAATTGTAGTCGTAATCTAAGTGCCAAGAATCTCATGATTTGAATAAGTGTGAACACCAAGACATGTCGTGATAAGGACTTTAAGACAATTGGCATCGTCATTATAAAACAAACTCCTAATTGTAAGACATGTTTTAAATTTTGGATAAATTCATGTCTATGCTGGAAACATATCTTTTTGATGATTCGTGATAACGTCACTGTTACATGAATATAGTACGCATGGAAATATGTAGGCCTATTCGTTTAAATGCATACAAACAACTTGTTAAATCCTCTTACATTTTTTTTTTTAGATATGGTGCATACTTTAGAAATGTACGTAGCATGCTTTTGTTTTTTGAGGCTTTGTGTACTGGCAAAAAGCATATCTTATTCTTATAGATTATGTGAATAAGTACGTATTCAAGTACGTTTTGAATAAAACGTATCCAGACAAATGTATATCATATTTTTACCTCTTCCTTCATGCAGATGTATGCTCTTGCGTAGAGGGTTTGTTTGATAGATAGTGATAGTGCTCACCTCATTGGAAAGGTAATTGGGTAAATATTTGGTTTTAGTATGTCATTCAAACACAACTATAAGTTAACTTCTACATTAACATTTCAAAACTCACAAATTCCAAGCACACATTTCATGATTCACAGGATCCAAATTACACCAATCTTATTTACTTTGCAGAGTGCAACAACAGCATAAGTTTGATATACTGAGCAAACAGGCTTGCATTAGTTCGCACTATTCAAGGTTTAAAGTAGTTAAGTAACCAAATTGTACCTTGTTATGTATATTAAGTATATTTACCTTATAGGTATAATGTTGCAAATATGTGGTGCTTATTTCATCCATAACTGCTGCAAAATTGCTTCTTTAAAGGAGCCAATCAGTGTCACTGCCTGTTCCTCTAGAGACGCAATATTGCCCAGTAATCTCAAGGTTCACTTGAGGTTATACTGGGCAACATTGCGCCTCTAAAGGCGTAGAGAGTGACACTGACTGGCTCCTTTAAAGAAGCAATTTTGCTGCAGTCATGGATCAAATAAGCACCACATAGGTGCAACATTATACCTATATATATGGCATAAAATCGCACCCTCAAAAGAGGCTACAATCTTGGAACTTAGGGTGCTTCTTTGCACCCTCACGAAAGGTGTAAAGTTGCACCAAAAGTAGAGGCAAGAGAGGGTGCAAAGTTGCGCCGAAAATTAAAGGGAGAAAGATCGCACCCTCAAGAAAGGTGCATCTCAGCACCAATTAGTGTGGGTGGAAAGATGCACCCTCAAGAAAAGGGTGCAACTTAGCACCACTTAGTGTGGGTGGAAATATGCACCCAAGGGAACCACTTCGCACCCTCAATAAAGGGTGCAATGTTGCACCTTCTTTGGCGGTGCAAAGGTGCACCCACAGGTTGCAAGGTTATACCCTCGCGCAAGGTACCACTTTTGCACCCATTTCTCGAGGGTGCAAGATAACACCCATAGGGAGCCACCAGTGTGACATCACTTTGCACCCTTAAAAGGTGCAAGAATGAATCATTTTTTTCTTAGTGTGTATTTACATACTTTACTGTTCGGTTAAACTGCAATTTCGATAAGATGAAAGAAAACCGCAGGTCCCGTGAACTTCGTTATAACGGGAGTGCACTGTTTATAAAAACTAAGCTCGACGTGGGATAACTAAAGCAATGTGAAATTATAATTATACCAAATTGTGCCAAATAAAATGGAATGAAGTGAAGTGAAATGAAATGAAATGCGATGAAATGAAATGAAATCAAAATGAAATGAAATGAAATGAAATGAAATGAAATGAAATGAAATGAAATGAAATGAAATGAAATGAAACGAAACGAAATGTAATTAAATGAAATGAAATGAAATGAAATGAAACGAAATAAGATGAGATGAGATGAAGTGAAATGAAACAAAGTGCAATTAAAAGGATGTTGTCCATGCAGTTACCTGTTTGGTTGGTAATCGAACCGACTGGACAAGCCTCGCAGTCAAAGCAGCAAGGTAGTGAGCCCTCTCTCGACACCTTCACGAAACCAGGTTGACAAGGAGCACGGCATACTCCCTCGGGCGCCTGCATGCACAGAGAGTTGGGTGTTGAATTGAAAAGGGAGTGAGACAGAATTAGGTAAGCATCACAGCTTTAGGTAACGATGATATTTTGTGTCAGGCATTAATTATCATACGCGCATACCAATGATTATGCTGATGCCTTCTAGATCAAAAGTAAACGGATTAAACAAAATGAAATTGAAAAAAGAACCTCACAATTATCAAACAAGTCCAAGAGATGGATCAGCAAAAAGTGACAGTGTGTGTGTTTGTTTGTGTACTATTTCACATCTCGTATTTATTTAGATGTATTAGACACAATATTACCATCGTTATTGTTATCAAGATGTTTCACATTAATCAAGACATGCACGAAACGTTCGATCGACATTTACTTTCTTGTAGGCACATTTTTTTGTTTGTTTTTTTACACCCTGATTGCTTGATAATTGTTCAAGAGCTGGATGATTGGGGAGGTCCCGCGGAAAATGGCAGGCGATAGACATATTGAAAGAGCAGATGCTCCGTAACATATTCGCAGCGACATATTCTATTCTCAAAGGGAAGCTCTCTTCCAAGATGCGCGGAGGCAAAATGAGGTAGTGAAATTGAGCTTGGAGTTAAAGATGGATTGGTAATTCAATTAGCCAATGATAGTAAGACCAACTAGTAGGGCCTACCGTGAGAAATTCACATAATGTGTATCAAGTTTTCCTCTTGTTTACGAAGTGCAGCTAGAAAATTCCATTAGATCACAATTATTGGCATAGAGAGGTAATACAATTTGATGTCTGTAATGACCCTCTGTTTTAGTTTTACTAAACTTTGAATTTGTTCCCCGGTATCTTTTCCCCCTTTATAATCTGCTTATGATGATAGCGAGATGTTGGTTAGCAGCTCCCCTCACAGGAAATTTCCAGCGGGTGAAGCAAGACACAATGTACTCTAGTTTATTCATTTATTTGTATACGTGTGTGGTTTTTGTTTGGTTTTTGTTTTGTAATATTTGTTTCACCGTGATGCTGACGGCGACGTGTAATTTTGTTGCCCGCCAAGCGAACTTCACTATAATCTGCCGAGATTCGATAACAATGACCTCTAACGGCATGCAAAAACAGAGGGTCAGAGGTGGGAGAGAAGGGTCGAGTGTGGAGGGTGGGTGTCTTCTTTTGGACCTATAACACACGAGTCACGTTCTGTAAGGAAGATGATGGTGCTTGGGGATGACTCCCATCATCTCACCGTTGCTCTATCATCCATCATCGAGAGACAGCTTGTCTTAAATGCTTACAACCTTGGTCGAGATGGGGCACGATTTTGTCTTTTCTCGCGTGGCAACGTCACAACAGCGCACGGGTGACATAATATCTGGAACGGGTCATGCCAGGCAATCAGGCGCTTTTGTTTCACTTTTCTGTTTTCCCTGTTTAAGCGCTTTATGATAAAACTTTTTACTCTTTACCCTTCATCGATGATCCATCAGGATCTTGTGAAATGACGTAGAGAATGAATGCTAATTATGTTGGACATGATGTTGGAGGAGATACTTATGTCCGCCCCTTGCTACTTTTCCAGCTACCATCATCGCTCTCCATCCCGTAGAGCGTACAGCCTCTTCAAAAAGTTTAAAGTTGATACAAAGAAGTGTCGGAAGTCCTTACTTTAAAGTTTTTATGCCACCAATTTCTTTATATCATTTTTCTTTTTTATGGCATTTGAGCTATTCTCTCCGGCGGGATCATTTTTAATGGTTTAAGATTTCAGTTGCTTGCGTAGCTACGTTTGCAGTCTGTGAAATCATGGGGTGCCTTTTAAATTGTAGACCTTTCCTGTGATTTCACTTACCCTGACTTATTTATGGGAACTAGCATGACTAGGGACGAAGCTCTTTCCTAGCTTCCATAGATGAGTCACATCGGGGCATTAAATGAATGGACGAGGCCGGGCAAGAGCAGTGTTTGAAGTTTACTAACGACCAGCCATGAAAGTGGTCTTAAGTGCAGGTAAAATTGATGTGCTGTCGCAAATCATGTAACTCACAGCCTGCCTACTTACTACCGACACAGGAGTATGAGCCATTGGCTTTTTCTTGACATTTCAACTCACAGGGCTTAGCAGGACATTAGTTATATGTCAGCGGTTGTTTGGGCTGTTGTTTTCTGTTTGTTGTGGTTGTGGCATTTTTAAAGTATCTTAGGCAGTCTAAAGACGAAAATCACCAATATGGACATTATCAGATCAGGTTCCAGTCAAAACAAAGACAATCGTTACAGAACCCACCGCTACATTGTCACCTATATGTTATTTGTGGAAATTAAAAAAAAAAGTTCTAAATACTGGTCCTGCTCAAAATTTCCCGCCATTTTCATTTAACGGTTGCTGTGCTTGTTCTCGTTGTTTTTGTCGTTGTTGTTTTTTTCTCATCAGACTGCTGTATGTTTTTACAAAGCCTTGCTCATAATGGACCCTGAACATGGCGTTCACGTGTTGATAATGGTGTTATTACTTTTCAATAGTAACTGGTACATCGCGGAAAAGGTGATGACATGCATCAGGTTCTTTCCTCCTTGCCAAAAACAAGATTAATTCAATCAGAGTTTGTCATCCTAACACCATGAATATAATATCAGTCACCCTAGATTCTTGAGCATATACAAACCGACTTATCGACTAGACATAAATACCCATCAGCTGGCTAAAGCATCAGAGCGAGGCGGAAATGCGTTGTCTTGGCACGTTGGTAAAGTATTCCGCCTCACTAGTCCATTAAGTTATCAGCATTAAATGAAATTGAAAGGGGGAGCTTTTGCCTTTTTGAAGAAAAAAAAAACGCAGTGTTTGCTTCGTTTCAACGATTTCCCCTAAAAGGCCGGTCGGCACACATTAAAGAAATTGACAGGAATGACTAAGAAGCAGAATCCCGCATAAAAATTGAAACAAACACCGAGCTGCGAAATGATGCGGGGGAACAGTTATATATCAATACAATAGTTTCCTCCTTTTCGCCTTGCCTTTCAAATCTACCCTTCCAAACTAGCTACAGGCAGAAATGTTTGCTTTTAAACCATTACCTCGATTTCTCATCGCAGTAATCTGAAGAAGAAAAAAATGTCGAGGAAAAACAAAGATATCCCAAAATCATAGTGGAGACATACTCTGTGCTTCATAAACTTAATTGTTCATTTCAATCAAAATGTATGTCATGCAAAAACAAACCAGCAGAGTACGTAACGAAAAAGAGTATCCCAAATACTAACAACATGCCGCCCATTTTTGATTACGCATAGCGTTCTCGTATATGTTTTTTTTTTTATCATTTGCGTTTCAGCAGCACCATGTATCACGTGTATACACAAGACACAATGCTACATTCTCACCAAAACTGCACAAAAACAAAATTACTTTAATGATTATTTGTCCTATTTTCCTCAGTTTTGCAGCCTTATATTCTCGAACATGTCAAATGACGTGTTCTCACAGTGACCCATGGACAAAATCTTAGGAACAACAAGGACGCAGGGACACCAACCATTTCATATCTTGATTAGATGTAACCTTGTCGGAGCCGGATAGGCAATGCACGGTTATTAAATGGTTTCTTCGTGAATTACCCATAATGGAAACGGTTATTTACCCTTGTGATAGACAAAATGTGATGTTCAAGCACGAATATTATTGGTACGCATTCGCACATGTTCAAGTACTATGCATGCACACACACACACACACACACACACACACACACACACACACACCTCTGGAATAAAAACAATACGAACCAAATTAAAAACAAACAAACAAACAAACAGAACAATGTGTCCAAAAGTCTGAGAGAAAGAAAATGAAAGAGAGAGAGAGAGAAAGAGAGAGAGAGAGAGATGAATATCGATTTATCAGACCAGCAAAAATAAACTGGAAAACGTGAAGTTAATAGCGACACTTCCAGTAAACACAGCGACAACAGGTAATCTGGATGCAGACATCATACACCTGCATGCACAGATGTTTACGTTCTCTCTCTCTCTCTCTCTCTCTCTCTCTCTCCATCTCTCTCTCTCTCTCTCCATCTCTCTCTCTCTCTCTGTCTGAGGAATGAAAGTCACAATCAGACTATTTTTTTTTGTCTCACACACGCATGATTGAGCAAATCATGCACGTAAGGACGATCAATTGCTTCCATGAGACGCTTTTCATCTCAATCGTACCAATCCGTGGTCAACTGATCATCTTGGGAAATCATGGGATGGTTGTATGTACATTTTCCTGGCGTCTGTTTCTGTTCTCGTTTGTTTGTTCGTTTTGTTGCTGTTGTTGCTTATTGAATGGCAACAAAAGAACATGTATTCAGGTTAATATTTTTTCCTCTTTTTTTTTCCTGCTGTGATTTGTTTCTTAGTACTGGTTTTTTTCTCCCCCCCCCCTTTTTTTTCATAGCAGCTTTGCCTTTTGATGCCATGCTTCTCAACCAGTGGGTTGCGAAACTCTCATATGTGGACCGCGATGTCGGCCAGAAATAACAGGAAAATAGCTTGATATTTGATCTAACCTCAGCGGGCCTCAGGAAAACTTGTAAGAGCCAAAGTGGGCCTCGGGTTTAAAAAAAAATGTTAAGAATTACGACAATGTATATGAATGGATCACAGGCGTAAGAAATGCAATTGTGTCCCTGCACGACAAACTGATTAATATTGTAACCGTGAAACGTTACAGAATAATTATAATTTGGCCTGGGAGGTCCATCTTTAGACGGGGCTCAAGATTAGCGGTAGCCCGGTGGTCCGGTGGTGCGGGTCACTAAAACTTGACGTCGAGCTACCAATTTCAAAAAAAAAGGTCATCCTGTTGTGGCCCGATCGGGCAACTAAAACTCAAAATGAATTGTTTCGTTTGCTTTTATTTCGGCCCAATTCATCTTTGTTTTGGGGTTGTTGTTGTTGTTGTTGTTGTTGTTGTTGTTGTTGTTTTTGGTTTTTGGTTTTTGTTTTGGTTTTTTTTTGGGGGGGGGGCACCAAAATTTTAGATTTAAAATATTAGTCACCAGAGAGGGGAAAAAAGCTAGTATCGAGCCCTGTTTTAGGTATAGGGCATTTGAAGACTGAATAAATATGAGTCATCATCCACTCGCTGAGCTTTGTGACTCAGCTGTAATGATCATGTTTGCTTACACAGGATTGCATTCTTCTTCTTCTTCTTCTTTTCAAGTAAAGATTTAATGAATTAAAGTACCACGATGCATGAAACGAAATCAAAGAGAGAATGTTCATGTACAGAAGTCATTATATCTTGAAAGGCTATTATTTTGATTAAATGGTTTATTTTTTCCATCCATCATTATCAAATGGTGATTCAATAGTTTTATGAATATGTTTATACGTTGGTATATAATACATCGTACATTCTGTTTTCTTTGAACTTGTATCGGCAACAAAAACGTGATAGTGATAGTGAAAATGAATTTGAATTTGAAGTAAAATCGAATTAGAAGAAGAATGAAACCTAAATATAATGTGAATTGAGAGAATGCAGCAATATTAGTAGAACGCATCAATTAAAGTTTGAAGAAAATGGGAAAATTTCCGTGCTGCCATCTCTGGATGAGAAGACTATGAACAGCGTTGTAAAGGAATTAAGAAGAAAATTCAACATTTTTTCACTTTTCTATAGGATAACAAAAGATCACTTCTCTCTTTCAAAAAAACAGAAAATGTATCAGTGCCAGTAATAAATCGAGGGAATGCGCAATTTTAATGCCAAATAAAAAAAAAACAGATGAAATGAATTTTTTTAACATTTTCTTTGTATCTACTGTAAGTCACTAACTGTAGTAGTATTTTCAGTCAGCAATGTAAACACCGAAATTAATATATATATATATATATATATATATATATATATATATATATATATATATATGTATATATTACTTTTAAACGGATCGTTCTATTTTCTTCAAACTTTCTTCTTATGTTATCGCGTAAACGGAATTGATCACTTTTCTTTGACTAAGAAAACAGATAATGATTATTACATTTGCAGGAACAACAGAACATGATGTTTCAAAGAACATTTTGGATCACACTTTTATCCGAAATTGGATGGTCCGCAATAGTTGCTACTTATGGTTAATAAACATGAAATCAAAATAAGATATTCATAACATCTTTTGTGTCATGGTTTGGTTTCTGGTTCATTCTCGTTCATTCTGGTTCAAATCGCTTCTCGAGCTACATGACCAAAAACTATGCAACCCGCTTTTGTCCCTTTCCTAATCAACAGTGTCCAGAAGAGTCTAATCGTACAGCTCAGATGTATTGTAATGGATTTTACTTCTTTGTGTCAGGTAAATCATCACTTCAAAGCTATGAATATGCTCTCGCAGATAATTTAAACACCAATCCGTCTGACCCACTCACTTCGCTGTCTGTTATGCTCGGTAACTATTTAAAGATGAGCTTTAATTACTTCTCTACCAATTTTTATTTCAACAAACGTAAACAGGAGAAAACTGACCAGAAATGGATATAATTCATTAGTGGAAAAATGAGCAAAGAAAATGGGATTCCTGGAATGGAATGGAATCCCATTTTATTTGCTCATTTTTCCACTAATAAACTATATTCATTTCAGATCAGTTTTCTCCTTTTTACGTTTGTTACATACTCAAAAAGCTGAATCACTTCGGTGATCCCTCACATTTATCCCCAAGTTGAATTATCCTTAGGGTTTATGCCGGGTTCAAGTATGTGTATGTGTGCCACACACAAACACACTGCTATAGCTTCTGACCATTCGAGCATTGAAAATTTAGGGTTTCTGGGACGAACATTGAATTAGGGCTTTCTATACTGCTATATCTCAGTCGGTAGAGCACCGGTCTAGCAATCTGGAGATCCCGATGGATTCTCATTTTCTTTGCTCATTTTTCCATTAATTTTTGTTTTAGTGACAACTGAATCTCAAAAGCAGCCAAATTAATCCTCTACTAGAAAAAAAAATGGCTGGAAGCAACCATCGACAAAAGACCCATACATTCTTTATATCATTCACATTCGAGGAAAATGGAATGCACGAGCTCCAGAGTACTAGGAAAATGTATTAAATTTATCAAATGGATAAATTGCAAAATGTATGTTATTGTGAAACGGCATTTCGAAGATCGATTTCTGTAGGTTTCTTTTGTCATTTTGTTTTTGCCTCCTCAAAAACGCAAAAGAGCAGTACTAGCCGGCGGCGACTACCTTCAGCCCATCTAACATGATCCCCACACGTGGATGACGGATGAAGATAGAGGAGGGAATCTCTCAGTTCGACAAGCCAGCTCGCTCTACATTACCAAATTGGCCCGGACCGCTCTAATAGCGACTAAGGAGTCTCCTCTCGTCTTGTGCTTTACTCTGAGTTGCTGTTGTTGTTTCTGTTGTCTCTCCGTCACGAAAAGATAAGGGAAGGGGCGGGGGGGGGGGGGAGGGGAGGAAAGGGGTTGTGGAGTTTCCCGCCAATGGACGGTGTATCGCTCTTTCTGGGCCAATGAACTATATCAGCGACCTATATCGAATAATGGGTCAATATATTGAATCAGGCCAGAAGGCAATATTCTACAGGTGCGAGACATCATGCGAGTGTCATAATAATATTTAAGGGCCTACAAGAAATGATATGCATTACTGTTAGTGTTGCCTATCATTAATTTTGTTCTCATGTTTTAAAGGGGGGGGGGGGGTTAATCCAACGCATCGCTTCCCCTGGTACAACAATGGTTATCTTCTCTTCGAAACTGTACATACACACACAAACACACAAATGATGATATTGGAGTAAAACAAAAGGAGAATTTGATCTTTTTTTTTTTCTTCCTTGTAAGGAACAAGACACCGCTGAAAAGAGTGATAATTGAGTTCTTGTGATACAGCGCCTATTCAGGAGGATTATGCGGCAGCTGACTTATTGACCGTCGTTGACCGTCGGTAACCTGAAAGGACTCTGGCGAAAGAGACCCTTATAAAGCACCATTACGATTATCGGCAATCTTTTATGTGTGGTCATTTGCACAACGCACGCGTCTCTGTCCATGCTTAACATATCGGCACCATCGGCACGTTTGTAGGGCGCACCCGACGACGACAATTTACAGCTCGTCTGAGTTCGATTACCAGGGCCGTCCATCAACCCTGTCATTAAGACATTACGCTGTCTTGTTTGTGGAGGAGAAGGGCAAAAAAACACAGGGAGGTAACAAGCGCAGAAGCGCACTTTAATTGTCTGTGCATAATAAACCCAGCCTCAAAAAGGTTAAGGCAGGCAAAATACGCGGCTGGTAGAGTAATTACAGTAATGATTTAAGGCACATTGTTGCTCGTTTGCGGCCGACTTTATGTTCTCATTTCATATCCCCCCCCCCTCTCCCGACCCACATACACACTCATGCATCTTGCTTGAGGAAGAATATAGAAGAACAGAGGGGCTACGTTGCTTCAGGGAGGTATATCCCTGGTTGCTTTAAGAAGTTGGCACACTTAGTGCTGACAAAGTTTCTTTCCAGTAAATTCTTTTAGAGTTAGTTTCTTCTTCTTTCTTTTCTTTTGTCCTTTCACACTTAATTCTGTCTCAATTGAAATGTTTACATTTAAAAAAATATGATATGTAATTAGTACCTATGTAATGTATGTGTGTAAGGCGCTTTGCATCAATTTAACGTTTCCCGTCAGCCTGTAAGACTCCCTCATTCTCAGACAAAAAAAAAATGCCAAATTTGCTTTGTTTTGTCTTCATAAAAACCTACTTGCCAAATCCCTGCAAAATTCAATCCTCTTTTTTTTTCCTCGGTCAGTAAAATGTCACGTTCAATAAACACAGACACAGTCCAAATAGTGTGCGTTACCTACCTGTCCATTGTTAATGTCCTGATGCCAATTGATTTGTGTCGTGTCAATGCTGAGGACGCCCTCTCCGTTCGGGTACACATCATAGCGTCCGATTTCGGTAAACCTGATGGGTCGCTCGGCGGAGGTCGCCGCCGTTGTAACGTTATCCGACGCCGTCACACCTCCAGACACTGCTGCCTCGCGCTTCCAATGAATAATGCAAAAATTGGCCGCCATTTCGCCATTTTCGTTAAACGTGTGATAAGGCAACGTGTCCTTTGATCCCGCGTGCTTGGTAAAGTTGACTGCCTTCAGGTAATTGATGAGCTGCCAAGATTCCAGGTTATTCGGATCGGGACACATTCCGTCCGCCAGAAGTCCCCCGGGCTCTCGGCACCTTTCGACGCTGCGCAGGGTGTAGGCAGCGGCATACACGGCTAAGTATACATGATAGAGAGTAAACGATCGCGAGTATCCTCGTACACTCTCCAGGTCCATGAGTTCGTGAGACGCGCACAACTTTGCAGCTGTCTTGTTTTCGTCGGAGAGGTCGCAATTGAAATTGGTTTCCCAGATCTCTCTCAGCCATGTGTCGTTCTCAAACTTCGGGTTGGTTGGGTTGAGTGTTGACAAGTAGTTCACGTACCCAGGTATTTCGTGCGTCTGGAGAACAACGCCCAGAACATTGCCAAGGATAGTGTAATTCTGGCTTGAAATCAGAGTGGAAGTCGCCCAAATTTCGCTGGCTATCCACGTCATTTCTGTGTATGGAAGAAACAAAAGAGGCGATAAGTTCATAACCAGGTATTACGAGAAAAATATAGACACCACGGGACACATCAATTAATGCAGAGCCGTGGACAGCATCGTGGACACTCAAGAGTAGATGTTCTGCGTTTGGAATGTCAGAACATGACCACGACACTGTCATGACTGTTGTTCAAAAAACCCTGCCCTGTGGTTGAGGCATGAATGTAAAGTATAAATGTTTAACACCAGCTCTACGATTCTTCTCGCACTTTACCTGCCCAGGTTGAGAAGATGAAGCAGAGCAACGGTGGCATATCAATGTTACCAGTGTGATGAGCACGTTGTAATGGGGTGGTAACGACCTGTTATCATAATCTATATTATACGGTATGTATTTGGTGCGCATTATTTTGTTATAGTCTGTCGCACGTGACGGTATCAACTTCGTATCCCCCTGCATGCATGTTCAAGTCCACATCAATATTTCAAGGTCATGATTAACGAGGTATGTAATCAGTTCCACTCCAGTTACATCTTAAAAACACCCAAGGAACTACGACCGTGTTCACTTAGTAAACAAGTGAAGAGTTTGTTTGCAAAAACCGATAAGTCCATTTTTGAAGATTTTGAAGTACGGTCTCTGTCATAAAGTACAAAATAATACCTTTTGAATGATATATTGGTCACTACAAAGGTACATTTTTGAAGTTATGGTCAAAAGAAGCAAAAAAAGAATTATTATTCTCTTTATTTTTTTTTACCTTTAACCGCAAATATCTCCATTTGACAAATATGGACTTATCGGTTTTTGCAAACAAACTCTTCAAGTGTAACTACTTCCAAGGGTATAGTGTTTTATATTTTCCCCCTTTTTTGCCGAACTCAAACAGAGTAAGAGGTAAAGTCTCTCAGATAACGGATTATGTTATCATTGGTTCTTACCAAAGAGAGTTTTGGCAAACACGCAAACAAACACGAACGTTTATGTAAAGACAGTTTATTCCTGATATACCATTATCTTTTCAAATGAGAAGTCACCGACAATACTTTCGATCTCTGATTTACAGCCAAAATCACAGCCACACTTTAGTCGCTAGTCATCTGGTAATATTGCATTTTGATAAAGAAACTGCAGAATGGGATAGAGTAACTTTAATTGTACTTGCCAATAATATCTTTCCCGATAGTTGCTACACTTGCGACGACGCAAGAAATCCTATTAAATCTTATGGGAAAATGAAGCCTGGAGAGAAGAATGACAAACGAAAAAAAAAAACCATATCCTTCGTTTATTTTTGTATTTTTTCTTCCCTTTTTGAAGAGAATGTTCTTTGGGTCCCTGGGGCAAGAAAGGACAGTCACATGATCAATATCAAACGACTCAGAGGGCGGATACGGGCTGAAGGAATCATTATGATGAAAGAAGAGCATGATCTACGCTGATGACTTTATATCATACGGAACAGCTGAAATATCTAATCAGGCAATATCAAGCAAGCGTTTGACATTTCATCCGGGTATTTGGGGGGCTGGACGCAGGGAGGTGAAGAGAGGTTGGATCATTGGCTCTTAACTTGCCATGTCGCTAACAGGACCGTAGCCGACGGCGAGAAACAACAAGCGCGGGAAAATCTAGAGGAATTCAATCAGACGAGAGATTTCACTCATTCTGATGGCAGATATCATGACATACTTGAAGTACTGCTTGATACTCCTTACTCTAAAACTTAGAAAGATCAAGGCTTAAAAAAAGAATAGGGACTTACTCTACATGGCGTGACGGTCTTAAATGCATACGAGTTCAATTTTCATTTAAAGACTGTGTTTTTGTTTGTTTGTTTGTTTGTTTTTTTTTTGCTTTGATTCATGGTGGCTGATACATCATGAGAGCAAGAAATAGACATTGTATGCCGTAGCGAATGTGCAGAAGTCGTATGTAGGATTCTGTTGGTGTATATCATAGTCCCATCGGTAATATTTCTGTCATATAAATGCATTCCTAATTAAGATTCAATTCAATTATTTTATTTTATTTTTCATCAATAAAAGGACATGCATAACACAAGGTGAGACATTTTTCATCTCAACTTTTAGACAATTCGGATGGACAAATCATTGAATATAATGCAAATTATCATATGTATGAATGGTATTGTAACGACTAAAAAAGGAACAATGCACACTTTGTCATTATAACAAGACAAAACGTAAATAATTCTATGATGATGGAAAAGAGTGTTCCACTAAAAAGCAGAGCTTGTAGCACGTGGATCACTTAAAAAAAAAAAACAAATAACAGCACAATATACCAATATACCGATATGCCAATATACGAATATACCAAAATCAAACAGCCAGACTTAATTCTCTGCCGGTGCCTGTCCGCTTTCCATAGTTCGAACTGACAAGGTAAAAGAAGGTTGCGCTATGAAGCTGGCAAAGTTCATTCGCAAATGTAATGGAACAATCGATTGGATGTTGACCCCATAAACATTTCATGAACAAAATGTAGCCTATACAGAGGAGCATAAGGTGACATGAAATCATGTCCACATCAAACTTTCAAGGCTTCATTCAATTCTGTGGATAACATGAATTTTTGGATGTATGTATGGATGGTGTATGGTTATATTCCCTATCAAACAGGCGTCAGTAATGGTTTCGATTGATACGATTTATTTCATTAAAAAAGTTTTACGACGCCAACTTCCAACCTCGAAGTGCCCCTCTTTGGCAGAGTTCTGCCTTCTCGCGTGGCAAGCGCCTGCGGAAAAGACGGTGTAAGGTGGCGTCATAACTTTCTGGTCGTATTTTAGACGTCGTCACATAAACTTTCAAGAGCGACGTTTGCAGTACGCTTTCATATCGATTATAAGCTTTCTTATCCATAATTTATTTTTACGGCAACATTAACTTTGTGTCTCACAGTCATAGCAACTATACATTAATTGACTATAGTGAGATGCCCAGCAGGGAATGATTCGTATAAGTTTCATGATGATATCATTCCCTCAAACTTCATAAGTTCCATGACAGAAACACAACTCTTTTCTTTTTCTATGCAGTGGCTGTCTTTTCGCAACACGTTCGTGTATAATATTCTTTCTTTCCTGGTTTTGATGTTCTTTCTGATTCCTCCATCCCCAAGAATGCCTCCTGTTATGTGTATTTATTCATGTTGTTTTTTCCAAAAAAAAAACAACGTTATACGGTTTTTACTAGAGCAACAACAGCAACAAAACCTTTTGACTCGTAAATAAGATTCCTTACAATTCTTTGATATAAAAAAAAAAAAATCTGCAGAGTTACGGAATATATTCTTTTATATTATTCTAAAGGTCATATTGGGAACTGAAAACATGTGCGATTACAAATTCCTCTAAGAAAAAAAAAAAGCCCTGCATGTTAGCGGTCTCCTTTCTATCTATTCAAATTTCCTATCATTCATCAATCTACTTAAAGTGCTTTTATGTGTATGTTTCAGGATCCATTACTTTCCATTACAAGCTCCAGAAACTTGCATTGTAATGGTCTCGTTTCTATTCATTCGAATTCGCCATTATCCATCAAATCGTTACAATATGTACTTTTTGCTAGCACGATATTTTATTTTTGTCCTCAATTCTCAAAGAAGCCACTGACTAGTTCAAATATTTGATATCCTACTAGAAAAAATAAGAAGAACTAATTGATTTTTTTTTTATTCTCTACATGAGTTACCTAAGAGGCACCCCATGGGCGTATTCAAAATACGAAATTGTAAGAAGTAAAAGGAGATATTATAGAAAGAGGGCAAGACAGAGAGAAGAAGAGACAGACAGGTGTGTGTGTGTGTGTGTGCGTGTGTGTGTGTGTGTGTTATACACATTATTCAAGCAATGAATAAATGTAACGAAGTTTATGCGTTCATGTGTATATTATTGAAGCTTTTTTTCTATTTTTCCCCAAGTCATTGCGCCGAAAAAAAAACATGTTACGTGTTTATCGTTTGTAACGTGGTATTATGTTTTTTTAAGGTTTGTAGAAGCAGGTTTTTTTTACATATATATATATATGACTACGAATGGAGCGAAATAGAACGACATAGTTCCATTCATAAGCATCGATTTTGAAGTGAGTTCAAAATCAATCAATCGAGGCAAATTACAAGTAGACGTCCATTCACTAAAACAAAATGCAAATAAGACACAGATGCATAAAATGATGTCATCACTAATTCCAGAAATCCAGCTTAAATTTTGCGGCGTTGTAAATTTCGACCTTTCTTTGCCATAGCCCCTCCCCCTTCAAACTTCAAAAAAAAAAAATGGTAGATGCAAAAAAAAAAATGATCTCAATCACATTCGGAGAGCATATGCAAAATTTTGTGATATCTTCGAATTGTCATTGAAAAGTCAAATCAGCTGTAATGTTTTTGTTGGTTGTTGTTTTTGTTTCAATCATGCAGTATCAATTCAATCATAGTTTATTTCCAATCAACGAAGATCATAAGCATACTACAAAGTATGTCGCAAGGGAGAGTCGAGGTTCAACTATTTTTTTCCCTAAATAACGAAATTACTTGGATGCAATCCAAGAATAATGGTTCATTATATGCTTCATTAATGAAATCCGATTCGCGGATTGATCTACGTAACGTCTCTGACCCCCCCCCCCCAAAAAAAAAAAAATAAATAAATAAAAAAATAAAAAAAATAAAAAAATAAAAAAATAAATAAATAAATAAAAAAAAATAAAATAAAATGGTATGTTGAATACAAATGCCACTTAGGAAATATGTGCCATACTGTGACGTCATATTCTTCGTATTCATCGATAGCGTGTGTATTGTTATTTGAATGAGTCTCATAGACTAAGCATTGTGTAAAATCACGTCCACTGCGAGCGGTACACTGATCGTCTGTGCTGCAATAATGTATGTACTCAAACAACCAAACTAGAGTGATATTTAGTGTAATTGAAAACATCTTGTGTCTTTTTTTTTTGGTTTAGATTTGTTTAAGGATATGAAGCAAAAACGTCATGCACCATTTCGAGGCTCTAGTGAAATTATTAAATCCTCAGTGACAGGACAAGAACGCACAATTTTCTTCGTGGCAGCGCCCCAAACAGTGCCATATACATGTCACCTCGGAATGCGTTATTTCAACTAAAGGCTCGCAATGCATGGTATATTTTGTTTGATGTAAGATCTTCATTTTTCACAGATGCTACCATTGTGTATGTTAACTGTCATGATTCAACCCAATCTTTTAATCAATGAAAAATTGAATGAATGAAAATCAACTGACAAATATTCAGAACCAATTCACACTTGACGCGCTTGAGGCACCTTTTGTAATATACCGTAGGTGTTTATTATATATCAACATGATTTATGTGAGTTTATACATGAGTATACACACATACATTTGTATGACATACACCAATAGCGTAATCATATCATTACGATTGCGTTATTATTGTAATCATCAGCCTTGTCCTTACCATTGTTTCTGTTGTTTCATGTCACTATCCCAGATTACTGTCCCAAATCATTTTTTTTTGTAATGTAAAACAATGAAAGACGGTTTACTTTTCAAATTTGAAAACCTAGAGATTAAATCCCCCACCCCCCCCCCCAAAAAAAAAAATAAATAAATAAAAGGAAACAGAATCGTTCGAATATCATTATGTTATATTTGTTTGTTGACCATCACGGAGGAATTTGCCAGGCATGACGAATGGAGATCGAGTGTTTGTCGGACCAAGGAGGTAGTAGGCCAAGTGGTGCGCAACACAGTTGCGTTCGCTCAAAATACGTCTTCAAGTGAAGTGGCACGTAACGACCACTTGACGAATGGCAGGTCACTTCGACTGAGTGACGCGCAGGCTGCCCGCAACCAAGCGGCACTCGTAATAGAGTCCCACGAGGTGCAGGAAACACGACAACACAGCTGTCTCCGTACTCTCACCTCGGCCGGTCATTCAAAGATATGTGACCACAGCTTGACCCAATACAATATGCGTTAATTATACTTTATGTGTGAAAGAGGAAGGGGAAACACAACTGGGGTGGAAAACTGGACTTTGGATTTTATAGGGGAGAATGTAAGATTCACTGTGAATTCTATTATCGATACCTTGAATGGTGTATCTTTGTCTTTGATTTCTTTTTGTATTTTTATTTTCATTTTACTCTAACGCTAATGAAGCACTGTTATTCTGTCATAGTTGCCCTGAACACGCTGAATGGTAAATATCAGCCACGCTTGCTTGTTTTTTTTTTGTTTGTTTTTGATCACAGTACATGAACAATTTGGTAATGTGAAGACAAAAATATGACAATTCTTTTCCTTTGATATCATTCGCATTGTAGGTCAGCCAAAAATTTTAACCAAAATCGAAAATCGAAAAAATCGAAAAAGATTATAACTTCCAACAAACCGATGTCTAGCTCGGTATATATATATATTTCCACAAAACAAGGTGTGTTTTTTTTCAATCGCTTGTCCATGCACTCAAACATAAAGCATGCAACCGATACAATAACGTGGTTTTGATATAAAGTAACTCTGTAGTGCAAATGTATGCTGAATTGCATGATACCCTGATCTTCACTTACTAATATGTGACCACAAGAAATTCAAAATATGTATTTTAAGACATTTTTTTCAACTATTTTCCTTCAGATTACTCAGATACGCCTTGGTCATCCAGGTTGGGAATTGGGCACAGGGCTAACAACACTGTTTTGCAAAACATGTCATGTTACGGGAACAGCAAAGAAGGAAAACGACACAATCCTGGTGTGGGGAGCTTCCAAAGCCATCGAAAGAGGCTCGCATGAGTAGTGGTGGTGAAAGCCGAAAGGAAGCTACTGATTGGAAGATGAGAGTCCTGACTATCGAAAACAAAACCAAAATTGAAATTGGGAAAGTAGAAAGGAACAGGAGAGTATTACTCTCACATCTGCTCTCCAGTGGACACCTGAAGGTAGACGTAAGAGAGGACGGCCCAGGAACACCTGGCAGCCGAAGACCGTAACCCAAACTTGGGGAACGGGACGTGACTAGGCTGGCCTGCAGGACAGACAAAGATGGAGAACTTTCGATCAATGTCTTTTTTTTAAAATCATACTTATTACTAACATGAAAAGAGGAAAAAGTGATTTCAGTGTAGCAAAGAGACACGTTTTAATTTTGTTTGAGTCTGAAGTTACGTTCAGACGATGATCCTTAACCTCGAGGAGAGCTATCTTCGAGGATTGGTTCGTAGTTAAGAACCGTGTAGACGCATTCGTTGATGAAGTTAACTCGAAAATAGCTATCATAGTTATGCAATGTGTGGACAGAACTTGTCGACAGGAACATGTAGATAAGCGTAGTTGCGGGGAAAGTGAGCCTATCCTTGAGGATAGCTACCTTCGAGGATAAGCTTCGTCGTGTGAACACGCGTGGTGCAGTTGGGGGACCAGAGCTTATCTTCGAAGATAGCTATCCTCGAGGTTAAGGATCACCGTCTGAACGTAACTTGAGTTCCTACTAAGCACATACGTAACGGCTTCAAGAGCTCAAAGATCTTGCCGACCTTCTGGGACCTTATTCCATGAAGTGTGAAGAGGGGGAAAGGTTGCACGGCGTGACACTCCCTTTGTTTTTGGTTGCGCATCATTACCAGCATTCGTTTGGAGTGCAAACCTAGGATGGAGACATTAAGTCATTATGGCAGCGAGAGCGGGCTCATCAATGAACTATTAGACGCCGAATCGGTAGGCACCTATCTATCGCATCAGTGTACACCAAGCCATTTAGGGCGCGTATATTCATAAAATGAACATCATGTCGGCTCTTGAATGTAATTCATCAATCTAAAAGGGGAAAACAAGAAGGAAAAGGGAAGAAAGAGAGAAAAGGATTGATGGGGAGAACAGGAAAGGTTAAGTAGGTATCATTACGAACAGTGAAGATGCAATGTGATCAAATGAGGACATTACCACGAAGCCTCGACAGGCTGTGCTTGCGTGTCCAAACTCTACGATAATAATCACTTATCCAGTGGCAGATCCAGAGGGGGCACATCGGGCGCCCCCTCTAATTTGTGCTAAAAACAAAAGAAAAGAATTAAAAAGTGAAATGAAACCAGGAAGTGGAACCAGAAATATTTATTGCGTACCCCTCCCCCTCCCCCTTTACGGAATTCCTGGATCCGCCCCTGCTTATCTACACAGGCCGGGGGCCGAGATGGATTATTAGGTGTGATTTGTCACCATGAGAAGCTCTTATTTACCGCATTCGTTCATTAATACAACATAAGACATTAAACTCAGGGACCGCGGTACATTTTTTAGTGTGTGCCAATGAGTGTGTGTGGGGGGGGGGGGTGGAGGAGGGAGGGGGAGGTGGTAGTGCTTGTGATTGGTTAGGTCAGGGGTCGATGCTCCCTCTTCTCCATGCCTCCTCCCCCCCCCTCCCATTTATTCGATGGAAAGATTATGGGTGAAACCTTCTGGTGTTATGTTTTGTGTGCGTGTATGTGTGTGCGTGTGTGTGCGTGTGTGTGCGTGTGTTTGTGTGTGTTTGTGTGTGTGTGTGTGTGTGTGTGCGCGCGCGTTGTGTTTAACTACTATTTCTAAAAGCAAAAAGTGTTTGTGGTTTGTGTGTGTGTATAGAGGAGGGGGAGGTGGTGATCGTCCAGTAACATTATCACAGGAACGCCCTGTTATTACATTAGAGCTATTAAGCATGTTAAACGGCGCCAATTTCAGTACAACGATAGATACACAGCTCCTAAGAAGTGATGATGGTGACATGACTTGATACCCAAATAGTCACGTCAAAATCTAGTCAAAATCTAAGTCAAACAGACTGAATAGACCATCATCCATGCCAATAATGAGGTTACGATGCCGCTGATGACAACTCGTAAAATTATAGCCTTTTCGTCAATGCGAGGTGATTGATGCAGATTTAAGCGCAGCAGTAGTTAAAACCATAACCGAAAGGTTCCAGCCAGAACGTCAATGAAAGTGGATATTAGTAGCTATACAAATATTTCCACTTCTGACACCTCAACATCATTATGTGTTGAGAAAAATCATAAAGTACCTGACCAAAGTGCACGAAGTTTAAGTTTAAGATTCGGTCAGATTTTTTTTTTTTCATGTGAGCATCGTTCGTAATTATCTTCGTCTAATCTTTAGAATTCCACGCTAATTTCCGTTCCTGCTTTTTATGTTTGAAAGTTGACTGTTCCTCAACGGAAAAATCTCGTGACATCTTTTTCTCTTTTCTTATTTCAACATTACAGATTTGTCACGTTCAGATGATAGTGTCCTGAATTACTACGCCCATATTTTGTGAAGAAAAAATTTGCCATCAGTAACAGGTTAACATGTCGGTCACATGTGGATCATATGGATAAGCAAGGGCAGAAAAAGCCAACGGTGTTCCTTCCTTTCGATGACTCGTATGATCTGATTATTGAGGTGAAACAGCTGCACGATTTACCGAAAATTGGGTGTCCGCAAGGAGCTTCCAGCATCCGAGCCTTCCTGATCGACCAAGCGAGTATTTTGATTGTGTTCACTGGAAATCGGCGAGTGTTAAATTGGCACCACTTGTTTGCTCAACGCCACGTATTAAAAGGAAAAGCGATCGCGGGAAATCTTTAAATCTCGTTTGATAGCTAAAGCTAAAGATATATAGGATATGCGTGATGCTGTTGCGGACGCTGGAGAGATTTGAGAGAAAATGCGAAAGGATAATATTATTTTGTGTGTTATCTAGTCAAAGTGTATTTTACTCGATGTCACAATTTGCGTATGGACGCTAAGAAGTTTACACCATCGAATAATGCGATGAGGGAACGGTACAGTATCAATAGCGCAAAATGTGTCTCGACAGAGCAAAATACACAAGCAGGTAAGAAAGCAAGCAAGCGCGCACACACACATACACACACAAAAAGGTGCATAAAACATTACATCTGTATATAAAGGCCGAAACATACATGGAATGTTCAATAAAGTGCATCGTATGTGTACAGACAACAAAAAGATTTGCAGGAGAAAAACATGTCAGAATATTTTTTAATGAGTCAATGTTTATAGTATCGTAGAAAGGTGAAATACTTAAATAAAAATGAATAGCTGTTTCTTCGTAGTTACACACGCCAAACTTCGTGTGATTTATATAGAGTCGAATGCGTTTCATCACGCCCTGAAGTTACTTTATGATGAATAAGAATTGCATTGCAAAGAACAAAAATATGAGCACTACAGACAACCAGCTTCGTTGTCAATCATTTGTTAGCTTGGGTTTATCTCTTTAGTTTCTTTTTTTTTTTGCAGTTTGAAAGGTCGAAACTCTCAATTTAGCCATATATCAATATCTAGTGCAGATATGAACATGTTTTGTAAATTCATATGTAAAGGATGGTGTTTTCATTTCTTTCATTTATCATGCTCTGCTCAGACGATGTTATATGGATAGATTTTTCAATATCAGGTCGACCTAAATGTGCTGGATAGACGCTCTGATTAATGTCATCGTACCTTTGGATGAACTCGGCTCAATTTTGTGGCACCTCTTTGTATTGTCATATTTCTTTGATGTTGTTGTTTTTATTTCTTTTCCCGATTGTTTGATGCTGGGTGTTTTTGTTACAGGTTGTTGTTGTTTTTGTACTCATACGTTTGAGCTTGAAACAATGCCATGGTCTCAAAGCAGAGATACTTAATGTACTCATACTGGTAGATTTGACGTTATTGAAATATCGCACAAACTCTTCTGTTTTATACGTTGGAGCTGTATCGGAGGATATGGAATATTGTTACACTTTCAATTTAGATTGTGACGTCAATAGAGTAAAAGCTATGCCATAAAAACTCATTGTCTTTGTATCAATAGAAGAATGTATGAGCAAGTGCAATAGTAATATGGCGCCAAGGGGCTTAAAGGTATTGTTTACCATTGGGAGCAGTGATTAAAAAAATATTCGAGTTTTCACATTTGATGCATATGTCTAGGTCAGTTGTATCACAAAACATCCTATACCATAATTATTTTTGTTAAATCTATATTTACATGTCGCCAAAATTATTCGAGCCCATTTCTAAACTCTATTTAACTTTAGTAGGTTCTTGCATTTTCCTCTAATGTTACTACATATGTATCAGCATTTGCTAAGATCATTTCGCGAAAGGCGTGCCATTCTAACAATCGCGATGAGTGTACGTAACACTTGTTCATGCAGTTTTAGATATGCTGTACGTAGCGAAAAAGTACTTGACATCCGATGATGACATAACTTTTTCACCGTTGGATATCACTATATTACAGGGATAGTCTGTTCAATTCACTGTCTATTCTCTTTAATTCTGAATGCAAAGGAATTTATTTAGATGCAGAAGTAGAAGACCAATTTGACGGAACCTAAAAGCATCCAAGCTGTTCTTTCTCGAACCAATATTTTGCTCCAGATGTTCTCCAGTTTTTCTCCGGACGCGCTTGACACACAGAAAAAAAAATGGAGGTACTTTGAATTGTTATGGCCATGGAAAGCTTACTTGACATTTAAGTAGCATAGAGATGATCTTCTGATCTTTTGTCAATGTTTTGCAATATCTATTGACCACTGGTATACGACTTCAGCCACTAATCATTTTCGACTGGCTTTGATGAGGGTATGATGAGTTATCAATCAATACCAACAATAGCTGCAGCGAATGTCTGTGCGCTATTCTTTCGTTATTAACCTTTTTCTACTCTGCCTTTGACTGTCTGCATATAATTGTATATATACAATATATATGTATATATATTATATATTATATATAGACCTGCATACATATATATATATATATATATATATATATATATACATATATATATTGTAAATATATGTATGTATATATAATATACACACACATATATATATATATATATATATATATATATCACTCTTCCTCTTCATGTACTTCTTTTGAAATGTCAGTCAGTATCAAACAAGTCCTACGGACCCACCGCTCGAAAGAAACGCTGGGAATTAAGGGCAAGGAAATAAGATTTAACACAATGAACTTTGGAGAGCAAAAAAACCAAAAATCATTTTGAGTTCAATCCATGATTAAAGACGCAATGACAGAATGATGCGAGAGGATTAAAAACAAATTGATGGAGTATACAGCCTCCTGTATTCCTAGAGGTCACATAGGGAGCTTCACATTGATCTTTACGTGATGTGCTTGCAGCCTCGGTTACATAACGACGCATATCAATTATGCATTTTTCTATCAATGCCTAATGTGCCCATGATCCAGAGGAACCTCTCTACACTTCCGTTGAATTTCCTCTGCAAATACTAACTTGCAAAAGAAAAAAGGCGTGATTATAATACAATAACTTTTTACCTCGACTTTCTGGTTGTTTCTTGAAAGGTTTCTTGAATTTGCGTTTCTCTGTTTGTTCGCTTTTCCTCGGCTCGTGATGGGAACGTGGGCCGCTTTCCGTTGGCCTTGTCAGTTGCTTGTGAATGCAAGCATTTTGAATGTCAGTATCATGGACAAAGAAAACAACTAACAGACATCCTTGAGCTCTAATCAAAGTCTCTCTTCTCTTCTAGACGTTCTCTGTCGGTTTGCAAAATCTTTCAGTTCAGGTCTATGTTTACATCAAGCAATGCCAGTACTAAAAGATCTAAAGTAATTAAAACCTTGGAGAGCTACACACTCGAGTGCAGCAGACCTTTTCTCGTCTCCCCCAACACAAACAACGTTTCAAGATGGCTGAACAGAGTGTGATTTATATCTTGCAGGCATTTTCTTAAAACAAACAAACAAAAACCAGCAGCAGCAACAACAACTACAATGAGGTCGAAGCAATTTCCTTCAACTCTGAGGGCACGAAGAGTTTAAGGAGAAGCATTCCTAAAACATTTTATGAATAGGTTGAATAAAAGATTGCTTAAAGATTACCAGCACGTAATGAAAAATTGAGGAAAGCCGAACAACCTGCTTTACAATCATTATCAAATAACTTGAAGGGTTTTGTCAATTCCGTGTTCTTCCATTAGTCTATAGATTGGACCTATACAACATTCCGTAATGTCACAATAATTATATGTTATCACGACGGTATGATAAATTTCGAGGAATGTCACGTATTATCATTCGGCCTGTTACTGCGAATATGTAGGATGTTGCTGAGAATATGAACGTGTGTGTTCCGTTGATATGATTGATTCTGGAGTTAGGTCAACGACTACTTACGAACTTTTAGAAAATCAAAACCTTTTGTCTAGATATTCGATTTTACTCAAAATTTCACTGAATGCTGCACTGAGTCTGGGAAACTTCCCCTTTTAAACGCCGAAGTGAGGATGATATAGCACGACGCCCAGCTGACCACTTGCGCGTATAAACTTAGTGATGGAGTGATGTTCGTCTAGAATCAGTGGCCTTTACGTTAGCTCTTCCTCCAGGTCACATGACTTCCATTTGGGATATCACTAGGAGAGCACATGTAGGATTGATCGTTCAAAAAATCTTGCGGTATACTACGCAGGTTTCAATCAAGTAAAGGTCAACCTTCTAATCCTAGGGATCGATCGCAAAGATCATCGGGTCCCAGTGGATGTGAAGAAGTCAGTCTCTTTAAGTGAAACCAGGCGTTCTGTGATTTTCACTATTATCTCTCCTTCGCTGCGTGAAACGTGAAGATGGCAAGGGGGATTACAGGCTGTCCTCACTGGACGCGCCCGGGTTCGATCTGACCCACCCAATGTTAATACGAAATGACGGAGTGGTCGCGATCGCACCGTTATGGGCTAGGTATAGCCTGGAGGTATGCGCATTCGCGTTGCGCGCAGATGTCTTCATGGACATAAAGCGATTATTTCATATGAATACTATAAAGTATTTGGTAGTGTTACAGGACTGCCATAAGTGGAAATCATTATGGACTGGATGTGCACCTCATCAGCGAGGGACACAAACAGTTTGATAATGATAATGCTCTTTGAGGACGGGTTTACACCTGGTTTATCAGCATACCAAACATGCCAAACTTCCGAGTTGATAGTCCGTGCTGACAGCAGAACGGTATCCCAAGCTACACACACAGCTTTAACATTGTTTAACACACCATTGTTGGATAATGTGGAGAATTAATAGACGAAATTCTACGGTGTAAAATTCATAGATTGACGGCTCATTATCACATTTTACGGGAAAGCATGCGTGGATATTCAAAGAAAATATGATAGTCGAGTAATGTCTTTCGCCCGTGTAAAAGCATCTTGTAATTTTGTTTTGTGTGGGTTTTTTGTGTCTTTATTTCAGCATATTTAAATCAGCTAATTGAATGTGAAATCCAGTAACTTGCTATTTAAGACAAAAAGCAAAAAGTAATTGTAATCATATACGTTAATGGTAAATAAGGACACAGTTGATACAAGAACAACAGCACTAAAACTGTCAACAAGTAACACAGTACACTTGCCTCAGCCTTGTCATTACCATAGAACAATGGGTTCATTGAACTAGCATTAAAGGATGCGCACTGTTTCGGTTATAAGGGATTTCTTTTCTCATCGCCCTTTAGGTCTAATACACAATTTCTTTCTCCTGGATTCAATAGAAATAAGCCGTTTATCTTCGAAAGAGTCTGTAGATTTCATGTAAGATTTTGGCAGAAAAAGCGATGTCGCCAGCAAAGCCTCTGTACAAGCCACACGAAAGAGGACGTCAAAGTTACAAGAGCATTTCGGTAACTTTCTTCTTTCACTAACTTTTTTCCTTCAATAAAAGAGTAAGACGATGTGTGAGGTGGTTTCGGAGAGAAGCTCGTGAAATGACCACCAGGGGCCTGTTGCATAAAAGTTACTATTGTGGTAACTTTGCCATCCAATGGTAACTACCATGGCAACAATACTCAACAGCAAATCAAAATCAAGAATTCTATGGAAGTTACCATTGGATGGCAAAGTTACCATAATAGTAACTTTTATGCAACGGGCCCCAGAAGTTCGCTGTGCGTATACGTGTAGGTTAACGTGAGATGGTAAGCTCGTGTTTCCAAAGTCACACGACCAAGGTCACTTGCAAAACCTCTTCGCGAGGGCGCCACGGATCAGCAGACGTATGTCACGTGACGTGGGAGTATATTGCAATTTAATGTCTACCCCGGATGCGAAGTTCGTGCTGAGTGGTGATCAGCTTGTCATTACAGCATTACCCTCGGCTCCGGGTAAACGCTCAAGGGACAGAAGAATGTGCCGGTTAAAACAGGGACGGGGTTATAGAATCAGCACAATGAGGTATAAATATCTAGGAGTCGGGGGACATTATAAAGCAATGTGTCGAATAATGTGAGAATCAAACCACTTGGGATATCCTAAACAAACTTTGACACCTTGAGAAAACTCGACGACATAGATATCGAATTGATATAACATGCTTATTGAGTTTGGCTTGTTTTCTTGAAATTTGATGAGCTGGGAAAATGTACTAGGCACTTGCTAGGGACTGTCATTTGCTAAAAATAATATGTCACTTCTCTGGAAAAATAACACTCGAACAAACGAAACAAAACAATTGTATGCGAATAAAATAAAAAACTCTATTATGACCTCAGAGGAGATCATCATCCTCATAAATTTCATCCTGCTGATGAGTGACAATGCTCTTAAGATATGCTTTCTTGCAGCGCAGCTTTATCAGTCGTTATGTCATCAGGAAGTGCACGCAAGCTCTTCACGTCAAAATCTCAAATAAGTTCAGAATCTATGAGGGCGTGGCTACGCTCCATCAGTCCAAAGGAAAAATGGAAATTTATGCTCGCTGTCCATTTGCGCGTTGAAAGGTTTCCAATCTTAGGCTGATTTCTGAAACTTCTATTAGCGTTTTTAGCATGAACAACGAACGCTTTTTGTCACATCGGGCAGGGGGCAAACCTAATACGGGCCATCGCGATTTTGTAACTGCCGAAATTTGGTGGAATTTCTGTTTTGTTTTCTTTTCTTTGAAGTGACGCTTTAAATTCGACATCTGCACGTATTTGAAGAATCATTTCAGGTCACATGGCAAAATAAGCGGTCATTGTTTGGCCCCAAAAATGTGCTCGATTTTTCCTTTCAAAAAAAATGTGTGTGTGGGCCTATGCACGTGCAAAGTTTCAACAGAAAATTGTCGAAACGCACCTGTTTGCTGGTAACTGTATTTTTTCCCTATCAATAATCTTATGTCCACAATTGACCAAAAGATTAAATGTACACATATAAAGGAAATTGATTTGTTTAATACCCTATATTTACGTGTTAGTGGATCTTCCATCACTATAAATAACTGTTATGATAACTGAAATAATAGACTTCCGGATATAAGCAGTGACAATGAGAAGAAAAAACAAAACAAATTTTCTCATAGCATGAAAACACGTCGCAATATTGAATTTTTGTCCTCTTTAAAATGTAATCAAAACAAAGCCCGATTCGAATTTTAGGTGCATGTAGGTCCTAAAATGTTCATATTTACCTAGCAAGGTATGTGGTGCATTATAAGCTGGGGTATACTTGCACTAGATCTTAAGGTATGGCCTCACATAGATAGTCATACACAGACGATCACTGAAGAGAACCAGTCGACAGAAAGGAAGGCAAATATTACATAATCAAGAAAATTATCTTCCTCGAGCGTGTTCGATCGACGGATGGCAAGATGGCGTAGTCTCTTTTGGAGTTTCTCACGGATCAGTCTTACATTATTCAACTGTAAGACACGTGAGAGTTAGAACTGTCCGGGACGTGGAGCTCGCTGAAGACTTCAGCCTATTGCAGCTCTTGAGGCGAGACCCTGATCGGTCATATTATTGTGTACAATCTCGTATAGAGAAAGGTCAAAGGAATTCTCGTGGTCTAACCGCTCGTTACTAAAAGCTTGAAAAACATTTGCAAAACGTGTTTTTTTTAATGCTGTATTTCTTTCACTTTGCCAGTGAAGGACGATGAACAGGTTTTATCATTGCAACTGACTGACAAATTACCCTATACATGGATGTAAATAAGTACTAAATTAATAAGTGTTTCAATAGTGACCACGATAAAAATAAAATCATGCCATACATACTTGGACTGATTCCAACGACCTCCTGTATGATCACCGGACAGGTGTCCCATCCATCAGACCATCGAACTTCCACCCGTGCTACTTCTAATCCTATAGCATGCAGAGAGGACTATGCGCACCTAGCGAAACTAACGAAATTCTTGCGTCGATCCGTTTTTATTGCAAGTGATTGACTGATTTGATCATTCTTAAAGCTTTGTTTTGTGTGTGTTTATATGTTGTTGTTTTTTTCTTTTAAAAGATCTGATTACAGTTTTCTTGACGACGAAACTGTGCACTGTTACTACAACATATGTTTCACAGTATACCATAAACTTAACTTCGCATATAACGAACATGGCAGAAAACTGCATGCCGAAGAAGTCCGGCCACGGTTTCTTCAACGAAGCTTAGACGATATTTCGTCAGTTTCGAGCGTGACTCCTCATCAAGAAGACAGCCTACCGAAGTGTCAGCTCGCCTTTCCCTCTCTTAAGCCATCTGACTACGTCATTCAACCGTTATCCAACAGTGATTGTGACAAAGAAGTCAATATAAATGATAATTCCATCTAGGTTTTATTGAGATTGAACTCAAGTGTCATTTTCATCTGTAATACCGTAGCGCTAAGTATTGACGCACACGCGCCCTTAAGACCGATGATGAAAAAATTCATTGGTCAGGTACTTACGTTTATAATATTCAGCTATACCTGAATACGTTGTGGAATAGAAGGGATTTATATCGGATCAAAACTATTTGCATTTGCCGGGTAACCAAGGGCACCGCCGAAAGCATTCATTTACACACAGTTAATGAGTTAAAGGTGTCCAAAAATAGGTGAGACTTGAAACACATGAACGAAGATAAACCCCTTTGCCCTTCAACTGGGGAAGCGTTTGCAATGACTCCGTGCAAAAGCCAATAAACAAATCACCTAATTTCTATCATACACTAAATATGGCAGCAGCCCACGACGTGTATATATTTATATACAAATGTATGTACACATATATACATTCGTTACACACTACATAATATATATGTATATGTATATATATATAATAAATGTGTGTGTGTGTGTGTGTGTGTGTGTGTGTTTCTACATTTTGTTATTTGTTTTTTTTTTTTTGCACAGTAGGCTTCACTGTGTCCCTTCAAACGTAATAGAATTGATTTGGAAATGGGAAGAAGCGTTGTCCCTGAACGCCCCATGATGTCTACATTTGTTGGAATGGATTTGTGTCTGAGTTAGGTATGTCTAATATGCTTCATATCCACCACAACCCCACTTCCACGCACACGCACAGCAATTAACTCCATCTTGATCCAGATAAGCTTGTGTTTACATTATACGGCGAGCTCGTCCACGGCATCTCACCGCGACCTTCAGGGTTCATGTATCATCGGGTATCAGTAGCTCCTCGACATGGTCATGTTCATATTTGTGTATAAATCATGCAGCACATCGTAACTCATCCCTTTTGATAGAAACCAGACGAAGGAGGAGATATTTTCAAGCATTATCACATTTCGTTTCTCCCATGTGATTCAAGGGCCCGATAACAGAGCGGGGAGAGTATATATAACATACCCCCAATTTCAAGTGTGAAATATCATGATCAATATGTGCGTCGAGATGATCTTCGACAAGTTAATGGCAGGACCATCTGGTAGGTAGCAACACTGAAGAGGCTACCCTTGATAAAGACGACCTTTTTGATACCATCATTGTTAATGTCTTATTATTATTACGAAAGACATCCCCTTTTTGGCCATGCTGTGATACCACAACGCTTGAAATCACGCAGAAGCTTCCTGGCCACTGTCTCCCCCTTAGAAAGCAACGAATCAACAGAACGTATGAAACTGTGGGATGACAGATTAAGGGAATCTGGATACGACAATCACATGCAAATCAATCCAACTGAGTCACTCCCTGCAGGTTCCAAACAGTCATGGATCACCTGGCGTAGTTTGAACAGATTAAGATCGCGCATGGGGAAGTGCAAGGCAAACATGCTGAAGTGGGGGTACACTGATAGCTCTGCAGAGTGTGAGTGTGGGCAGGGCAGCCAGACCAGGGAGGTGGAAGAAACTCCCTGGCCAGACTATGCCTCATCTTCTGAGCTGCAATGCAATGTTACAACCTTGTACCGAGAGGGACCTGGCAGTGGCGAATGACGTGGCTCTTGCATGCGCTAGACATTGGGAAATGGTTGTGTGATGCCACGAGATGATGATGATTATTACAATTATTTTTATTATCATTTTTAGTAGTACTACTAGTAGTGGTAGTAGTAGTAGTAGTAGTAGTATTAGTAGTTACATTATCATTATTATTATCATTATTATTATTATCATTTTCATCATTCATCATCATCATCATCATCATCATCATCATTATTATGAGATTGATAGAAGTGGGGGGATCAGCAACAACACGTATCCGCCTGAAAATAAATCCACGTGCTTCAGCCCATAACAGCAGATATTATGCATATACTCTAGGTCTGTTTATTTCAGCTAAATATCTTTCCCTCTTATTTTTTTGTTGTTGTTGTCATTACACTAAAATACATACACACAGAAGCCAAAATCCGTGATTAACATCAGGTATCAAGTAGTGCGGTTTCTTCGTTAAAAATAAAAACCGTTTGGTAAGTTTAGCATGACTTTCGGTCAAAAGTTTCGAGGACAGTCTTGCCACAGATGGATGTCAATATTATCTTACAGAGGTGGACATTAGATTTTCATCGAGAGATCTACTCATCGTGATCTACTCATCGTGAAACTTTCAGCGACACTCATGATTGAATTTTTTGCGTCTGGGACATTACTACTTTCCCTCTTTAAGAGCGGTTCAATAAACAGGTTACGATTTAAAACGTTTTCTTGATGTATTGTCTGTCTGTATGGTGGCATTTAAGACCAAATCGTGGTAAATAGCATGACAGGGGTGCCTTGCTATAATGCTTGTGGGCGTCTATAGATCTTTATAGGTTTCTATCTTAATCCTGCAGTGCCATCGCACAGCCTGATGGGAAAAACAAAAATCGAAAAGTCACTGAAAATATCATTATATCACACTCGCTTACAGAAAAGAAATAATGCCTGTGACAATAGCTAAAGAGAGAATGTCATAAAAGATTTCACATAGCCATTTTATGTGTGTGTACGAAATCTTACTATAACCCTACATTAATGGCTCATCACCATGTTTATTCTGATCCTCGAAAACTGCGACACCAAGATATATATATATATATATATATATATATATATATATATATATATATATATATATTCATCAACTTTAATACTCGCAGTTTAGTTGGTGATATTTCCCAGCACAATTACCACTCTCCCCTGAAAAAAAAAAGAACAAGAAAAAGTACGGTTTACAAATTCACTGTACTCATGATACTCATAACAGGAATATCGCTGTATTGACATTTGAATCTGTCTCTTCGTGTAGTCGTAGTTTTGCACTTTGAATTCCTGGATTAATCCATAAATTATGACCCCTGTACGGATTAAATGTTTTGACTGTAAATCTGGTTCATATTTTCTCGATCAGAGTTTCTGGCTTATTACTCGGAGATGAAATTATAAAAGAAAAAGAAAATTCTCATAGTAACGCCATCTGTTGCCTATCACTTGCAGCGATTTGCTTTGGTGTTGTTTATGTTGTTTGTTGTCTTTGTATATTTTCGCAGGACGCCATTATGCTACGTAAAAGCCCCCTAGACACCATGCATATGTTAACGCCTCCGTGGAGCGTAGCAAAAAGAAATAAGCACATGCATGCGGTTAATAATCATATATCCACTGATGTGTTTCAGAACGGAATCTTGTAATCATCAAAAAAGTGACAGTGCGCAAAAGAAATTTCAGCAAAGGACTTCTCTTTGCGTCTCTCGGACTTTGACTTAACACTTCACTTACTACTCTTGGGCTGACGGTGATCAAAGTGAGTAAACAGATCGATAGGGAACAAATGGAAAGAACAGGGTGCTGATATTAAAAAACAATGTCTAAGTGTTGCTTCATGCAGCCTTGGCGAAAAACTGAAAAGAAGTGCGATTTTCGAGATTTTGTTTGTCCCCACTCATGTCAGTTATATGGATGTTAACTATTCTCCGCACTAATGAAAGCAGGAAAAAACCACCGCGGGCAACAACCTTTCAACGTTGAAACAGATCGAACGGAAGATCAATGTCTCGCGTAAAATAGTTTGACCGATAGTTTCAAGCAAAGGCTGTTGCTTTTTAAAAGAGGCGTATCAATCTTTTCTTTAAAGTCAGTGAATATTTTTACCTGCAACACAGTGGTTGATAATGTCAACCAAAAAAACACAAAAAAACACAAAAACATAAAATGTTCCACAGAACATTCACAACTGTGTTGTTGCACTCCTGCATCATATCTTTTTTTTCTCATGACCTCCCCCCCCCCCCGTTTGATAATGAAAAGTTCATCACCACACACACACACACACACACACACACACACACACACACACACACACATACACAGATCTCACGCCGTAATTATGGACACGAATAAGCTTATGTCCATGCTAAATTCGGGTATTACTGTGCAGTAACTCGGTTATAGCAGCTAAAATCCTTGCTTTAATTAATAGCTAGTAAATCGCAGAAAAGCAATGTGACACTCTATGTAAGAGATATCGTAACTTTAAAACACTAATTTCATTCTGTCCGCCTCCCACATCTCTGAGGATTATTTCAATATTCTCAAGCATGACAAACTTAGACTTATTTCTGAACAGCTTGGCGGCTACTTTCTCTGTATACTGTATGAATAATAAGCCACCTGCCGGTGATATTGGATGATCCATTGTTGTTGGAAGGGAGTGGGTGCAGCGAAATGGAGGGCTTATCAATCATTTCTTTTCTTCTCTTTTTCTATGCTTGTCTTCTTTTCTTTCTTTTTTTTTTTGTTACTCCCTTACATCCCGCATTACTAGTTACTGCCTATAGAGCATGGCGTTCAACCGCGCTGGGTCATTAAAGTTGACCCTGTGTGTCGGAGATTGCTGTCTCTGCTCGTGTCCGGAAACAAAACATAAAACAAAAACAAACTAAACCATGAAAACAAAGGGAAGCAAAAGAAAACAAACCAAGCTTCGACACCACCAACAACAACAACAATTGTACCAACTTTGAATGAAGATAAAATCATCTTTGTTATGGAGGATTCGTCAAACGGAATCCAAAATCCAAAATGATATACGGCGACGTGCTGGTGATATTGGCGGCACGCTTCCTCGTGTTGCTAATATCCGAGAAATATGGCATGGACATTGCCATCCAATGGTTGCGCCGTAACATGTCATGTCCTAACTTTTGCAGACGACAAGGGGGGCATGGCCTTGCCATCAATATGGAACGGGGTAACTCGTAAATTATCTCTTCATGTAATCCGCCTCATGCCGACCAACATCATGAGTCGGAAATGAGCCCATTAGATAGTCGGAATCATGGCAGGCAGTTTGATTCATTTGGAGGCTGGAACGATCTCCGCCAGACATTATCGTGCACGCTGATGGCTACGTGGAGGAGGGGGGGGGGGGTTGGTTGCTGCTTATCTTTTATGAATCATTACTCACAAAACGTCACAGTAACCTCTCTTCCGACGTTAACTCGTTTGTTTTGCTCCAAACGCTGCAACTCAAAAGCGATTGGTATTATAAACGAGACCCCCATCCCCCTCCCCCCCCCCCAAAAAAAAAAAAAATCTTGCTTACGGGTAACATTAATGCTGAATTATAGATACCTTATATACATACATCATTCTATGTATATGATATGATGATTATAAACATATATAACCGGTTCCTAAAATCGGGAAATGAAGATATATACATAAACTGGACAGCAAAACAAAGTACAACACCCACATCTGTCAAAGGCCATATATATATATATATATATATATATATATATATATATATATATATATATATATATATATATATATATATGTATATATATATATATATGTATGTATACATTAACAGATAGATAGATGGATAGATAGATGAATAGTAAGATAGATAGATAGATAGATAGATAGATAGATGAATGGATAGATATATTATGATTTGTTGATATCCCAGCCGGAACGCCGGCCATCAACCTGTTCCGGAATTACACCCAAGGGATTTCATATCTTCGTCGCCGACTAACGCTGCCGACAAGCGTGGAAGATCTATAAAAACACTACTATAGCACATCGGCTAACGTTCTAATTAGCCGACCTGTCGAGGGCTGTGCTCGGGGCTGATAAAAGAAAAATGAGGGGAGGAACTAGGAAAATGGAGTGTTCCCAAGTGCAAAGGATGATCACAGAGCAGTCGTGCGTTTTCTGACAATTGAGAAGGGAAGAGAGGGAGAGGGAGGGGGGGGGGGGGGACGAGGGAGAAGAGAAGAGAACAACATCCAATACTATAATATTTTCAATGTGACTATTTCCATATTATCACGCATTTCGATGATATACTTTGTAATTGTATATGCATTTTCGTTGATATACTCATGAAACTACCTGGAGAAATGTGCTAAAACAACATAGCAAACCTAACAAACTATATTTCACAAAGAATGACGCATTGCTATCAAGGGTTAGTAATTTCATTCGCACATGTACATTTTTGTACTATATTTTATAACTTCTTTGCTGCTTTGCTTGCATTCTTTGTATTATGCATCTCCCTTTGTTCAGTCGAAATACAGTAAAGTGGATTGAATTGATCTAACCAAACGGAGGGTAAGTGAGGGAGAGAGAAAGAAAGACGGCAGAGAGGGAGAGAGGGAGGAGGGAGGGGGAGATGGGGGGGGGGAGGGAAAAGTGAGAAACAAATTGGCCAATCAGTCCCGTTGAGCGACAGGTTTCACGATTTCGCTGTGGCATCGCGCTGACTATTGTGTCTATCTAAGGATCCCCCTTCGAGGCAATAGCAGATCCTTTGACGAGCTTGTCGAAACTATTGATTTTCCTCGCCTCGCTATGGAAACATCTTTAAGTAAGCTAACTCCTTGGGCGCCAAGTTATCGCGAATGATGGGTTGTGATATCACATCCAAATTCACTACCATTCCTCACACGGAATAAGTTGCACACACACACACACACACACACATTTTTACTTTATTTATTTATTTATTCATATGATTTATTAATCCATATTTCCTTATATATATATATATATTCGAAAATACTTGCCTTAGTCAGGTTTTGTTAACATGACTTTATTCTGCTTTTATTGAACAGTACCAAAAATTTCAACACCATGTTGGAATGATAACTTTAAAGGGATGGTACAGTATTGGTGGAGATGAGAATTGGGCTTTTAACTTTTTGCGAGATACCAAGAAAACGCGTATGATATAGTACAGAGCATACCATTTTAAGAGGAATTCAGGGTTTATTTGATGAAATTCGGGTTTGGAATCACTGAAACATCTTAAAACAAAGTAAAACAAAGCGATCGTAATATAGTGTGGGTCCCACACTTTACCGGAATCGCTCTTTTTTGGATATCTCAGCCATTTCAAAACCAATTTTCATCAAATAAACGTTGAATTCCCCATAGAATTACATACTCTTTCATATTTTATACGAGGTTTCTCATTATCTCACACACATACACAAATGTTAGAAACCTGAAATTAGGTCTCAACCAAACTATATGATCCCTTTAACATCACAGCGCCAATACAAAGATATTGCCTCACCTCATAGATCAAATTTTCATATCATACTTGCAGATGACTTCCCTTTAACCCTTCTTTCTGTACCAAGGACATTGAATCGTGTGTACAAGGCTGCAGTTTCCTGTGCCAATCGGCAATCAAATCACACAAAAGGCTGAAGATCTGTGTAATGTACAGAAGGCTGGTGATCTTATCTTTTATTACTAAAAAATAGCAGCTGTGCTTGGCATGGTCAAAAGAGCAAAGACATTTCCATTTTCAAATTTGGGTTTGAACGTCTCTTTAACTATAGTAAGTAGTAAGACCAGTTTTTATTACTAACAAGAAAAGAAAAACCAGTCATTAAGACCACTTTTACATAATTTTGATCCACATTACACAGTCTACCGCTGGTCATGATAGTTGATAAAAATGTCCATATCTGATAGAAGCATGTAATGGCATTTTTCATCTCATAAATTTGATCGTAGAAACTCCTCGATACACAAAATTTCCATGACTACCGTTTTCCTCATCTAAACTTATAACGTGCTCATGGATTTCATTTTGATGTCCTCATTAGAGAAAGTCAGACAAAAATGACATGTATTTTTTTTCCTCATATCAACTCAGATAAGATCGAATGAGATATGACAAGTACATACATGTAGTTTTTCGTGCTGTTTTGTATTGCGGACTAAAGTATCATCACAATATTAGCTGAATGACAGCAAGATTACCAGAATGTAATGAAATACCTCACAAGAGTCGTTTTTGCAAAAAAAAATAATAATTTTGCTACATAAGATCAACGTCTCTACGCTGTTGACGCCATTATAGTATCTCCAGTAGGTCATGCAATGCAGTATCTTTACATATTCTTCTCTTCTTCTTCTTTTTTTTTTTTGGCCATATGTTTATCTCTGAGTAGCCTTTTAAATTTGTACAGGATTCTCTCCTCTTCAGCTACAGCCCATAAACTTTTTATGTAAGGACAGTTTTGAGCGTGTTGTCTCATCAGTGCGCAAGATGACTTATACGGAAAGATATGGACGGTAAGCTAAACGAAAAACTGGAAGGGCAGGGGGTAAGTAGGAGACTGCAATCCAATTCCACGATGCCGCCATAAAGATATGGAGATTTATTTATTTCTTGTGGGCTTTCATGCAAAGCCGACGAAATAGAAAGGTTATGCATTTGATGCCCAGAAATGACGTTGAATCTCCAAACACGGATAGCCCCTTCGCCCTGCATATTACAACACCACGAGCCACTTTTCAGCGAAGACAGTCAAGTGAAAGCCGGGAACTTTCCGCGGGCAATGGGAGGGAAAAGGGTAGATGGGGGAGGGGTGGGTATTGCGAAATTGCCTTGGGGAGTTCTCAGTTTTTTGGGGGGAGCCACGAGAGTTTGGTGGGCTTTGGAAATGCTTCCGGAATTGAATTTTCTCTCCTGCTCTTAATGCACATTCGAGTACACCCAGTCCACCGCCTCGTCTATGCCCCGAGTCTCTTTCGACATCACTGCCAGTGAATGACGAGAGAGCTTTCGGCGTGGTGTGTTTTCTTGCCGTCTTTAATTCAATCTTCGCGGGACAGCCTGTTAGCAATGTTTATCCCTTGCTGATCTTGATGCTGCTCAAAAATCGATCAGGCGGACGAATCAATGTTTATAGAATATCTTCTTTCGAGGTAAGATACATTAATTCACTGGCGGAAGAGAGAGTTTCGTGGTGACTCACTGATCTCATGATACAAAGAGGGTTAAACATGAAGACTCCAGAACACTACTTAGGCTACGAAACATCATTTCAAGACTTTGAGTGCCATTTTGGTCAATAATTCTTAAACGTCAACGATTCCATCGCTGTTCGAAATGTTAGGATTATGTTTCATTTTTCTATCCCAAATGCACGCCATGTGTACTTTTCTTTTTTTTTTTTACTTGAACTTTGCTATTAGATTTATTTCAAACATAAAGTAACGAATCATTATCATAGAGGCACATTGATTAAGCTACAACATGAAATATCCACCCCGTCCCTTAGGTCCCTTAGGATGTTATACATAGGAAGCTGAATGGGCATGGATTTCTCGTACAGTCTTGCTGGAAGTCTTGGCTTCATGATACAGGAATGGTGATAGCACGCCATAGTGGACTAAAAAGGAATTTAACTACAACGTGTATCGCTTGCATTGATTAGGATTATTGTTTTTTGAAAAGAATGTACTTCAATGCCTTAAGTATCTGAGCACTTGGGACACTCAAAGCAAGTATGCGCAATGAGGTTGGATACATTTCAAGTGGACACCTAAAAACAATTGAACACTTACGCGCTCTTAAGCGCTAATTGTTAGTCCCTTTTAAAGGACTTATAGGTGATGAGGATAAGGTACCCATAGGGTCACTATCGCTGTGATAGGAGACTCGAACCGGGAACAGCATGATGGAATGCCCCTGATACACTCCACTGCATCGCAGAAGTAATTCGTGACCACCACTGAAAATTTCACAGCTGCTCCAAATGGATATGATCGGATGCAAAAAAAAAAAAAAATCATGTATAGACAAACACATACAAAGAAAAAATTATATGGAGAGACAAACAGAAAGAGATAATTGTGTGCATTTGTGTGTGTGTGTGTGTGTGTGTGTGTGTGTGTGTGTGTGTGTGTGTGTGCTTGTGTGTATGTGTGTGACATGGCTGCACGTGAATATAATCATACATACACAGACTTCATCTCAGGCGCAGTCTCATGCAGTGAGGGACATGACTCAATAAGCTAGAAAGATAGCACATGCGAATTTGCACTCCGATAGATTTATGTACATATCCGTTTTCCCCTTATATCTCTTTTCCAGAACTGGTTCATTTTAGGTACCTGGTACATAGAGAATTTGTTTTGACGATGTATGTAGACAGAACCGGGACTCTTGCATTTGGGCTATTAGTGCCATGTTACCTTTTATTTTTAAGCTAGACAGCTAATACTCAAGTATAGCCGACTGAAAGTTCATCCTTCTGAAGTCCTTGCAAAAGGAGAGCAAGACCTGGCGCCCTTGGCGACTCAACATTTCCACCTCAAAGAAGAGCTCACTCTCGCCATTTGAAGAGCACTCCTAGGCTCTAGTGGATATAATCAACCCGAAATAGGTATGTGATAATGAGAAACAAGAAAAAGAATGTTAAGCCTCCTTCTTTATTCTAAAATCCCTTGTTTAACCTACCTCACTCGAGCGCTTTATGCAGTCGCCTGGAAATTACTGCAGGAAGAATGTTTTCATTTCTCATCATATCATAAATTCAAACAAGCCCAAAGGGGCTGACATTTTGGGCACGGACTAAATGTCCGAAGCGATGGAAGTATGTGCAGTGCATAATAACCTCGAGCGCCCCGACTGCCTCGACCAATCAAGCAGTGAAGACTCCAACTCCTTCAACTACTTCTCTTCAACTATATTATTTCACTTAATAGGATCGCGAGCATGTCCCTTTTCCTTAACCCTCTCTCGACGAATTCCTACAGAACACTTCACGTTTAGTCATGTTACGGAGTGACCCACTTAGCATGACAAGTTGTTGGTATTATGTAACCAGCTTGAGAATGATTTGGAGGGGGAGAGATGGGTATCGTAGAGCCCGTTACACATCGTCCTTTTAAAGAGGGTTACGGGTGACATCGAGGTTCCGCTAAAAGGTTCGGATTTCGCTCTCGAGACGCTAGTAGAACCTGTTGGGTCTTGGCGTCCATTGGAAGGATGCCTTGCACATGCAGGACCACGCTGTAATTAGAATTGCTATTAAGAGTTTCTTGAGAGAAAAAAAAAACACACACACTTACTCAGTTACTCTCAGTATACATCTTAATCTCAGCTTACTACAGGAACCATGGTGTGATTATCATTTAACATTTTGTGAAGAAAAAGCTGTTTTTTCAATATATTTTCAATTTTTCTAGCTGTACAGAAATATATATATATATATATATATATATATATATATATATAATTATATATATATATATATATATATATATATATATATATACATATATATATATAATCATATATATATATATATATATATATATATATATATATATATATATCAAAGACGCCTGACGCTATCGACTAGAAACACTTTTTCCGGGAAGAACGACAATGAAATAAGATTGACACAAACCACTGATGGCTTACAAACTTGTTATATCGACGTAATAAAATCGCCCTGATAAAGAAGTGAAGAATGTCCACAACATGACTAGCAGAGCACGTGAGTGCATATCAAACGTCAGACTGTATTATGTTCGAGTATGGACAGTGGGCAACAGTAATCGAAGTTTATCGAGGGAGGAAGAATGGTTATAATCTTCCTCACAAACAAAGCGTGTCCAGGCACCATCTTATTTAGATCTAGACGTATTCCCGTCTGAAGTGTTTGTGACAGTCTGCGGTCTTCAAGCGTACACGCACATTTAAAGCCAATTCCCGCGAAAACGCGCTCTAGCAGTAGCAATTCGGGGAACATTGCGCAATCACTTGCTCCATTTCCTACCAGACCCATTCTAGCTCGCTGAAGGTAATTCTTTCAGTTTGTCTATCCATAGGCGAAGGGTGACTATTTTCATCTTGTTCTGTACCACGTTTCTCATTTGTCTTCCTCTCCTGGCAATTGTCCATCCTGTCACGCCGCACGCTCCTTACAGCAAGACTTCGTAATGTCTATCTATAGTAGATATGAATATCGTGAGGATACCTCGAATAAGGCTGTTCGCGAGAGAGCGTTTATAGCTTTGGGACACATACATGGTCCAAAGCAGATATCTGCTTAAGAGTAGAAGCGGGGGGGGGGGGGTAGAGAAAGGGATAAAACCTGCTCGGAGTTTTCTCCGCTGCGATGTGTTAAGAGTAGGTGCATGAGTGTCACGTTTCGTCTTCGCTAGTAACGTATATAATTTAGGTCAGAAGAAGCTGGAAAGGAAATACGGGTGTTTTCCTGCAGGCTAAGCCCTAACCGACCGTCATGGCATGGCAGTGGGCGGCAAATCGCAGCGAAAAATTCACCTGTTTGTTATTCCAACGAAACCAGATTCATGTTGATTGGATCTCTTGCCAAAAATGGGCGCATTGTATTGGTACTTCTATTGAAAAGAGATTAAAACGTGTCACAGGGGACTTTCCTCTGAATGTGGGAAACGAAAGTCCTCCCTGCGACTGGGATCTTTCTATATAGTCAAAGGTTGACTTCCTCAAAATGCAGCAGATCGTTAACAGACCATTAATCCAATCAACTCTTTCGACTTGCGCAACTAATGTGCCTCGAAATAAGTAGCCAATCACACTTTATTCTTGCAATATAGGCCTAACAATCAATGATATTCATTATACTGGTCTCAAAGTTGTGATGATTTCAAGCTTAATAATAACATAAGTACAAACGTCAATACAGATTCCCAATTCGACTCGATCTCGAGCTTGGTTGCTCTGCTCGGTGATTAATTCTAGACGCTCCCTGGCTGGATTGCTCTATAGGCGGTCGAAGATGCCCTGCCTGAAGTAGCGGGTCGTCTCCCCTTTCTGATCGTTGGCTTCCCAACTTCGGTTCTCGTCTTAACCCCAATGTTTGGTCCTCTCCAGAAACCCAAACTGTGATCCTCTCTGGAACCGCAAACTTTCTTCCACAATGCAATTAAATTCGGTTTGACATACAAACTTTACACATACAATACCATATCGGGAATTACGTAGTAACTTACAAGGCACAAACAACTTTCAATTAAGTGGTCATGTACGTACAACAGTTGTTGGCGTTTAAACTCGAATCCTCCTAGATTCTCTTCTGGACGGTCAGGCTGTCCGAGCCGAAATGCATCAATCCCTGAATCACAATGATTCCAACACTCTGCTACTCTGCTACTCTCCAATTTTGAAGTGACGTAGCCTGGTCCTGAGTTTTCCGCAATAATATGTGGCGTCTGAATTTTGCGCCTAAACATTGCATATCTATACATTTGTTGGACCATAGGCCTCCATGTAAAATGAGTTAAATGAAGTGACTTCCTGGAAAGTTTTTACAAAAGTTTTGCCCCCTTTTCTTATTGGCTGGCGTTTCTGCCTGTCAAAACTTTCTTAAAATTTTCACTTTGCACTGGTCAAGCTTCCGCTTGACGTCATCGCTTCCTGTCCACAGAAACCAAGAATTCTCTGAAATGGTCCTGTTTTGACCAAGCTATAAACTACGTGTTTTTACGTCCTGAATGACGTCCACATTCCAAACATTATGAGGCAAAGCATCAGGGATGCCCTTTCCTCGTATATTGACGTCACCTAGAGTCTACTCATCCTAAATAATTTAATTCCAAATCACTGTCTTTTATTTTCATTGTCCATCGCAAAATCTCCTTATTTGGTCATGCTGATGCAGGTTTTTGTCTTTAAAGTCGCACTTCTTTTGTAACCATTATGACAACATCAATTTTTTACATGATAAACATTAATAAGATGAGACAAATTATTACGTGATAAAAATAAAATATGTCATATCATGACAAAACGTTACAAGCTTGTCTCGTTGGAGACTTTATTTCAACGCGTTTGTGTGTGTGTGTTTGTGTGTGTGTTTGTGTGTGTGTGCGTTTTTGAAAGAAAATATTGGTTAGTTGAGGCACAACATGGTTTACCAGACCCATCGTTACTATCTGTCGTGTTGGAACAATCTGAATGCCATACGTTAGTCATTCTCACTGTTAGATTACACCATTTCTGCAAACTGAAGTAACAGTGTACTTTCCCTTCCAGTAAATTTTGTTTGTTTGTTTTTCATCCAACTCACGTAATACGCTTATACAAAAATGAATCTTTTTTTTTTTCAATTTGAACGAAAACAACAGAAAACTAAACAAATCACACAGGCACGCACATAAAATCATGTCCATCGGCAAAAATCAACTAAATCAAGGAAATTGGTAAAAATGCAAAAAGTCAAGGCTGATATGACGGCGGCGTGGAATGGGATTGCAGGGCTGAACATTGACTGAAAAAAACCCTCTACATCTTCTCCCCCGCCCTCCTTTTATGAATCCCAATCCTAAATGTCACTCCCTCCCCATCCTCAATCCTGAAGGTTCCCTGCTCACATCAAAATCACTTAAAGACGACTCTGGATTATATAAAAACTCTTATTATATGAAAATTCTTATATATCTTGGTATGAGAACATGCATTAATTTGTATTAACTAAAATTAGATATTTTTTTTTGCGAATTTCACATATAACATACATGAAAAATTGTGAGAGCACGACATCGTCATCTTGCTCATTTGAATGTTCATAAGGACTGGTCAAGAAATGTTTTCCAAAAAAATGTGAAATGTTAAAACGTCATATCTTCCTCATTTCTTATCCCATTTTTGTCAAATTTATATCGTTCTGTAGGCAATATTTTTCTCTTTCTTTTGAAGTGTATTCATTTTGAGTGCATTTCTTCTTTAGGAGTCGAATTTACTGTAATCACGTAATCACGTGTACACCGAAGAACACACGCACACGCATACGCACACACTCACGCACTCTCTCACACCAATGTGTTCACTCTTATTGTTAGCTTAGGCTGACAACCCCATTGAAATCTTGTTTTGTTTTGTTTTGTTTTGTTTTGTTTTTTTTCGCTCGAATTACTTCAAAATTTTTGAAAGGAAAGCAATGCCATGATAAGGAAAACGAGCCAGCTTAGCATCCGTACTGTCTGTTTGAGTTCACTTGCAGTGTAAAAGAAAATAATCAGGCTTAATTGCAACAGCGGGCCACCTGCAGCATTGTTTATAGAGACTTCTCGTAAATCGGCAGGCCTTGCGACAAGACACAAGGTTGGAGAATGCATATAGAACCTACAAATCACTTTCATGCATCAGAACTTGTAGGCAGAAAATCAGAAATATTCTCGGAAATAATAGATTAACAGCGGAATCTTTGAAATTGCAACCGAATTGTTTGCATTTTACTACACAAACACACTTTTTCGTTTTACGCACACACACACACACACATTGCACATATGAATATATACATATATATATATATATATATACGTATATAGCACATATATAATTTGTGTACGTGTGTTTGTGTGTACGTGTGTGTGTGTGTGAGTGTGTAGTTATGAGTCTACTGTGATGTTATCCAAATTTGTCATTCTCATAATCAATTTCCGTCACATACATATTTTGAAATTTCGATTATACGGTGTGTTTGCTTCAAGGTGCAAAGTAAATCCGGATGTTCACGTTTTCCTATATCATTTGGGACATGAGCATTTAATGGTGAAAGAGGAAAGAGCGGAGTAAGAGATTGAGAGAAAGAGAGAAGGAAAGACAGAAAGACAGAAAGAGAGAAAAATCGCATGATGACATTTTCAACAGGAACATTTTTTTTTTTATTTGGGCTAGGGCAAGTACTCGCTTGAGAATGTCGTGAGCAAGTGAAAATACTTTCGGGAAACTAGAAGAGTAAGAAAGGGAAAACAAATTCAGGTCACACAAACCTATCCAATTTTCACCGCTTCAAACTCTCTTCGAGTTTCTTACAGGTTTTTTTTTTTTAATCTACTACAGTATTTCCACAAGTGAACTACGATCTTTGTATCCACGGTTGTTATATGCATTACATGAGGCGCAGTGCATTATGGTTTGTGGATAAACCGAATGAGTTCGAATTACGTGATCGATTTTTCTACCGCCAGACACGGAGATCGGATATCCACCTGTCTCTGGTCCGGGCTGATATGGTCGGGTTGCACTTTATTGTTACAAGTATCTTCTCTCTCTCTCTCGCTCTCTCTCTCTCTCTCTCTCTCTCTCTCTCTCTCTCTCATCTATTACTATGTGAGTACAATGTCACATGTTGACTGGTTGATCTTGCAAATTTCAAGACAGACATGCACTGTCATCATTAAGAGCTGCAATTGGTTTCCATTGCGACTCAAAATGCTGATTATGTATTATTATTTTCCAAATGGGATGCAGGGACCGCCTATTCAAAGAGCAGTATAGTCATTGCAAACTAGGTAAAATATTGCTTTAATGGCACACGTTGGACCCTGCTTTATGAAGCCTTCCGCGTGCCAATATAGTGATGCGGATAATGTTGATAGTGCCGTGCTATCACACATGTTGTTAATATCCCTTTTGTTATGCGTCGTGCTCGTAACAGGCGGGATGGCTAACGCGATTAACTTGAGTTACATCGTTATACCCTGGATGTAATGTAATCTTTGCTGTACACCGTGCATCAAAGAGAGGCGAATGGCAACAGATTTTGTACCGGAACTTGATACGATACTGTGCTTAATACAACTTTGTCTGTCGGGTTTGCCTGACTGGATTAGATCGAGTGACGTAACATGCCATGCGTATCACGTTGTTGGCACTACACTGTTATCCGTTCAAGAGAGATAGCATGTTATAGTTATCCCTATAATGTTGGCAGGGGAGACGTGATGTGATTTGATTGAATCTCATGGAAATCCTATAAATATGTAACACAAGATTCGTACACAGACGGGAGACACACAATAATGTTTGAATGTTTAACCGTTTACCGCGAAACACCGTATTCCATTCCTTGGGCTGGCGTGCCTAGATTTAATGTGACTCAAACTTAGTAAGTTGCACATCACATAAGATTATTTTAAATAAATCAAGATAGTCCAGTTGGGAAAAATGAAATGGATAAATAAACAAAATAAGAAGAAGTAGTGGCGCCACCAGAAACTAGCTGGCATAGAAAGATCTAGTTACACACGCCTCCCTTGGGTGGGCTGACGTGACCGGATTCAGTCGTACTTCAAGAATCATTTTCTCCCTCCTGTGTGACGACGGGCTTGTGGTTCGATTTCGCAGTATTGGCACGTGTGGCTGAAGCCATGTGGGACAAGATTGTGTGACGAGTTGATCGTTTCTGTTTACCATCACGTTGAAGAAGAGAATGTTTTCCTCCTCGTGTGCTTCTCATTTTTTCCCAGTAGTTATCTCCCCACACGTAAACTGTCACGTGACTACGGATTACTGGCTGTACGCATTGCCTCCATAGAAGTCAAGGATCACTAAAAAAAAAATCTTGATCGTCATCTTCCTTTTGTTTTGTTTTGTTTTTTGGGGTTTTTTGGTTTTTTTATCCCTTTTAGAGAAATCTCACTTCAGACATGCTTTGTTTGACATGAAATTAAACTAAAAACTGCCTCATTATGTCACAGAAGTCGTCGAAACGTACGTTTCAGGATAAAAATCACAAATATTGTGGGGCTATAAGCTTTTCTCCAGGCCTAGTGCCAGTGTAACATGCAGGTGTTGGGCTGAAGTAAGAACTTATAATGTTCAGGTTGAATCAACAATAATGACGAAAAGTTGAACAATAATGGACAAATTCGGCTAAATGTAGTTGTCGCATTTCAGTAAATAATAAAAATAAAAAAAGACCGTACGCAATAAATCGATGTCATTGAATCAACCATTTTAACACTGGGACCTACTCTCAACAAGCTTGCTTTTAAGTAGGTTCCATTTTATTTCTTTGGCATTTATTCTCAGATTCCAACTTTCGTAGATTGACCACCATGGTATATATATTTGCAATATTTTATAGTGCTTCCTAGGTGGATATCATGTATTATTTAATTTTGTCATATTTGATACATTTTTTTCACGGAGAAAAATGAAAATGACCTGAAATTGTTAATTGAAATTGAAATTTGGATTACCAAATATTCTGGATGATAATCCATTTCCAGTCCTTTTTCAGTTTTGGGTGGAATTCCGTGCCGATTGTCAGCATTTGTTTGCCATATCTAGCCTGAAACATTGCACAATCTTAAGAAATCAAGACAGACAGGAAGGTACCGTGCTCCGTGTCCTCAAGAGGGTGCGTCACTTCCGGTCGGACTCTCATTATTATAGTTACAATGCGACCGCCCGTCGGTATGAAAGTCAATCTCATTGCCATTTTCGCATTACGTCAAATCCCTAGAAGATGTCAATTTTCATTCCCAGCATACGCCACAACGACTATTTTATTGTTGTCGTGTTTTTCTCGGAGGCTCAGGCCGTCGCTAATTACCTGAGTTCCGAGAACCCTGATAGCCGAGATAGGACTAACATAAACATGAATCATGCTTCCGCGATTTCCGCTTCTTCGGGTCTTCACTTGACTTCCTCCGCCATGTCCAAAGCGAATCTCTCTTCGACATAATCATTCAGGATCATCATGATCATTCGACTGATAATGTGACTGATGGCCAGAAATCCGCTCCTTGTCCGATCGCTCACGAAACTGTCAACCCAGATAGAGATTGAGACGTTACTGCAGCTCGTATAAATTCCTACATGCATCCAATCAGAGTCGGCCTTTGAGTAATGAAAGTCAAATCTCTCACTCCATGGCCTGAACATCGGTTGAGACGTTGTCTGAAATGAGGGTCATTATTCTATCTTTGTAATTTCGAACACTTTCCAAGTCCTCTTAATGGGCAAACTTTCTGCTCCAGAAATTAAAGATAAGTGTGCCGACAATGTTGCGCCGCAAGAAATCCCCCAGACCCCACCCCCTTTAAATACTTATTACAAAAGATCATTGCCACACTAAAGTGTCTATTGTAAAACTTCACTATCCCGTATGATTGATGATGGGTGTTGGATATACTGATCAGAGTAAAGAAATCTGATTAATAATAACCTCGGTAATAGCAGATTTCTCCGTAATTATGATATTTTTTTTTAGTATTGTTCGATTTTTTCGATTTCATCTTCTCCTTACATTTCAAAAGGATATTTCGCTTTTATCAATAGAGGTTTTTGCTTAAACATTTGCTTTTTTTTCTTTCAAAGAAAACAGAATGTAATAATTGACGTGTTTTTGTCTTGTTCTTTCTAATTACGGCGAATCAAAATGATGTGCGGATTTCCCCGAGCACTACACGCCTCGTGATTTCTCTAGCAGGTTTTGCAAACTAAATCATACCCACTAGATTACTCCCTTAGAGAAATTGCAAGCAGCTTGCTTACCCATCCTCTAGACCCATCAGCAAACCATCATGGTTAATTAGGAAAAAGAACATAGAAGAGAGAGAGAGGGGGGGAGGGGAGAAAGAGAGAAGGAGGAATCGGAGGGGGGTGTGAGGAAAGGATGTTATGAGTAAAATTCGATGTAGGCGCCGCAGAAAATCACGCTGTAATGAACAGAGACATTGACCTTGTCTGGGGCAGACTCAAACACTGTAAAGTCATTTTCTTCCTTTTTGCTCATTTTTTTCCCTTTGCAAGCAGCAATGTCTCTTGTAGGAAAGATATGAACCGTGTCTAACGGTCGCAACTACGACAGGAAAGACTATGATTAATTAGGCAATATAGGTTAAAAATAGAATATGAAATATTGGATGGAATCAACAAGCAAGAATCAGCAGCCCTTATTGCATGGCAAACGCAGGGCAACATCATCACATAACGTTAACTTAGAATTACCTCAATAGAAAAGTTCTCTCATAATCTTGTAAATACACATTTTGAAAAATCATTGTATGTATACAATTATATCAACATAGAAACACACAAACATAAATGTAAAAAAAAATGTAAATATTCTTCCAGGCTGATGTGTCTCATCCCGATAAAGACTTGAACAGCCTGAACATGTCTCCTGTTACATATAGTAAGTCCAGGCATTCGTATTCACATTTTTGTTCCGGAAAGCGACATCCAACTTAATTTTATGCATTTCATTATTGTGTATCAAGAAGTTCCTTATCCCGGAACAATCCTTACTAAAAATAGATAAATAAATAACTTGAAAGAATAATGAGACGCTTGACAAATTTCCTTCTCAAGAAAAATCTTGATCTCGAGAAGGGCTGGTGACCAACCCGCATTTGCAACTGGCCAGTCGAAAATTGGCAACTCACTTGTCGCAAGGTCCCTTTGTAGCTTTGATTTGACTAGTCTTTGACAAGAATACACTCACAGACATCTGAAAGCATCTGTGTTTCATCTTTGTTCATAAACAATAGATTTTCACGAAGCGGACGACCTGCCACAGATTAAGCCCCTAAAATAAAGTTTTGCTTTGGTAGATGCTTTGCAGGCGAAACTTTCCATGTGAAATCACATCTATGGGTTTTTGATAAGCTGGATGTGTTCTATCGATCAGATGGTTATGTAAAACGGCACTTACATTATGTCATCGTGAACGCGCATAATTGATTTGGCATTTCAACCGTACAATTCAATGGTACACCAGTAAGTGCTTCCTTACAACGATGAAAGGGCAATTTGTCAACCCGTTGCAATAAAAAAAAAAACACTTGACCATGAATTCATTACCTTGAATAAATAGGCAGTATACCATGTGCTTAAAGGGATTAGAACTAGTACTGGCTGTCGGAGGGAAACTCGGAAGTCTAGTAGATACTACGACTGTTTAGTCGTGCTTACTTACTTAATTGAAGAAGGGCAATTTGTCAGTCCGATGCAACACATTGTCAATCTTATACTGAGAAAAGCTGATAGTAGTTATGCACAAAGCAATCAAAGAGTTAACTTCGCCTCTCTCAAATGACGAGCGAAGAACTCTTTAATATTTAATACTGGTTTGTTGATTTTCCTAGCAAGCCATTAGCGATAATCCATTATTATTCGGTGTTTCTGAAAACGTTGTCGTAAAACAGTAGGAAAATCACATATATCAAATTGGACTTTCAGGGGTTTCCACCATAAAACATTTCCTGTTGATTTTTGAAGGAAGGCGTTTGCATGGTGGTTATATAGCATGTGCTACTTAAACTTTTCCTTTTATCTTCATTTTCTTATGGAAGCAAGAAACTTAAGTTGGCATGATGTAATTCGTTTAGAGTAAACACTGAAAAATAAAAACGAAACTACGGAGACCCGGAGACTTGGTGGAAATGTAAAAGTTTACAAAATCGAAATGTCCTTGATGTCTTTACAAGGCTCATGCATTAAACTTTCCCTGGGAAAAGCTGATAGTAGTTATGCACAAAGCAATCAAAGAGTTAACTTCGCCTCTCTCAAATGACGAGCGAAGAACTCTTTAATATTTAATACCGGTTTGTTGATTTTCCTAGCAAGCCATTGGCGATAATCCATTATTATTCGGTGTTTCTGAAAACGCTGTCGTAAAACAGTAGGAAAATCACATATATCAAATTGGTCTTTCAGGGGTTTCCACCATAAAACATTTCCTGTTGATTTTTGAAGGAAGGCGTTTGCATGGTGGTGTACATAGCATGTGCATGCTAAAACTTTTCCTTTTTATCTTCATTTTTTTATGGAAGCAAGAAACTGAAGTTGGCATGATGTAATTCGTTAGGGTAAACACTGAAAAATAAAAACGAACTACGGAGACCTGGAGACTTGGTTGCAATGTAAGAGTTTACAAAATCGAAATGTCCTTGATGTCTTTACAAGGCTCATGCATTAAACTTTCCCTGAGAAAAGTTGAGAGTAGTTATGCACGAAGCAATCAAAGAGTTAACGATTGATGTCGCACTCACGTGATCAGGCCTGCTAATATGACTCTGAGATGCCTGGATTCATGAACGAACGTGGGCGAGTTTTCCTCCAGTAAAATGATAATAATGTCTGGCCTCTAATTTTGGGCACGTTCCCATGTGTTTGTACTTGGCTATCCAGATGCACTTTCGGTGAAGAGTTTGTTTCGAAGGACTACACGCAATGCATTTCTCAGTTTTGCGCGTTTTAGAATGTATGCTCAGTGCTATCAAAGAGATTTAACTTTGTGTTTTAAAGAGATTTTTTTAAAAAGATTACTTACTTTGCTCACTTGGCAGGATCTATTTATGATGCCCATGTTACGGTACTTCCACACCAACTTCTTCATAGCCAAAAGTAAACGGAAAAACACAATTCATTCATCATTGATTGAGCAACATATGCACTTCTCTTCACGTTGAGCCACTGCGTTTTCCTATACTATATCCATGATATCGACTTACCAAATTTTAAGTGTCCAAAGAATGTTTCATGTTAAAAAAAAAAAACAATAACACACTATAATTTCAAAATGTAAAGTTGACGACTGATTTCCGGAGGGTATTATTCTGCTTTCCTGCGGTTGCTCCGCCTAAATCACACTGTCTGCATTGTTCTCTGCACATTAAATGCCTGTAATTATTCACGAATTTAACTACTTTGCGACTTGTTCTAAATGCCTCATAATATCATTATCACAAATATGATATGTGATTTGCGCCTCGAAAGTCGTAAATAGCTTCTTCTCCGAGGACCGCGGCCACGAGACCTTTTCCCGATACGTTGACTCTTCACTCTGCAGAGGCACTCTTCAGACGTGTCTCTCCAATCAACTTTCCCCTTTCTGCTCGTAACAAACTTGTGGAATTCTTGACAACTTCCTGGCAAAGCAGTTGCCACCGCGGCGCTCTGGTTCGATACTTATAATCCATCAAAACAGTTTTAAAGTTCACGTGTATGCGTTAATAGCGTCCCATGTGCAAGTGTATGTTTATGCTTGGGAGAGCTTTACACTATGTTAACCTTTGAGACGTTAGGGACATCACATGGGTGCCTGACATTTTCCAAGAAGCCATGAGACATTTTTTTTTTCGTAACAGATCTGCCATAATCAAAACAGAAAACTACCTCGAGTTTCATCTAACGAACAGCTGAAAGCTACAGGCAGATCGCCTCACCGGAAGTAGCACATCCAGCCCTTGAAATGTATTTTCCTGACATTCCATTTTCCTCACCATATCCACAAATTACTTTAGCAAAGTTAACTGTTTAAGATACCGTCATCACGACAAAGGGGACAATATAAGATACGACACAAAGAAAAATCAGATGCTTTCCCCTCATACTGTTTACATAGCGAGGGCCAAGGGAAGAAGGAAGCCAGAGATATGATGAACATTTTACATAATATCAGAGAGTAAATCTCCATAGTTTTAAATCAAGGAATGCATAGGAAAATCATTCGGCTGACATAAACACATTCGCAACAAAAATCAGCACAATGTAGAAATTAGAAAGCGATCACGTTCATCATGGTGAGCAGTTGGTGGTTGGTGTACAGCGCCGATATGACAAGCGGTGTATTCTGGTGATCAGTCCATGAGCAGTTTGGCGCCAAAACGGAGCAATTGATCGACAACTCGCTACGCCAGTGCGTGTCATGCTGCTTAATGATCCTGTGACATTGGTTAATCTGTGAACTCATGTCATCAAGTCCTTTGAAACGTCACGAACCAATGAGCATGCCAACGCTGTAAACAAACGTGAGGTGTCCTTTTGGACAGTGAGGCTTTACGTGAGGAGCATGTCTTACTTATGATCGTTGTATTTTCTCTCTCTCTCTCTCTCTCTCTCTCTCTCTCTCTCTCTGTCACATCCAACAATTTCCGTAGCTACCCTGTTTACAATTTGAAGGAAGCCCGCGCTGTTTCTTGTTTCTGTTTTTGCTCTTCTGTTTGGTTTTTAAGTTTCTTTGTTGTTGTTGTTGCTTTGTGTTTTGATGTGTTAGAAGCTGATTATGGCGCCTCAATCTGTGGCACGTGTAAAAGTGTTTGAAGGTGCATGCAGCAGGTGGCACGATCAGTGCGGGGAGAGCTTGTGCCGGCACGATCCCCGCGCGGAAGTAACAGGAAGTCGGTCGTGATGTTACATAGTTATGGCGAGTGGTGTGTGAAAGGAAAAGTGCGCGGATTAATGGTGTCGAAAGGCCGTGATGTCGTTTTGTTCGTTACTTTTTGCCCCTTCAACTGTGTGTGAGAGTTGATGGACAATCAACAACACGCCAAACTCGGAAGACAGTACGATGTGACGAAATGACATGACACGATGTAAGCAAGGCTTTGCGTGACATGATAATCAGCCGAAATTGCGAGAGCAGCTGTCGGCATAGAAAACCTGTTTTTTCAAGACATACTTTGAAAGCGAAAACATCATTAGCGAAAAATTGCTATTTCAGGGAAGTGACGATTTGAAATAGGAAAAAAAGAGCGATAAGTCAACATGAAACAGATTATCAGAAAACAACAATCTAAAATTGTTCCGACCCAAATAAATGTTGATACACTAACCGGCTTGCCTTATTCGTTAAAAAACATGAAATAGAATAAAACAAAAAATATTGTTGACTGAGCGTAGGTAGAGCATCATTACAAAATAAACACCCCCTATTACTCCCATATTTTGCATATATACTTAATCCAAGTCACGTACATCATTAAACTCCTAGAATGACTACGACTTCACTGGACACCATATTGGTTGTGTGAATTAGGGTCAAAGGTCATAAATGCTTCATCCTATATTTAGGTAAATGCATGCTCTATCGCCCCCATATTTTTCATTTCGATTCAATTCAATTCAATTTATATTTATATTTCTCAATGAAGGAATGTACATCAAGTATAATAAAATGAAGTGAATCACAATATCCAGCTTGGACGCATGTCGACGCATTTTGGACGCATGTCGACCATATGTTGCAAGTTTCCCATTAAATCAACAAGGAAGACGCCCACAGTTTTATCAGAAGATGTAAATAGCTCCATCAAGGAGATAGAGACAGAGAGGCACAAACAGACAGACAGACAGACAGTAAGACAGACAGAATGAGACATAGACAGACAAACAGATGGTCTGAGAGGGTGAGAGCTACAGTTCTTGAATGCGACGTCTGGCACTCCAATAGGATGACTTTACTTCCACAGTGTTCACGTGACACTCCCCCACGGCGAGGGGCTTCGATCGGTCTCGCTATTTAAGGCACATGGTGGTGTTGCCATTCCTATGGGGTTATAGGCTTTTGCAAACACAGAGCGCCATACAGACGAACAACATCACATCAGACGTCATACAAACAATTGTACATATATGAATATACAATACACATGCATCAATTTTTATAATAGGTCCTTTCCGCAAAAATCATAGCGTTCCAAGAAATTGTAATTACATTTTGATTATGATTGTATAAGTTATTGTTTCCCCTTATTGATACATGTTCTATATATAACTTGTTATGTCAGAAACTTTCATGGCCGCAATTTGTGTTATGTTATGATAATGCGAAAGGCAATAGGAAAGTTAAAGTGAAGGCTATAAATGAAATTACATCATACAAAATGAATCTTGCGTTATCTTCATGCAATACAACACTGTCAAAGCATCTACAGAACTTCCAATACATGCCATGGACCTCAAACCAGTCACACTAATCAACAATCCGTGAAGCATTGTCTAATCAAATTTGTTCAGATTCATAACCATCTTTTATAATGTCTTTATTAGTAACTATACTAGTCTCTGTAGAACTTGAGCGGGGTATTATTGTACGCACATATGGTCGTTGTTTTTATTTTTCTCCCGGTTTTTTTTTTACTTTTACTTCTTTAGGGGGAGGGGGTAAGGTAATGATGTTCGTAATTTCGAAGTGACGTTATTTCGAACAAGCAAAATTCGGATACTTGGGGGTTTGTTCATCCGAAAATGAAATATCAGGAGAATGTTTGTTTTTCCAAAGATCCGTTATTCCGAAGGCTTGTTTCTCCAAACGTGAAATGGGGTCCCTTATTTTGAAGCTACATTTCTCCGAATTTCAATAAAATTTGTTCATCAGAGAGGATAAAAAGTTCGTTAATCCGAAAATGATATAGGTCTCTCTCTATTTCGAAATCTTCATAAGCTTCGCCACTTCACAAGAGAAATGAGTTTCATTGTTTCGAAAATAAAATCAGATTTGATTGGATGTCATGCAGTAAAGATTTACTATTCAATATATTAGGAATTATTTATTTGTCAGCTGTTTGTGCTTAGAATTTTCCTCTATGTCGTGCATGATTCATCTTGATGAAAAGGAAGAGGAAGAGGAGGAGGAGGAATTGCTCAGCTGAAATCAAAATCGACAACCTTCCTGAATCAGGAAGTCAGTTTTGCATTTCTGGAAGCAAAATGTATTTTGCGCTAAATACTCACTGTGAAGACTGTATACGCAAAAGCATGCGACGCGAATGATAAAACAGCTCCGCATGAAGGTTGTGCAGAACACTATAGTTTTAGCCTAATTCGCATTATTAGGATCATCTTAGCGTTTACGTCGCAGATGTAAGCTCGCTACTTTGAACAAATACACCACAATATTCACTGAAAGAAAATGAGTTTATTTTTGAGAATTCAGATAAATTAGCCCTTTCAAAGTTTCGGAATAACGAATCCTTTTCCTTTTCCTTTTCCTTTTCCTTTTCCTTTTCCTTTTCCTTTTCCTTTTCCTTTTCCTTTTCCTTTTCCTTTTCCTTTTCCTTTTCCTTTTCCTTTTCCTTTTCCTTTCCCTTTTCCTTTTCCTTTTCCTTTTCCTTTTCCTTTTCCTTTTCCTTGTCCTTGTCCTTGTCCTTGTCCTTGTCCTTGTCCTTGTCCTTGTCCTTTTCTTTTTCCTTTTCCTTTTCCTTTTCCTTACAATCGAACGTTTGGCATCATGGACCATAGAACAACAAACCTTCGGAATAACGAACCTGAGAAATAATGAACCTTAAGCTACGGTCACAAAGGTTCGTACGAACGATGCGTTCGTACGAATGGAGTTCGTAGAGATTCGTAGATGGGGCACAGATTCTTACGGCCTTCTTACGAATTTCGTACTAACGCTTTTTAATTCGCAAGAACAAATTGTGTACCTACCCCTTACGAGTCCCACGAACGCCTTACAAACTCGAAGGGTTATTCGTAAGAACGCCGTACGGATCTCCGTTTGTAAGGCATTCTTACGAAAAACGTAAGAGCCCTCTCTGAACGACTTAAGGCGTTCTCACAATCATCGTAAGAATATAAGGCTTCAAGACTTGTCTCTCGACCCTACAAAATCTTGCGTAGTTGTTACGATGTTCGTACGACGCCTTACGAAGAGAGGGTTTCGTACGAAGTTAAAAAAAAAAAAATCTTGGACAAGACCATCGACCAGGCTACGAACCTACGAACGGTCTACGAACGGTCTACGAACGTTGGTTTCGTACGGCCTTCTTAAGAAGATCTTACGAAATTGTCTACAAATCGTTCGTACGGCGTTCGTAGCAGTTCTTAATGGTATTTGTGACCGAGCCTTTAAGAATAATGAAATATAGCCTTTTCGGGGGGTGATGGGCATATTGCTCTATGTCCCTATTGCGCATTCCCCAACTAGCCTGTCTCGATGTTTGGCCGCAAAACCCTCAAAATACCCCCCCCCCCCCCAACAATGAACAAGAATTGCCTTGAGATAACTACGGAAATAATGAAAATTCCGTTAAGTCTTTCTAAACAGACCTTTGTCGGGCTGTGATTGCCTACGGACGCGTGCAAACCGGATAGGTTTCAAGTTGGCTTCGATGAGATACAGGATAGGCAGGAGCAATCGTCTTATAATTTACTGTGCAGGGATCGATACGAACCGCAGACGGGGTAGTGTCGGGGAAGAAAGACACTTGATACCAACGTAGACGATGACTCTAGGCATCGGCTGCTCCTGTGTGGCGCCCCCTTTAAAGGGCCCCTGAAATCCAAATGCTTGTTGATTTGTGTTGATTTATGATACCCTCAACATCACTTTTGCGGTGAAACGAATATCTAGAAACATTCAATATATTTTCAACGATTTTTTTTCTTCTATTTTTCTTCAGATTACTTGGGAACGCCCACAAACAAAATCCTTCAAAACCAATATTCCTCTTGTGACTTCATCTGTCAATCATTGCTAAAATACTGAAATGCTTAACAAAAGACATTGGAATGCACCTTCCCCTCGACTCAGCATAACTTGCATGTTCCCTCGCCATGTCTTTTGTTAGTCACATTAATATCACAGAAACATGCAAGTTAAGCTGAGTCGAGGGGAAGGTGCATTCTCATGTCTTTTGTTAAACATTTCAGTACTTTCGCAATAATTGACAGATTTTGTTTGTGGGCGTTCCCAAGTAATCTGAAGAAAAATAGAAGAAAAAAATCGTTAAAAATATATGAAATGTTTCTAGATATTCGTTTCACCGCGTGATGTTGAGGGTATCATAAATTAACACAAATCAACATGCATTTGGATTTCAGGGGCCCTTTAAATCGCTATTCCACGCAAACCATGCTCGAGTTGACCGGCTTTAATGAATACTCTAAACACCAAGAAACGAAATGGTAACGGTTCCATCAAAATTGGACCCTACGCACAACAGTTATGGCATTTTTATGTTTTCACAATTTTACATAATCATTTTTTATATAATAAGTAGCGAAAACATCCCAAAAATTACCTGACATAATAATGTCAATACCTCACAGCTCTCCCAATGACCTAGACTCTTGATGTCCGCTGGATTCCATATCTATCATGAAATCAAAAAGAATGATAGTGTGTATCATTAATGCATCCAATTAATGTTGAGCTGCAAGTGGGCAGAAGTTACTTATGATTCGAGCACAGCTAGAAACAGTTGCTATGTCTATTAACATTTTATAGAATTTTGTTTTAATTTGTTCTGGTATCGTTTTCACTTACATAGAAATTAAACGAAGAAAGAAAATTAACGGAAAAATCCAATTTGTAGAGAGACTTGCCGGAATAAAAGTAATAATATTCAACATTATAATATTATAGAGCGCTTTGGAAAAAAAAAGTTTCAGATCAGTTTAACATGAAAATAACAAACACTAAAATGATGAAAATTATTACCATCAATACAGGAGCATAATAAATGCTTATCATTTGGGATATCTACACAACAAAGGCACAATGAGTTAAAGGACTTAAAATATACATTATGACTTTTTATATTTTTGACTCAACACTTCGGGACTGGTGAATATGAATAGCAATGTAGCAACAACAAACCGTTAAAATCATTCTATATGTCGAAAGGTTTTTTTCTTCTCTCCTTCTTTTTTTTTTTTTAGAAATAGTTTACCGGAATACCATTCACGTAGTTATCCTCTTTATGTATCTATGGTTAAATCGAATATACAACTCAAAATAAAAGTTGAAATTTTACTTGTTTGTCTGTTTTTTTTGTTGTTGCTGTTTTGTCACCAAGCTCTGCAAATCGTATTCGCCGTATGAGATGGGCAATAATGGGTTTTTACGATGGGATCTTGAAAAGAAAATGCCTCCGGGCTTGATTCATTCCCGGACGGGCAATGAACCGAAGATGATTTTTACCCCGCGCTCATCACCAGAAAATATTCGCTGCAGATGAAATTAATCTATCCCTCTAGCTCCTTGAACTAAGCGGAATGATATTTGTGTTTGTAAACAGTCGATATCAGATCCGGCGGGGCGAACTTGAGCCATCATCGCTCTAACGACTGCACATGTCGAGTGACCGTATTGCAACTGTGCACTGAAGCCCGTGACAACACGCCATGCCTCAGGTGTTCTATATTTTTCAATAGTATTTTTCTCTACGGTGTAATGTGCGAGAAAGATAGAGAAGATGGCCTTATATAGCTTTGAAGAAAAACTAGTGACGATGGCTCGTGATGGTATCTCGGACATTGCCTAGAAATATGCAGCACCAACCCACACACAGACACACAGGGATATACAATGATGTGATGTTGTAATTTATACACACACACACACACACACACACACATATATATATATATATATATGTATATATGTATATTAAATATATATATATATATATATATATACAATGTATATATATATATATATATATATATATACATATATTTTTATTTCAATTATGCATTGATATGGGCTCAATGCAGAATTGAACTGACAAGAGCACAAAATGCATCTTGTGCCACTAAATTCATTCTGTATGTTGATAAGAAAATACAACTCTTTTTTATAGAAAAAGTAGACATACCTAAATTCCCCCAATGACCCGTTTTCTATGCACATCCAATATATACACCCATTCTTTTTGCATCCCAGCCAATCTCCCCCAAATTGTATTGATGGTACAGTCCTCAATCTACACACACTATGTCATCTGTGCCCTACTGTGGAGCAGTCCTGAGACCCCAGATCAATGATAAGACTTTGAAAAACATTATCAAAACCTTAAGGGGAATCAAACATTTCCCCTTTTGGAACGAATTCCCCTTAGGATACCTCGTTTTCAGACGTATATTGTCCCTACGGACGCTGTTTTACTCATGTGTATATATATATATATATATATATATATATATATATGCATATATAGATAGATAGATATGTGGGTATTAGAATGTATTATGTATACCATGTGTGTACATGCAAACTATGGGTCGACAGAACGATACATACACGTACAGGTGTATATGTACCCACACATGCAGACAGACAGGTGTATAGTTGACACTAAATACCAGTGAGTTAGAATTAGACGTTGATTGATTCATTGGTGAAAGGAACTGACAGAAAATCGGTGAGAAAACTCACAATGCTTTAGCCTCATTAGAACCTATTCCTTATACTGCCTGGGGGCGCGCCGCAATGAGGCAGTAATAAAAAGACTAGATAGACAATAGAGAGGAAAATTACAACAGCAATATTCAGAATATTTGTTTTGGCGGGGAAAAGTCAGATTCATGTAAGTTACGGTCTCTTCTTCGTTTCAGTTTTCTACGTCTGCATTTCACAGGTGTATATAATTATATAAGTATATCAGCGCACAGGACAGTAATAACATGGAGCCCTAATTACCAGTATCGTGATTCATTAAAAAGAGGAGAAAATTTTAAGGGTTTAAAAGTAAAGGTAAAAGTAAGATATGTTCTGTATAGTCATAACAAATAACATCACTCATATGTGTGAGTGTGTATGCCTGTGTGCGACAACGATGTTATCCGAAAAAAAGGGCAAAACAAACGATAAAATTCACAACTACAAATGCAGTAAGTGTGTGTTTGGTGTTTTTTTTTTCAAGAATGAAAATAAACACCAGAATAGAGACGCACGGCAACAACTGGACTGTGTAACAAAATTCCATCCCCTCTCCCCCAGAGTAATGGTCAGGTGGAAATGAATCTGTCATGGAGACGTCAACCAAATGCCAACCAAACGTATTCCTGGGGAAATAATATAACACTTTAATGTCGGCTGTGTATATTATACTGCAGAGTAAACAGGCTGATGTCCGCCATGGTCTTCTTTGGCGGCATATCGCAGGCAGCAGTATCTTGTTTCACCGCAAACAGACGTAAAAGTCACTTCCCAAAATTACCAACATAAAGAATATTCATATCTTGCGTCAAATCCGTATATATGAAGAGCTTGCTTCCAAAAGACGCATAATCCATCATTTTCGATAATTTCAATAATTATATATAAATAAAGGAATATATATATACATATAACCCTTATGGCTCTTACAACACTTAAAAAAAGGAGGAAACAAAAAAATCAACAAAATCAGCACAACAAAACCAATAACTTGAGGGTTTCACCAGCATTTTTCCCAGTTGAAGCGGGGGGGGGGGGGGGTGGCTAGAATTTACCCTTGACCCAACCAAGAGTGCTACCCTCGAACCCAACCACCCCACCCAATCTTCCCGGCCCTAAAATAAGCGCCCAACACTCAAAAGAACAAAAGAGGGGGAAAAGTTCCATATCATACTTGCATCTATGTCACTTCGTTTAGGTAAAGAGAGCTTTGATATGCACGAATCGATTCTCTAAGAGAATAGAGCCTCAATATAATTATGCAAACGCTTCATGATGACAGGAGAAGTATTCTGTTGACCTGAAAAGAGACGCATTCATGAACAGAAATTTTAGTAGGATCACACGAAGACGAAATGAATTGTGTAAAGAATTTCAACTTCACTCAGCAATCCGGCAACAGAGAGTTATGTAGCTGATGAAAAGTACAAGCGGCCTGAATATTTCTTCCTGAAATTGTTAAGATGGCTGTTATGGGGTTGTTGTGTCTTGTTGTTGTTCTTCTATGTATTTTTATACACTGACGTCACAACTTAGAAAGATGATCATAACTTCTATTTCGAGGCAGATATCACGTGACAGACCGAATTCTATTTCAGCATTACTTTAACCCTCCACAAGAGTATCTAGAGTATGCTCTACTTGTAAGATTCTCGAAGTGTTTTACTCTCTAATGTAGCTCTCACATTTAGCTGAGTTCTACGTCTCGAGTTTATAGCGAAAAGAAAGGAAAAAAATCGTTGACAACAAGAAGCATTCATAAAAGCTCGTGAAAGACTCGGGACAAATCGGCGACAACCTGAACAGTTCGGGTGAAAGTCGAGAGCGGTTTCGAACAATTAGAGTATAGCAAAATTCGAGCAATCAGGTTATTGCGTTGACGTCATGGTTCGTGGATTTTGACGATTGTTTTAGATGTGCTTTGTGGCCTTTTAATATGTTTGTTTTGATTTCGTATCTTATAGATGTTGATGAAAGTATCAAAGTTAATGAGTTTGTCTTTTATGATTTTTTTTTCAGATTTCGAGTGTGGCATTTACTTTAATCATCAGACCCCCCCACCCCCACCCCCCCTAAAAAAAGAGGTTACAATAAATGGCAATGGGTAAATAAGCACTGAACACTCCCCTTGAGGAGCATTTCTAAGTTTTGTTCAGTGAGATTCTGTTCTGTTTTGGTTTGGCTTGGTTTGGTTCGGATTGGATGATTTTTTATTTTTTTTTTTGGGGGGGGGAGAAGACTAATTCAGCGTAAAGGACTGCTTCATTTCTGCGTGAATGGACTCGAAAGTACACCCGACGAAAACAGGCAGGTAAAGTCTTTACGGTATTTTATCTGTGTGGCTTGCGGGATGATCGTAAGATTGTTTTCTGCTTGGTGTGATTGGGTGGCGCATTGGGCACTCAGCCCGCAGGGAGTAGAGATGGTATCGACAAAGTCGCTCGCAGGTGATGAACAGATCTCTGATACTTGGTGATACTGTATTACTGCGCCAGCAGGCAAATTCCTCTCTCAATGGATGAAACTTAGGCCCTCATCACAGCTAGATATCCAGGGACATTAAAGTGCCGAAATTTCATTTAAGGCTTTTGTTGTGCGTGCATGCTTCTAGCAAAATTTGACGACATGTCAGACTTTTTGTTCTATAGAGCCGTCTGGGAAGTTACGAGTTACACTGTCATGTCTGTACTCCGCCATAAATGCTACACAGAACTTTATATTGGTATGTATATAGTATATTTGAATTTCACTCATATCAGCTTCATTTTCACAATAAAACGAATATATAAACAAAAAAAGCAGCCGTATTCTTCTCACTAACTTATCAGTGCTTATGTTGCTGAATCATCTTTAACACAAGGTGCGCGCGCGCGCATCCATACACACACACTCACATACACACACACACACACACACACACACACACACACACGCGCGCAAACTAATCAAGGCCCCAATAATCTCGCCAATTTCTTCCAAGTGATTCCGTTCACTGTACGAGGAGTAATCCCAAGAGTAATGGTATTACGAATCGTGATTATGCCCATGGTTTTCTTAGAAATACCAAGGAAGGCTATTCACATGGAGGTATAACATGAAAACTGACCCCGCACTACTGATAGCCCAATAAACGAGCTGACAATTGCCCCAAAGAGCCCGAAGCTTCTTTCCGATCAAGGTAAGAGGTCTTCACGTGTGCCTTGGGATTTCGTTTCAGATGATTGCCAACAGAAACGGACAATTTTTCATCAAGTTTACGACTCCAAAAGGGCAAGTCATTGTTGAAGGTGTTCAACACTCCTGAAGAAAGGGAGAAAAAGCTACAACATCACCGGGATAGTCGTCACGCGTTAGGTGGGATGGATGCTTGCTAGGAATTACCAAGAACTTTGTGCCATTTCACATTGAGGGCACAAATTCCCGACAATTTGAATTTCGTTCCTCTGACGAACTTTCCCTATCCCCCTTAAAAAAATCACAGATAGAAAACAAAACACAAACCACATTAGGTTAGAGCAAACACACGACACATTCCCAGATAAGTTTAAAAAAACCTCTACGATAAAATGCGAAACACAATGTGTAATCGTTGCAATGTTTTCATAGACGGATGAAGGAAAACTTGCTGGAATATTATGCCCAGATAGAAACGATGTCTGATATCGAAACTAAATACCGTTGTTTATATGCGCAAGAACAAGAGATGGTTTAGCTGTGGATATGATATCAGTCAGTGTCAGTCCAATCGCAATTACAGCGATACGTCACAGAGTACGTACGAGATTAACTTGAGAAGCTGTTTATCAAACGCTGAGTTGCTTTGACATCAATGCTGGTGGCTGTTTTTTCTAATATAAGCACGGCAAATTTAGAAATGACAAAGAAGACGACCCCGTGAATAAGCAAGTTGCTCGAGAGATACACCTCAAGACCGTAATGGACACAGACAACACGCCAGACCAAAACCGATCGAGTTTGATCCCAGGAGAATACAGACACTATCATCTCACTCGAAGATGTTCAGTATTGATTGTACTCTACTCCTCCTCCTTCTCCTCCTCCAGTTCCTCCTGCTCATCCTCCTCCTTAGGTACTCCTCCACTCAGCGTTTGATATGAATCTTTGGAATAATCGTCCTGTCATCTGGTCCGGAACCGGTCCATTATGACGTGACCTGGGATTGACATACCTCATGGTACGGTTTCAAGTGCCCGCTGCAGGCGGTTTAGTGTGTGTGTGTGTGTGTGTGTGTGTGTGTGTGTGTGTGTGTGTGTGTGTGTGTGTGTGTGTGTGCGTGTGTGTTAATGTGTGTATGCACGCATCCATGCAATCTTGAGGATGGATTTTAGTTTCGTATGTAATCACAGGTGTGCTCGTTTCTCATCTACGGTAGATCGTGCACCTGCGGACTAGAATTGGGGTAAAAAAGAGACTCAAAGGAACGGTCCCGCCCATTCACTTTGTCATCCGCAAGATGATATATATGAGATGATCACTTCTGATTACAGTTATCAACTACTCTTGCCATCATTGTATATCAAATTATATTCGACAACCAGAGGATTTTCACAAAGAGAGTTAGATTTCAATATGGATTGTCCAAATAAGGAAGATGTAGCTCCGCGTCTTCGTGCCAAAATTGTTGCCATTCCTAGATATTCAAACGAAATTTATCGCCTATGGAAAGCGATGTTCTCATTTAAAGGCGGAATTATCATGTTACCTGTTTCTTTTTCTCATATTCCATCGAGAAGTAAAATCTAAAAGTTCCTTATATTCTAATTTTCAAACAAAAATATATTGCCCGTAGAAAGCGATTTTCCCATTTAATGGCGTCATTATCATATCACTTATTTCCTTTATTCATGTTCCATCGAAAAGTTAATTCTATTAGTTCCTCATCTTAATTCTTCATCTGACGTCACTGAATGAACACAAAGAGGAAAAGCCACGTACACTAAGCCATTATGCATTTGAAAAAAACAAAAGGTGAAAGAGACGGAGGGACGGGGGGGGGGGGCACATCACATTATCACTTGGCACCTGCACTTGATATTTCGTAATCGGGTGCAGTGCACCAGGTGACGGAAGAGGGACCTGCATCCCCCCCCCCCCTCTCCATCTCCATCTCACTCTCTTCCCGTCTCTCTCTCTCTCCTTCTCTCTCTCCCTCCCTTTCTCTCTCTTTCTATCATTCTCTCTCTTTTAGTCCTACCTGTCCATATATTTCGTTTGACATCATCCCGTAAATCCAAGATGCAGCACTTCGATCAATTTATTTCCTTCCCAGCTAACTCTGACATTTCGCTCTGCATCTAATGTTGCATGAAGACGGGTAAATTTTCCGCCATTCGCGCCGCTCCCGTGGGGACTGGGAGAAAAGAATTTCTCCGGCACTCGTTTTGGTCTTCGAAGAGCACCCAAAAAACTAAGCAATATCCCATCCACTGTTTGAATGGACATCGCGTCACTCTCTGTCCACGTAATGAGCACGGCGTACCGTTTGGCCCGAGGCCGTCGGCTCATAATGTTCTCTCTCTCTCCCAAGATGTATGCCCTATACATTCTCAGTCTTGAATGAGTTGCATGTGAGTGCAAGCACTTGATTTTTAGTATCATCCTATTCATTCCCTAAATCACATTGTTTCCCCTTCATATATATATTTCATTTTTGTCCGTATTTAAATACCTGGGGGTGTTTCATAAAGCTGTTCGTAAAGTTACGAACAACTTACAAGCGACTGGTGATCAGTTCTGATGTGCTATACTTATACAGCACATCAATACTTATTTCAATAATTCAGCACAAGAACTGATCACCAGTCGCTCGTAAGTCATTCGTAACTTTACGAACAGCTTTATTGAATGAAACAGGGCCCTGGATACGTTTTGAGATGAAGCGAGATATGATATGATATATCATTTTCTGTTAGAAAGTGAACATTTTTTTTTCAGCAGGTAGGCATTTATTCTTTTTTTCAAATATCTTCGTGAATGAGGGTGATCATAGTCCAATAATTTTCGTTTTATCCTGACTTGATGTCTTTTTGCATGATATGTATCACTGCTGGTCATTTCCTTACTGGGCCCAGCAGTCTCTCTGAATCATTCCATCATTGGAAGGCACCCCACATTTTCACCTTGCCAACAAACGACGTGAAATGGCAGTGTTTTCACTGTTATTCAGCATTTTCCTCCTTTTTCATATAATTTTTGTTTTTTCATATCTGAAATGCAAATATTTCTGGAAAAACAAAAACAAATATAGTTAAAAGGATACGGTCGCCATTCCGCTACAAGACGTTTCTTTGCGTACCTGCACCATTATCGGCTTCTGTTTCGCGGATGAAACGAATTATGTGATGGCAGATCTAAAACTGCGGTTGAATTATCGACAAGAAAGGCAGCTGTATGCATTACTTTCACAATATCGTCTCTCGGGAACAAAGATAAAAAAGAAAAGAAAAAAGATAAGAAGTTTTCACCGGACAGAAGGTGAAAGAATTAAATCTCCTATGATATAGGAAATTCACTGAGACCACGAGCCAATGAATAACATTACCCCGAATGCCCAGGAGAAATCGTGAAAGGCAATACAAACTTGTGCACGGTTTTCTTGCTTTCTATTTTTGTTTTCTTTTACAAAATCTAATTCTAAACGCTCACGGAGTGAAAAAAAAAGTATTATCATGGATTGAGTTGTATGAGAGTGGCTTTGATGCAGCGTGCCGACAGTCCGCTCAAATAATCGATTGTGAAGTGAGAGCGAGGTATGTGTATCATTCTGCATTTACGAGTTTAGCAGCGGACCCCACACGCCTGTGGCGTATTTCAACCCGTCATGGTGAATAAGGATAACTCTAGAGTCCGATAAGATTGCTGGTTTCTTTCCCATTTTTTGCGAATTCAGGTTACTCTGATGCTAGTTTACAAAGTCAGAATACCTGTGGTAAATGTCTGATTAGCATATAGCATAGATCACAGTACCCTGAGCAAAGGGGAAGGCGGAAGTTGAGATGCAATTCGACAATTTCAAATTCAGCTCGTTGCATCCGTGATTGCCAAAATTTTATGCTTTAATCCTGACCTCGTCCCTTCTCGTAGAATTCTCACCAGCTGCAAGTTATCCGTCATCGGTGTGTTAACATATAGTATAAGTAAATAGTTCAGCAGTTCTGAGCACAATTACCATACCTTTTTTCAGCTAGTTCTTCTAATATCGGACCAGCTGCTGTCTTTGACTATAAGCCAGTTCGGAGTTAGCTCATGCACTGCAAAAAGTCCGGTGTTAAATAGTGAACAAGAAGCTGGTGTTAAATTTTCGGTGCTCATTTATGGTGTTAAATTAACACCTACGGGTGTCATTTCCAAATTTGAAACTGTTTTTTGAAGAGTTTCTTAGCAACTGCACTTCTTGTTGATTTTTTATTTAAACAAGACGATCAAGAATTTTACATTAAAATACTAGATTTTTGAAAAAATGTGAAAATAAATTTACACCAAAGTAACACCAGCTGGTGTGGTCCTTTATTGAAGCTGGACGGGTGTTAAAACATTGATATTAACACCAACAAATATCAAATCAACACCATGTGGTGTCATTTTTGAATAAATTTATTAACACCAGTACAGTGTCAAAATAACACCGGGTACAGTGTCAAATTACACCACGAAGTGTCAGGTGAACACTTTTCAACACCATCACAGTGCATTTTTAACACCTGTGGGTGTGGTCCTTTATTGAAGTTTGATCGGTGTTAGATTTAACACCCGTGGTGTTAAATCTAACACCGATGTTTTTACAGTGTGGGCGCATTGGCCCGAATGAACTTTCTTTTTTTTCTCAGTCGGTTAGGGGCACTTCACTCGTTTTCAGAGCGACATATTTCATAAGGTTAACGTAACGACTTATGGTATTCATTAATCCTGTTCAAATAAAGAATGAACATGCGTAGACCAGACCGTCAAATTAACACTTGGGAAAGCATCCATTTCATTGTCTTGCATTGAATGTCTTAACAATCTCTTTCCATTGATACCGCCAAATATCACTTTTGCTGTCAGGTGGGTGTGCGGGCGGGCAGCATTTATTAGGATTTCATGAATAATCATTACACAATGATACATCACTAATGCTTATTCCAGTGAATTTAAAAACCAACATGCCTGTTGGTCCGAATGACCTTTTCTTCTGCTCTTGCGCAAAGTGGAACTGCGAACTGGCTTTTTGTCTTTGACAATCTGCTAGATATGAGCATTTTGTGTTGTTGTTGTTGTTGTTGTTGTTTTCGCTGTTATTTGTTTTTAGGCTGGGAGCTCATTATTTTGAGGTGGCATTTTGATCTTAGGATAAAAGTGACAAAAAAACATGGTTAAATAACAATTGAAAAAACTATGAAAATTGAAAAACAATAATGATAATATAATCATACTCTTCGAACAAGTTTTATGCTTGTTTTGGTATTTTGGTTCAAGGTTACATTGCGTATGCAGTTACCTTTTATGGTGACAAGTGTCGAGGGACTTCCTAACATTTTCTGCTAATAGTATTAATACGAAGCATATATAAGATGCTAGAGTGAATCGGGAAGGTTAAACCTTGCCATAGCGACAGTATGCCTGTTTTTCTCCACACTCGATATCTATTCTTTCATTCTCTCCCTCTATTACCCATATCCCCCCCCCCCTCTCTGAGCACGTTGAGAGGGATATTTTCATTATGATGTTAATATCTGGCTACTCGATCATCTCCTCCGGCTTTGCTGATTTCTTCTTTTTTTTCAGTTCTGTTTCTCAGGGAAATCACATCATGGAACTTACGCCCTCTGCGTGCCTAAATTCATTGGCTTTGTTCTTGATAGGAATCGCAGAGAGAAAAGCCCTGACACCTCCGGCGGGGAAAAGATGAAACCATTGCTGGGAACCATGGAAATGAAGATGACAAAACACGGGGGTTCACAAAGCCACGATGATTACTTCAAAGGGTGCATCGCGCTACGGCCTTACATCAAGATTCTGTGCGTGTATCGAATTCCCAGAGCGAGAAAAAGTTCCGCAGGAGGAAAAATATGATATGTCGCTTCGTCAGGAGAAACAAAGAAGTTGATAAACAGACAAAAAAAAATCGTATCAACTCTATAACAGTCGCCCGAATGGAAAGGCATCAGCAGTACAAGACGTGCAAAACAAGCAGAACTAATAGAGACTTGACGTTCATCATTATATTACGTTTCACTTCAGCCTGCGGGAAAGATGCAATCGTTCAATTGCACATGAGATGTTTCTGCAGTGGTTAAGAGTGTCGGGTTAAATGTTGGATTCCAGCGGTATCATGCTTGAAATCATCTCTCCCTCACTTAACGTGCCTAAGCAAAGTAACACGCATTACTTACATGTTTGTTTTTGTGGGTTTTCTTTCAGCTCAGGAGTGAGTAGTAACCTGAGAAAATAAAAATCAGATAAATAACTTCTTTATTCATAAGGAGTGTATCGAGATCCTTAGGTCTACGTAACAATAGGAAGTTTGGTAAAAGTTTGCCTATCAGTAAATATATATATATATATATATATATATATATATATATATATATTATGCACTTCAGTGCGATATCCTTAATGTCCTCCGCTTCCCCCTCCCCCTTCTAAATCTGAATACGCACTTTCTCTATTGCTTTAAGTATCGTGAGGGATCAATTTGCATTCTGTTGGTTTTGTCATAAATCATGGCCTTCAACCTTCTCATTATCACCACTTCAAAGCACCATTCACTTTGCATGCAACATTCTTGCCGGCGGGAACAACAGAGTTAATGCGCTGTCGCGCCTGCCTAATGGTTTGCATGTTATCCGCATCAAAGCGCATTGTAAAATTTCTTGCCTCGAAAACTTCCTTCTATACCATGTATACACTCCCTCGAAACGCATTCTCTTTATTATACTCCGGCTCCTCAATCTAGCCCCCATCATACTCTCATTTTTTTTTCTCCCAAATAGCCCATGCCTAGATATCTGGGGCAGTTTTAGGGGGACGAATATTCAGCAGGTGTTCTCGGAAAAGATTTGTTTACTGCTAAGATATCAGCATGAATGGATTTCGCCCGTGGCGGCTGTCGAAAATCCTGACGGATAGCATACGCATCATTTTAATAAGAAAGCGTGGGAAGGGGCTGGTATTGTCAGGTGCATTGTCGATTTTAACAACAGGAGGTAATTTGAGTGTATAATGTTTTAGCTGTGTCGCTGGATATCAGGCCCAGCGCATTGCCAAACTTACAATGATTCATGACAATATATATATTTCTTCTTGTCCATCGCTCTATCAATAATCAGTTGTGTCTGAGCTCATTAATCTCTCAATTTTTCCATAGTTCTCAAGTTTGAGCTTTATTATAGTATTTTACTGTTTGTTTTTTTTTTTATTTCTGGATTTTATTTACCAGAGCGAAGCATTATCCTTTTTCATACGTCATAATAAATTTTTGACATCACAAAAGCAAGCATTTTTAAAAGCATTCAATGGCAGTAAAATTACCAGGCGTTTGATCCCTTTGGGACTTTACCATTTCACTGCTTTTCATCGTAAATGTAAACTGACCATGTATTTCATTGTCAGAGACTCCAACTCTCCCGTTTTCGACGGGAGATCTCCCGCCGAAAACCCATTTTTGCAAAATCTCCCGTTTTCCCGCTTGAGATTTAATTTCTCCCGCCCTGGCTCTATGTCTCCCGTTGGAAAGGATTTCTTACTTATTGCTATCGTATGTTGAAAAAATAAGCCTTATAAACACCAGGGACCATCTGAACCCTAGGAACTTCGCGCTTCGCACACATCAACTTGGAGTCTCCCGTTTGCTAGGGGTTTCTGGCGGGAGAATCTCCAGATCAGAAGGTGCTTTGGGTTGGAGTCTCTGCATTGTATTTGTAGTGACATGGTGGATACACAATGCAGACCACTGAACATTTTTAAGGCAAATATGAAGACGGCTGATTCATAGGTCTTTCCTCTTTCCTCACTGTATGATTTGATTTAGTGGGTAGAATTTCAGAAATAAAAATGGAGAGAAACGAACAGAAATGGCTAAACTTATTTCTGAATGGAAACGAAGATTTTGACATCAGTCCCCGAGAAACACCGTCAATCACATGGAAGTATGCTTCGCGTATATAGCCACTTTACCTCGAAACAGCATGGCTGGGTACTACCGTAATATGACAAATTGAAATGCCCTGCTTGAAGGCTATTACAGTTTTGAATGTAGGTTCCACGTACATACTCACATTGATACTTTAATCTGTATTCCGTAGTAAGAAAAGTGCATACAGGGCGCACATTTTCCATTCGCTGTTTATACACACCACTATTTACAGACTTTTTTTTTTTTTTGGAAAGCGTATTGGAAATGTACCAGAATTAAAACAAGAAACAATAAAGAATCAAACAACCTTGAGCATAACTATGTCTCAGAATCGGTATGACAGGAAACAAAACAACTGGTTGACATGGGCTGCTCTCGCGGTAGGCGGAAAGAACTCCTGACAAAATTGCGCCAACATGGTCATGCTATTTCCACTCCATTCAGCGTATTCAACTTCTGCACTGATTGATGCGTCCTCCACCATTTTCCTACGTACGTACACACGAATTGCTTGGAATATTTAGTTGTGCCTTGATAAAATAATACGTCTTTCCTCTGTCTGAAACGCATACTCAGTATAGAAGTAGGTGCGATATTTCTTAAGAATGATATTAACTTTTTTTTTTCGTTCTTGTCAGTAGTTATTTGTAACTGGAGCACTGGATTTGGAAAAGAATCACTTTCGCCTTCAACGGCGGAGAAAATGCGGAGAAACTTAAATCACCCGGCGGTGCCATTAACCTTTCTCTTCGCAGGTCGACGTCCCCAATGTGTCCGAAACTGACAGCATGTTCTCCAGGCTATAAAACTCGAAAGAAAATAACCTCTTTGAAATGTAATGGTCTCATCTATTATGGATATTCAGTTGTCAATGATAATAGATTTCTCCACCTAGCCTTGCCGTTGCCTTGATAGGTGAATCACGGAAATATGTCATGCTTTTTTAATCCTTTTAATCCAATGAGAAAAACGTGAAAACGAAAGAGCAGTATCAAAACTGACACTAATTGAAAAAGAACAGAAGTTGAACATGCGATGTGATAGTTGTATTTATTTGTATTTTCTAGATGTTTTTTATCAAGGTGGATTGTAATTCAATCAGTTCATAATCAGATGCGTTCAACCTTCCTCATCATTATTGTCAAATCTGATTACCCGGAAAGAGAGGTCATACTTAATGTATACTATTATTTAAAGATTTTGTATCCCTTTTGCAACCCCCAAAATCAGATTCTTTTCATGATCTCATGTATTGTTAAAGTAGGTTATTCAGACCTCTCCTAAGAGTAATGAAATTTGAAACTTCTGTACGGTGGACGGGGATACAATTTCCAGTGAATCTATTGGAATCCCGGAAAATTCCAACCCTTGTTCTCCGTACAAAAAAAGGAGCGTATTCTCGCCTGACATTGGGTTAGTCTTTAAAGTATTTTATAAAAACTCTGAGGTGTATACCATGAAATAATGACAAAACCTAAAAAGACACGATCATCTACCAATTCGAAATTCCCACCCCCCCCCCCCAAAAAAAAAAAAAACCAGAGATGATATTACAGTCAACATCCGGCTTACAGCGCTATCTATGTACATGGAAGCCTATTCCCCTTCTTTAAATCTTAGAATTGAAAGAAAGGTCACAATCAATCCAGTCTAATATAAGAGAGATTATCATTCCCATAAGATTAACACATCTTCGCATTTCTCTTGGAGGCAGAATTCCGTAACGTTGTGTGACGCGATATACAGTATATACCATGTATACAGTGCTGGATTATCGAGCGCTGCTCCTTCCTTTGTTTCATCTCTACGCTGTTGGATCTACATAGTAAGGCATTATTGGAAAACAGATATAAATGTTGGGGGACGACACTGTCCTCGGATGGAATGAGAAACGGGTCAAAATCAAGCCGAAGTAATAAACTTGACCCGTCGTTAAATAACTTGGCGCCATGCTACTGACATTATACTCTGTGAGACGAGGACCCAGTGGTCTTTTCTTTTCCATTTCTGCTAGCGATATCTGCATCTATCCATCTATGCACACGTCAGCACATTCATCACAAAACGAGAAATTAGAGACGTGGATATATGAAGACGGAAGTCTTTTTTATTTGATTGTCAAAAGGTGTGAGGAAAGCTAGTCGGAATACTTAATAACTCAAAGGCTATTGTTTGGGAGCTACAGAGAAAGCGCGGTTCTGGAAGCATTTACAATTCGAGGAATTTCCTTGGCGACACACAGCACGCATCTTCGACCGCACCTTCCGATTAAATATTGATCGATCTTGTCGCTTTCAATCGATGGACATGTGGGGCCGCCAAAACCACCAAAGAAGAGGACGCCAAAGAGAGATACAGAAAGAGAAGAGAGAGAGAGACAAAGAGAGAGAAAGGAAGACAGCGCGCGAGAGAAGGGATTTTATTGAAAAATTCACGACTCCTAGATGCATTTGGATAGCTGGTCTGAAATCGACGGTAAGTGAGTTTTGGTCGGGGCATCGGGGTAAATAAATCGCCACAAACGTTCATATAGACATTCTACCGCCACCCCCCCCCCCCTTCTCCCAATCTTCTAGTAGTATCGTCCTTCATCCTCCAATGAACAGATCAATGTCCAGCAGTTAACACGAAGATGACTGTGCCCCCCGCTTCAAGGTGAACTTCTGAGGGATGTGAGGTTTTCCTCTCTTTTTTTTCTCTCTCTCTCTCCTTATTCTGCTCGTGTATTATGCGTCTACGAGTACTGTTCGTGTAGATTCCTGCCTATGTATGTCTGTGTCAATATGTGCTCAGGGAACTGCATGCAAAACATTTATGTGGGATCATAATTTTATGTTTTAGTCTAGAGGCATAGTTTACAGGTGCATAACCATGTAGTCCAATATATCAGACCAATTGTTCAAATTTGTCAAGAAGCACCAAATTCGGCACATTGTGTAGACTGACATATTCTAAGCAGATGTGGCTATGCAGCCTTTCAAAATTCTGCTGTCTTCTCCCGTTGCCATGGTAATGATTTCTTTTTTTATATATAGTTCCAATTGTCCCATATATACTAGGGTGTAAAAACAAAACAATGCTGGGACATACAATGCGTATGCACAGTAAGTGTCAAACTCTATTTCTAGTAGCACGTGTCATCGCAGTCAAAATCCCTGTTATCTCGATCGCAGTAGTAGTAAAGTAAAATAGTAAAGACAAATTAAATCAGTTACGTATAACATCAAGTTGAAGACATGATGTTGAATGACGTCGTGTCAGAGATGGGCTACGTATACTAACATATTGATACATGTATTCTTAAATCGATTTGTAAGGCACTCATGCGTATACGTAATCAGTTCCATCATTCAATTACCGTGGCAACTGTCCTATCAGGCATGACTTTTACCTTGAAAACGAACATTTATATTGTAAAAAGTCATAATTGGAAATATGTGTTCTCCATGATGTGTTATGTTTAGATATAAAAATGCTCTCATTTAAATTGCAATAAACATTCGCAGACACTTCAATTATGTTCATACTCTTTTTAAATAGATATATCTTATATACTTTCTGGAATTTCGGGTGTTACCCGAACTTTTTATCATTTCTATGACCTTGAACGACTAAGATTTCGACTGCATTTGAACGGGTATTAGTAACTCCAAGTCTTGGAACTGCTAGTCATTTTCGTCACATGTCATCATAGAGAATCACATGTTATTTTTGGAAAAAAAATGGCAACCGTTAACGGGGCTCATTATCCAGATCTGCGAAGAATATATGTCAATCTACACACATTTGTTCCGAACTTGATGCTTTCTGACCGACTTCGCCGATTGTTTTACTTTGTCGCTGGATTCAATTAAAATATGATGTTGAAATTTGTTTGTAAAAGAAAAGGAAACGGAGATTGAGTGATATTTAATCCCATGCGCTTGCTCAGCAAACAAAATCTTAGGATGATGGTAAAACATTAGTCCTGACGTTGTTCTACGTCCCACCTCGTTTGCTATTACATCTTGTTAATTTAGACCTTGCATGTAGACGCCTGAAAGAATGACGTGTTGAATCCCCTTCAATCATGTCAATTTAAACCGATGTCGTTTTAATCAACAGTTCGTAAACGCCATTATCTGTCGGATGTCCCTGCAAATCAAAACATTCTTCGATCAATTCCATAGGTTTATTTTTTTTTCCATTAAAATCCTTCCTTGCCTGAAACAGTTAGAAATACTTTCCTATGTCGTCCTTGTCAGAACATTGTATGATATCAAACAAAATCAGTCAAATGAATACTATGAGATGACTCGTGACGTTACAAATTATGAGTCATACTTTCCTAGATTTTTCTTTTTCAATGCAATAAAGAGGAAACGAATACATGATTTAACTGTGAACAATGTCCAATTCTATCTGCAGAGTTATAAATTGACAAGCAAACACAAATTATATCAGTTTCGAATCATATTTGCTATGACACTTAATTTATCTGCGTTCTCGGTTTTGTCGTTTCAACGTGTAGGGCTATTTACCGCATGGCACGGCCACCTTGCCCTCCAATAAATGTAACAGAGGCAGCGCTTAAGAGAATTATCCATCTTCCAGACATTGCATCACTATGTCACAAGACAAAGTACTCTCCCACTGCAACCAAAGATTCTCGTCACGTCGTCACCACTGTGACTGACTTTCCCCGACACCACTTACAAATGATGAAACAAATTCTTTCCTCACTGTGCAAAATGTTAACAAGGTCAATGGATCAGATATTTAATATATGTATATATACATATATATATATATATATATGTATATATATATACACATATTTATTTATTCTTTTGTTTATATGAATATACATGTACATATTCATCCACACGTATATATGAATACACATTACTTTTAAATGTTAAATGCACATGTACTTATTAGATTATCATGTATACGTATGTAGCTTTCATGTTTCCATGTAACTAATATGACTAACAAAAGACATTTCAGAGAAATATGCATGTTACTTGTATGATTAGCAAAAGTCACTACAGAGAAACATGCAAATTATGCTCCCTCTAGGGAAAGGTGCACTCCAACGTCCTTTGTTAATCATATACACCAGTACTTTAGCGATTATGACGTCACGAGCAGAATCTCGGTTCGGAAGGTTTCTGTTGGGTGTATCCAATTGACATGAAGAAAAACAGTAGAAATATTATTATTAAACATACGATAGATATTCATATATCATTTTGGCCACGTAAATGATGATCAGGAAATTATGATTCAATACAAGTCAACATGCCTTTGTTCTGCATAGTCTCTTTAATATTCAATGTAACCTGTCCTGGGCGACTGACAAGTATGATCGGTATACGCACGGTGTTTTGTTTTTTATTTGTTTGTTTTGTGTGTGTGCGTGTGTCTGTCTGTGTGTGTGTGTTTTGTTTGTTTTGATTTGCCTTTTACACCCGTCATACTGGACATCCAAGAATGCGTGTGAGGGGCTAATTTCTACTGCTTTTGATACGTGGACGATGATTCATTACTGGAATTGAACGAGCTTTGTTTTCTATTGTAGATAATTATACATAATAATCATGCGTGCAATATTCACCAATACACAACAGTCTTGCTGTTTGTGTGTGTGTGAATGTGTGTGTATGTGTGTGTGTGTGTGTAAGAACAGAATAGACCAAACTTACTTCACGTATAGTAGGTGATTTAATGCCACCGTGTGACGATCCCTCTATCCACCAATTTTACACTCTGGGCGGATGTTGGATATATTGATAATTATTGATAACATTTTGCATTGCCAATTTTCTCTTCCCCGCTGCGGTGACACAAAGCGTTCCTTTAATAATTGAGTGGTCACGTACCACTAATGGAGCTGACCTCTGCTTAATCGGTCTTAATAGAATTTTCATTCATCTTATATTTCAAACAGAAATGGAGCGCCAAGCTGCACATTTTCAACGGTTCTGAAGTTCGTGTGAACTGAAAAATAGTGATTAATTCCGTCGTCACACTTATTTCCCCGTTGTTGGAGGACACATGATTTCCCTTGACAATTGTAATCACAATATTAGCAAATAATTCCTTTCACACTTTTTAGGTAGTCACGAAGGCCTTTTCTTTGCTATTATTTATTAACACGTGGGGTGTTGGTGGCTTATGCAAATCACCCCCCCTTCATTCCCCCCCCCCCCCTTTTGCCTCCCAATTCCCTCGTTATTTCGTACTTTGCAAGGACTCGTGAATCCACAGCCAGTAAAGAGTTAATCTGAGTTTGACTTTCCGATTATCCAACGATTCGTGACTTGCACTAAATTATTAGCACGAGGAACAGCTTCCTAAATTAGTTATTGTTTCTTCCTTTGATAACAGTGAAGGCCTAGCCTATGATATTAATTCATTGAAGAATTGATAATACAGACGCCTAACATTAATGCTTAAAGGAACAAGTAAAAACGGTTCAATGACATTTGCTCCTGCGACGAAATTTTGCTTCCGTGGAATATCTGCACGCTAAGCCAAACATAAATTCTACCCACAAACGTTACCATAACCCTTATCCTAATCCTCTCATCAAACTAAACCTAAAACCCTTTTACCACTCTAACCCTAACCCTATAAGTCCTTCCAGAAAATAAGACCGGAGCAATTGTCGCAGGAGCAAATGTCGCGTCACCGTAAAAACACTTGGAACTACATCTGCAGCTAATGACAGACAGCTAAATGTCCATGACGTAATTTTTGGAACTTCCATGGTAAACATGAAACCTAAAGTTGTCTGAATGGATGTGCTTTATTCGCCTATCTACACATCCGCTGGCTTGCGTTCTGCGCGGATCTGTGGAGATGTCCCGAATTTAACCTTCAATGAGCAAGGTTACGAAATCCCTCTTATACACTCGATTGAATCACCCTTGTATGTGTGCAAGACTGTGACATCTTCACGCCTGAGTGGTTCGTCTTACCTTGCATTAAAGTCACGATGGGGGAGGGGGGAGGGGGCACACAAGTAGAATGAAAAACACTTGGAATAGCTCCGCAATTACAATTAAGCTTATGAGCATGAGGCACTGACGGGTTATAAATCTATGGTAATGGACTCAATATTATGAAGTAATTTACCATCTTCATTAGATCGTCTTATCGTGCAAGTGATTTTATACTCATATTTCTGAAGTAAATTCAGATGTATTTTCGAAGTAGACTAGGTATGTTATGTATAAAGATTTTATGCATGCTCTGCTCACATTATGCCCTGAATAGCCACAAAGCTTGCCGGAGGCTTGCCCTACTTAGCAACAACTAAGTGAATTCCTGCCTGTGGTACTTAATGGGAGAGAGCAGGTGACAGGCTGTAGGAAAAAGAAACATCCAGACATTATAATACGTAACAGGAAACGGTCTACTTGGTCAACATCGTGTTTCAAAAGGTGCCAAAAATCGGTAAAAAATGAGTAGGGCAGATCCTTGTAGGAAATAATTACTCATCAACCTTCAGTAATGTCATTCATTTGTCAATCGATTTCGATTCGATTTCGATTTCGATTTCGATTTGTGTGTGGTAATCGGTGGTGTATGCACTGAAGTAGTAATGGGACTACAAATATAGATATAAACAATTATAAAATAAGGCATAGAGGTACTAAGAATGAAACACGGGACAAAAAAAAAAATTGCAAGTCGAACATGTCAGTTTCTGGTTTACTACGGGATACATTAGCAACAGACACCTGTCCTGACGTAGTTGGGATTTTTGTGTCCTAGATACGTGAAGGCAATCAAGAAACAGTACCAGTGTCAAAGAATCCCTATAAATCCCGAAAGTATTGAGCAGGTCTAACCGAATTTGATGAGCAGGACGCCGTATTATTGAATATGTGGCGCTTTAAAAATCCTCAGAATCCGAAGATAATTACCTTTTTAACACGATTGCCCTCTATGGGCAGAAAGCTTCAATTTTGCATTGTGCTAGGGGCAAGTTTTAGCCAACTTTAACATTGCGTCATCAGAAGCAAAGCTTATTATCAGTTCCATTTTAGACCCAAAAAAAAAAACGCCTTTGGGTTTGTATCGTTTTGTTTTTTCCCCCTGATTCGCTCTTATCCATCTATGCATCCAAGAAAATGAATTTCGTTACAAGTACCTTTGTCAAAAGCAATCTCTGCCAACCTGCCAACCTCTTACTGATTCATGATTGTGCAATAATTCACGAGAGAAAATATATGATGCAATATTGTGTATGCGTGGTCTGTGTTTGTGTGTGTGTGTGTTTGTGTTTGTGTGTGAAAGTTCTCTAAAAATTGGAGTGCTACTACAACAGACGAAATCAATGATTTATCCCTTTTTTCCCCCTTCGCAAGAAGAAGAATTGAGATTCATGGATTGTTTGACAGACATTGATTTCCGATTTGGGAGAGCAAAAAAAAAGAGAAAAAAATAGGCCTTCCTACATGATATCTCCGTTACACTAGATTTATACTATATCATATTACAGCAATATCAAGAGCTGGCTATAATACACGCATATTCTATCACAGCGTCATTGAGGACAACATTTCATGGAGAGCCTTGTTTAAAACACTGAAACATGAGCAGTAAAAATAATAATGCGAAGGGGATAAAACAGTTTCGATCATATTCAAGATCGCAGGTGATGCTATACCAAAGCTAAGTGCATGCTGAATACCATTGATTATGACAATGGTCCTTCGGAGCTCCCTCTAACTCCATCGCTAGCCCTATGTGCCTAATGTAATCGGAAGTGTGCGCATTTCATCTCGGGGAATTATCATAGCTAGTAGCCGACTTGTTAACATTTGAACCTCAGTCACGTCAGTACGCTCATGCACAGCATATTTTGATAATCTAGATGACTTTTATGTAAGCATCAAAATGGAAAATCGCGTTACAATTTTTTAGAGTAACATTTTCTTCAGTCCGTCCCTCGTCAAACTTAGAACCTCATTTGTTTATTTATTTATTTATTTATTTATTTATTTATTTATTTGTTTATTCATTTATTTATTTATCTGTCTATCTATCAATCTATCTATCTATAAATTTATCTATTTATTTATTCATTTATTTATTCATTCGTTTGTTCATTTATTTATTTATTTATTTATTTATTTATTTATTTATTTATTTCTACATTTATTGATTGTGCCTTCTGTTAGTCACTTCCTAATCATGAGACGATTTACTCAATTCACTAAAGCAAATAAGCTTTAAGAAGAGGAGGATCTTGGTGACACAGACTTCACGTGCTGAAGGGAATCCCAGCTGACGTCGGAAAACTTTAATGATCACGTGACATATTCATGCCGGGGAGCCTCATTTACTTTAAGTGTCGCATCTCCGCTCCGTAATGAATCTCGTTTGGAAATAATTGACCTTTCCCCCACGCGTGTACTGAGGAAGTTCTGCCTTAGTTGTAAACTGAAAAAAGGAAAAAAAATCGCAATGGAGCAAGGAGAAGTAGGTTAGGAGGCTGACTGGCTTTAAACAGATGATCTAATGGAAGTGAAGAGAGATGCATTTGTAGGTAAATGCACATCTATCAAGTAGAAATGACAAATCAAAGTCCAGAAGATCAAAGTCTTTGTGCACCCTTCGCAGCGTGGCGTCAGAATACTTTGAGACGAGTTACACTTTGTTCTTCACTGGGTGCACGAAAGTTGCAGAAGTTGATAGTCGAGTGCACCTTTAACGGAATATCGCGCAAGACACTCGTCGATGTATTTTGGTGTTCCATTAAAGACCACTTTGTAGATCTGTAGAAGGAGTTTGAATTAGATTCTATCCTTGACTGGCAGCCGGTAGAGTTGACTAGTCCTAGGGGCTGAATGAAATGAAGGACATGAAACACATTCTGTACTCTCTGAAATCGATTAACAGCAGGTCGACTTACTCTACCAAGTAACAGCTGAAAAAAAAAAACTGCAGTAGACCCGTCGTGATTCTATTGTAGGTACATTATAGCTCGGACAACTCTCACAGCAGCATGGCGAGTATAGATTCCTAGTAGGTATGTTAGCGATTTGTCCAATTGCATGTGTGTGAATAAATCATGTTCTTGTTAATGGGGGAAAATATTTCCATTTCGGATTTATTACGATACATGAGTACCTGTATGCCCGTGTTTGCGCATGTGTGGCAGTCGGCAAAGTGACATTTGATTCGACGTCATCATAATGAAGGCCTTTTTTTTGGGGGGGGGGGAGGGGGGTGTCACTGTATCGGGATGTTTAAGATTGAGGAGGATCTTGTAGGTTATCTGTTCAGGTTGTCTGTGTGAAGTTTTGTTCAAACTAAAGTCCGAGTATCTCTTCCGAGTCGACTCCACAGCCGAAAGTCATCTCGCAATTTAACCTCCCCTCTCCTCCACGCCCAAGGTGATGGGCAACTGATGGAGGATTTATTGGATCATGGAGGACTTATGAGACTGCATGCATCACCATGGTCTCTGGTTCATCAACCGCTACCGTTCACATCATGAATGAGGGCTCAACCATGCCCTGTACCGCCAATGTCACGTCCCGAGTGTTGACACTTGGGACCTATTCCTCACCCTGCATCTCCTCTTTTCTCCCTCTTCCTCCTCCTCCTCCTCCTCATCATCATTATCGTCCCTGAGATCCGAAGGTGTTCAACCACGAGCACAGTGAAAAAGATGGTGCAACTTAGAAAAAAAAAAGTGATGCGGGAGGAAAAAACCCCCACACAATTGACGATCACCGTGTACACACATGCACATAATTATTATACACTAAATTGTGTCTTATACATGACATAATACACAGATATACTCACACACACATACACATATATAATTATATATATATATATACATATATATATATATATATATATATATATATAAGTATACATATTATTTGTGTGTTTGTTGTGTGTATATGTCTCCCATTTATAGAACCCACAGATATCATCATAATTATATAACATATAAAATAATATAAACATATATTTCTAAGTAAACTTGTTGCAATGATCAAGATCTCCATCGTGCCATGTCATAGATGCTGTTGCTACTGCTGCTGCTGCATTTGCTTTGCTTTTGTTTGTTTGTTTTTTATTCGGCTGTCTTTGAAAGAAGGTTTCTGACGTGAATTAAACTAGCAACGCATTACTCCTTTTCCGCGTTTGGTATTGATCGGCAACTTCAGCACCGGGATTAAAGATGAGGGTAAGCTAGCCTAATGTGCGGATTGCCCCCGCAGATCGATATTTAGGTGACCACTTCACTTCGTTCCCACGTTACTTCTGGGTTAAAGTATGTAAAATTCCTTTTCTTTAACTTTATCGCGAAATAAACACCTTTGCATTGCCTTTCATTCCCCCTCCATCTCTTTATTTGCACTTTGACACAGTCGTCTTCTCTTCCAGCCACATGGACATGTGGACTGGGTTTGGGTTTGATTTTTGCGAGCTGATCAAATCGTAAATCCGCAAGCCCACTTCTCTGCGCTTCTCTGGATATCATGTCTTTCCCTATGACGAGTCAACCGGCTCGAGTGTTTTCGCAGGCTTTAGCAAAGGCTCGATTGTTTGTCTGGGTTTTTTTTCCCCTCCTCGCCTCCTTCCCAATTAATCTGACACAGACAAAACACACACACACACACACACACACACACACACACACACACACACACACGCACACACACACAGACACACCATTTTTTTCTTTTATATCCATAAACTAACCAGCACATTAATGATTAAAAAACTTCATATGCCAATTCATTTTAATGGCGTTGCTTTTTTTTTACCGATCAAGCTTGTGGGATAGATGGGTCTTGGGCAAAGAATTTGTGGAAGCATGATGAGCTGCGAAGACGAAATCAGACGCCGGGGAGTTGCGGGGGAAGGGAGAAAAGTTCTGAAATATCAACTTATTCTCTATAAACCCTAAACAGCTAAAAAAAAAGAGGACCAAAACAAAGAAGAAATCATGATTTTGAATTTCTAAATGTTTCATTATTTTTTACTTCTTATCTGCAGGATATGCGCATTCATGTCTTCATTGATCGGAGCCCCTAAATCTATAAACTGCGAACATTATTAGCAGCAACAGTGGAACTACTATGCCCGAGAACAATAGACTATATTTATGGTTTATCTGCCAGCGATGAAGACAAAATTTGTGTTTGCAGTGACTGTTCTTTCGATCTAGTTTTAGGCACCCTTAGGTATAGCAGGAAAAAACCAGTTTGTTTGGATAGGGTTACCTGATTTCTTGGTTTCCGACCGATTTTCTCTATTGCGTGCTCGTGTTGACTTTTAATTCTTCTGGTATTTGCTTTGACACTTATGCCCTCGGGTGTCACTGGGATCTCAACTAGCCAACAATCATTTCTGCTGGGGTTTTTTTTCCGAAAAAAAATCTTATCTCGCATACTCAGACACGCAGGTGTTTTCGCCACTTTTTACACTTTGCTCCATTTTCTGTGACATTTTCAACAGGTTTATTTGCTATTAGCGATTTACGATTACGGCTATTGATTTACACGCACAGCAGAAGGAAGAAAAAGACAATTTTTTATATGTACTGTAGAACTCTTCATAAATGTGTTCTTTCACTTTCAAATTTAATGGTCAGCAACATATTAAACCATCAACATATTATTACCGTGCGAGGACAGACACCCATTAGCAATATGATGGTGGCATTTTCTAACGTCATTTGGAACATGTTTAAGTCGAACTGATTTTAAGTCCGAATTTTTGTCATTTTTGAACAGTGCATAATACAAACGAAAAAAGAGACGAAACAAAACAAAAGCAAAACCAAGAAAAACATCAACAACAACAAAAGCAGGTGAATTCTGAAAATTTAGAATTATCTTTGATATCAAACTTTCCGTTGAATATAGATTCAACCAATCGTGCTCAACAATGAATCCTAAAAAATGAGTAATTTTGTTATCAAACTTTCTCTTAAATATAGATTCAGCCAATCGCGCTCAACAATGGGCGCTAAAAAAAAATCATACGTTTAAAGGTACAACGCGAAGTTAATTCCTAATTTCCGACATACGTAGAAATTGAATTAAACTGGCGTTTGTTGTCATTGCAAACACGCCCGTCGCTTTCGAACAATGACAAAGACATGAAATCATTTACCTCTCATCCTTCATACAGAAGGGTGCAACGTGTTTATACTTTACTATATCGGTGTAATTAAGGTCACGTGCTCATGAACGGCAATGAACGCGCAGAGCTTGACTCAATAAACAGTAATTACACACAGACTTCGGCAACACTGAACCGAAGGTCGCGATGCTAACCGTTGCGTGACGTAATCACGAAGGGCGCTTGTCATCTCAATTACCGTTCCGCATTGAGGCAAACTTCACATTTCGTAAAGAGGCGCGTTTTACTCCATGACATGTCACGTGATCCTACAATATTGCATGATATTGCGAGGACAGTGCTGAGTCCGCCAGGTGCACCAGCCCTTTAATGTGAAAGAAAAAACTACCTCATGATTGACTGAATCTTTCGATTTGTCGATCATGTCGATGTATCGGTAAGCCGTGACAAACTAACCTGCAGAATTTTGAACAAAATGGTATTAAAGTAATGGTAACATTATGGAATATGGATATCTAATGGGTACTCAATTCATCGAAGTCAACTTAGACTTGTTAGAGGTGGTTTTGTGCCGTAACTTTCAGCTGTTCCTCGAAAGCACCGACGAGGAAGAGGCACAAGAATAAAAAGATGTGCTTTCGCGATGTATCCTGCAGGGGCCAAACCATGACAATCAAATCATGCAAATTAATAATGATGCATTAACACAGACAGGTGACTGTTGCTCCAGTCCTCATGTATTGGAAGCGGTATCGTGATGTTCACTTTAATCTCTCGTTAGATAGGGCAGGGATCAGGTGGTAGGCCGACCTCAATGATCTTAACGTTTTTATTCGAAGACCTCCTTGAAACTAGACAAGGAGAGTACTTATTATTAGCGAAGAAGCTGGTGCCAACAGATTACCAGTTTCACTCTTTACTTAACCCGTTCCATATGAGAACCTTGTGGCTTGTGTAGTAAGTTTATGGAAATTTCAAAATTCAGTATGGAACGGGTTAACTTTAGAAAATTATCAACTATTAAAAAAGAACAAAAGATTAAAGAAAATAACTGAAAGAAATGATTGACATAATCAATGATATAAAATGAACATGAATCCATTAAGATTTAAGTGACGTAAAATAGGATTGCGGGGGGAATATTGTTTACCTAGCAAAATTTGGTTCAGGTTGGCGTGTCATAGTTTGGCGATTCTTTATTTGATAACTTCGTATTTTCCAACACATAATTTAGGCATTCACACTGACCATTTCTTCTTTGTCTTGAACCTGTGTTATTGCATGGGGAAAGATAAGCACAGTTACGTCTCTTGTACAACACTTTTGCATATTTCACTCGATCTCAAATATGTGACTGTGTGAAAGAGGCAGTCATTTCCAGATTTCCGTCAAATTGAAGTATTTCAATTTCATTATCTTGGTCATTTTTGGATCTTGACATGTATTGAAATCCAATGTACAGGTTCAAGAAATGATAACGACATCAGAAGATTATTACAAAAACACTTTGTCAAGCAGAAATGCACTATAGCAATAGCTTTGATGCATGGTGTTATGCAAAATATCACGGAAGTATTCCCCCGGCTACAATCTATTTTGAATTTAATATTGATCGTTTGGGAATTCACATATGAATGTATAATTAAGTGATTAAACGAAAAGTCGCTTTCAGACGCAGTAGAAGTGAAGATAAATAGATAAATAAATTGATCAAGTATGCGTGAGCAAGTTATTAAGCAATGAATACATGAATACAATTGATCACACCGGAGTCTTTTCGCATTAGGGCACACGGTTAAAGGTTGTTAAATCTAAACATATAAGATTGTAAATAATGTATGACTGTATATACGTTAAAAGGCAAATTATCTCATTAACATTTTTGATGGATGAATTTCTGCTCTATATCCGTTGTACGGTTATCTTTCATTTTTGATAGTGTGCTATTCTTATTCGGAATGTTTAAGTTATGGTTCATCAATCTTCCTTTGTTTACGGCTTGTGGCAACGCAGAATAGAACAAAGTTTGTGTTGTTCTGGATATACCTCACTGTTTTTCAGTAAACACAGAATGTGTTTGTGTGTGTGTGTGTGTCTGTCTGTGTGTGTGTCTGTGTGTGTCTGTGTGTGTTGTTGTGTTGTTGTTGTTTTTTGTGCAAGGAAAGAGTCTAGTCATATCACTTTACAGAATTTCATCCTCGAGATGAGAAAGTGTGTAGGCTAGTGCTAACATTATCTGCATTAATGCTGAAAAGAACACTGGCTTCAAACTGTCAAGGGAATCCCCCCCCCAAAAAAAAAAAAAAATAAAAAAAAAATATTCGGAGTGAGCATTAGTAAAACATTCAGTGCGCTCAGTGAGAGTGTCAGGAAAACCGGACGGTCTGTTAACATTTTCAAAGTTATTAGATTTGTTAATTTCATTTGCCGCCCCTAATGTATTGAACCTCTGCAACTGTTCGTGACGTCAATGTAGTCAACTGACGTGGAAAAAAACAAAAACAAACGGGTGTTATGAAGAAACTCGGACGTTCTGTTCAAAACTTCGTTATAAATTCATCAATTTTGAACGGTTTTCATTTTTTGCTCAAACTTTCATCGAGTGTTTCACTAATTTTAACTAATTTTCGGAATCCACTTAATTCTAAGGTGAATTCTCTTCTAAAGGTCCTCTGATATTCAATTCACGTTCTATGTACACGATGAGTTCAGTTGATATCAGTAGGTCTTTGATATTCAGATGTCAATGTCAATTTTTTTTTTCATTTAATGTTAGATTATGCGATGCATATTTTGATCAAACGGTCGCACAATTTGTGATTAGCAGGTGTTATCCATGCGTACACATCAGCAGAAGTCAACATGTAAGGAGACCTTTAAAAACACATTTGCCTTGATCACCAACTGTACGGTTAAGACAAGATAAAGAAAGAAAACAAAAACATGAGAAAGGAGTAAGCATGAATACAAACAAGCGGGCGTCGCAAATTATGGGCGCGCGTATGTGAGCAAACACATTTGTTGTCCCGAGAGGACGGAGCAATTTTGGGAATGTATTCATAACGCAACTTTACACCTGCCCTGGATTGGTCCGTCACAGCGGTGCTGACGCCATCACACCGGCGCACAATTCGAAAAGAAAACATTCCTGAGTACATGAGTGACACGAATACCCTTTGAGATGGGTATATTGGAGAACCATAAACTGCACTCAGTACGGCCTGCATGAAACACGAAGAATATTTTAAAAAAATGAAAACAACAGCACGAAGGAATGGAAGAAGATATACGTAAGAGAATTAGATCGGATTATTTTTTTTCACGTGACCAGGCTTGGTTATTGCATGCAGGGAAATATAAAACAACAACAAGTAGGAATGGAAGAAGACATACATAGGAGAATAAGATCGGATTTCTTTCTTCTTCTTCTTTTTTTTTTAATTCAAAGTGATCAGGCTTGTTTATTGCAGGTTACATTGGTGGATTATGGCTCTGATAAAATGAAAGTAGTCAAAGACATACGTGACATTCTCTTCTATCTATCTATCTATCTATCTACCTACCTATCTATATACCTATCTATCTATCTATCTACCTATCTATCTATCTATATATCTATCTATCTACCTATACTCTTCTTTGAGTGTGATAGTTTCACAGATCCGTATAAAAGTATCCTCTTGAGACAATAGAACACGTTTTGACTATCAACCGATTTTCCAAGTTGATATTAAAAGAGAAAAGACAGACATGTAGACATTAAGTGAAAGCATTACACCCCATTGAATTCAAATGCCTGAAGTCAACACTGTTGGCGCACTCAATAAAGCAACCTATAAACTCGAATCAGAATTTGAAATGGCAGAAAATTGGCGACGAGGCTGAATTACGAAGTCATCTGTTGACAACTGTCGTCGAAAAACGACAACTGGACGTCGCCATCTCCCTGAAAGTCACTCTGAGTGTCACAGTCATTATTTCATGCTTCAGGTTCAAGTTTACTACGATTTAATAAACACAGACCATGCTTTCCCCCCCCCCCCCCCCCCCCCCGGCCTCTTTACGATGAATTGTTTTATTCAATGCGACGCGTTGGACAAGAAACTCGGACTTAACTAGATTTTACGGGACAGCTCTCTGCTGTTCAAGCCATTATAATGTGCATATTATTTATATCATCTATATATTTTGTTTGTCAGGCAGACACAATTTCATCAACCGGCTCTTGAAAACTGCATATACGATGGAGAGGGAGTGGAAAATGTCACAAGCGCGACGCGCATCAAATCGGTCATCTCCTTTCACATCCGAGAGCCCACCGAATCTGGTTGCAAACCGACACAGCATAATTTCGTTGCCCGCGCGAACAGAAATGCTCTACAAATTCGATTAGTCCGCCCTGACTTTATAGGGAACAACGCAAGGAAAATCTAGTTTATACAACTTTCTTCATGTAATGATGATTCGAGTCTTCGGTTTGGGTGAGATTTTTTTTTTTTTAATGTCAATGTCTGCTTTAGCCATAACTGGAGGGCTTCAATATGCCTAACAATAGCTGATTTATGTACTGCCATAGCAAGAATGCACCTAACACATAGCACTAGTTAGTGAATCATCTTTCTTCTTCATTTTAAATCCACACAGTTATTGCTGACACGAGTTACTGTGTTTTAAAAAAAGAGTAGGTCTATAGTAAAGTGTATAATATGAATCATAAGGCTTTTATGAAGGCTCGATTAAAGTCTTTTTGATTTATCCCGCATCTCTTTGTTTAATAAGATCATAATTGAATGATTATAATCCTCGCGCGCTAACATCATCTGCTCGCATTGTTGTGTTATGAAGAAAGGGTGACTTCTTCTTCAACTGCTAAAACATTGCATTACAAACATGAAGCTAAAGACATGGTCTGAACACCAATGGAGAAGGAGCAATACACACAACTATCGAAAACTGTGCCCGAATGTACAATCAAGCTCACCCTAGTTTACGGCAGAGGAGGTAAGATGGGAAGTAAGTGCAAGTACCAGACACAAATGTCACTGTCAAATATCGACAAATCTGTAAATAATTGGCCTAATTTCACCACAATGGGGCTAAGCCAGGGGCTTCATTTGCCCTAATGGACTCATATTACTTTCTCGGAGAAAACAAGTTGACTTAAAGCAAGACAATAGTGCTCCAGTCAACATTGAGCTTCACAGATATACGACCGTGCACTGAGAGTCACTTTGTAATGACGTCTATGCCAATAGTCGTAAGAGTGAGAAGAGACTTGAAGAAAAATGACAGCGGAATTAATTGTTCTCTTCTATTCCGATGATCCTCAAAGCGTCTCCTTGTCAGCGAAAGAAGAAAATCACGGTAAGACATCAAAAGGTGTAAACTCATTTTCGATATGTGTGCAATTGTGAGATGTAGGATCTTTACCTACATTCAAAGTCATTGAGAGCGAATGAACCATATAGCATCCATTGTATCCATCATTTATTATTCATAGTGATCCGCATTCGAACAAGCGAACTGGACAGGTGAGATATATCATGTTACAAGAATTTATTGTTTTTTTAATTTTTGATTTGTTTTTGTGTTGTTGTTTTTTGTTGTTTTGTTTAGTTCATGCGACTTTAATCGAAACCCCAGCCCCTTACATACTCTTTAGAACTATCCTGTAATTACCTCTTCATTAATTTTTGCAAGATTTTTTTGATGCCCATGTTTGGCGATTTGCAAAATCATTACAAAGAGATCACATCAACCTTTCAGAGTTACGAGACAATCAAATGCTACGGACCAACTTCAGTATAAAAGTGAATTATGCATACAAACATTCAAACTTATGGGAGGTCTTGAAAGACTTTTCCAGGCTTATTTTTTACCATGCTTACCGTTCACTTTAACAGGGTACGCATAAAACTAGCAAATATGTAAATTTGGAAGAGGATAGATAAATATCTTTAAAATGTCATGGAAGTCACACAGTTTTTACTGTCATTACAGGCAACAGTTTTCTACATTCGCGTCAAAATAAGAAAACGAATAAAGTAAAATAACGATAATAATTTACATAAACGAAGTTTGCAAAGGACAAAACTACTGAACCATTTGATATCCATACTTTTCTTGCTACTAATGTTCCTTGCGTCTCATAACTAACCAAATCTATGTTTGTTTTCAGTGTTTATCAATGGCCTTCATTCCCTTTCAATTCCTAGGGGCAAAGAACGCAAATAATGCTGGTTTCCAAATTAATATGTGAAAGACTAACAACTAGCACAGTAATAAGTAATGTGTATCGACAAAACTTGTCTGTCAACCAAGCATTCCGCCATCGAGATTGCACCCCCCACCCCCCCCCCACCCCCGTAAAAACAATCTCCAACGACGCCTCCAAAGCAGCAGAGACTATTATCCTAATCCTTCACTGTAACTGCGCGTGCGCATTAGCGTGTTTGTGTCATCTCAAAGCTCTCTAAGAGCAGGTCTTTGAAACCACACCGGAAATTTTAGACCGCTATTTCAGGTCACAACTATGTGTGTGTCAATGGACCTTTGTCCTCTTCGAGTAGGTCCCTTTTTACTAATTAACCTCTACTCCAATCCTTCCCCAAATCTGCACTGGCTGATTGATTGAAAAGGGTTGCTCTCGTTTCTATAAAAGACAACAGACAAAGTTGCATGTTTTGATACACATCCGAGTCATCCCAAATCCTACCCCCCCCCCCTCCCCCGATATACTGGGCCAACCATGCTCAAGCACAAAAAGAAAGAAGGTAAAAATACGTATCCACGTACTGTACGCGCATTTATAGAATAGGCGGATAGCGCAGAACCTCTCTCTATTGAATCTGGGAGTGTCGTGTTTGTTCAGCGGCGGGAACAGGGAATGCGGGAATGCAGACGTGAGTGACAGAATTAAGAACTATTAAAGCACCAGTCCGCAGACTGTACCGAACGCGAGTCAATATATCATATTTGGCGAGCCGTCACTATTGTGATATGCCCGGAAGAAATGGATTGTCGGTATTCATTTTGCATCCCCACTGCACAGCTCCGCTGCCGTAAGAGTAAACGCACTTTTCGTCAGAAAAGGACCCACTTAAGCCTGCCATTCTCTTAATATCAGGTATATGTTTATTTCTCTACCTACGTGCGTGAACTGTAGGTCTACACAACACGCTCATTGGTGGAGTTGAACAAATTCAAAGAGAATCAAACAAACAAAAAATCCGCAAAGGAAGACCATACAGGAAAGTGAGTTTGATATATTTGATAATTGAAATCCTTTGTGACTTCAAGTATTTTGTGGAGGTTTAAGAAGTATACTGCTGTCATCACCATATTATAACGAGGTCATTTGTAATATTCCTATAATGAACACAAATGTATCACATTGCTTCCATCTCCCTATCATTCTCTCTCTCTCTCTCTCTCTCTCTCTCTCTCTCTCTCTGTGTCTCGGTTTGCCCTGCTGCATATCAGTGCATCATTCAAGAAAACAAACAACAACAACAAACAAAAACAAAAACATGTTATACCAATGTAGAATGTGTCTGTCCTCGCTCTTAGTTCTCTCTTACTCGTGCCTCACTATTCCTCTTACAATGAAAAAGACACTCAATATGAGTTGACCATATCCATGGCAATGATTTATTTCTCTCGCACGGTCATAACACACACACACACACACACTCACACACACACACACACACACACACACACACATATATATATATAAATATATATATATATATATATATATGTATATATATATATATATATATATATATATATATATATATAATTGACATAATGAAGACAGTAGACGTCTCACGATGTCTACTGTCTTTATTGTCTCAATTATATCTTTCTATCCAAGATGACAGACAGAAGCATTCGGTAAAAATATCAGCATCATTCCATTACATGGAGAGAGAGAGAGAGAATTAAAGTTGTATGCTTCATTTTAAGGGAGAGATAATTGTTCGCTCTTTACTTGGACTTTAAACGACACCCAGCGAAAAGCAATGTTGCAAGAGCGCACGTCGTTACATTCTTCCTACGCACCCAAATCAGTTAAAATCAAAATATTAACTGAAAGAGAGCAAACTGTCCAGGTTCGATTTGTCTGTCTGTCTGTCTGTCTGCCTGGGTTGTTTCTCTCTCCCCCTCTCGATCGATCGATCGATCTGTGTGTCTTTCTATCAACCAAATGTATATATATATATATATATATATATATATATATATATATAATTTAATATCAATCTATCCACATGTATTCATCTGTCTCTTTCCCTATCTCCAAGCCATGGTGATTGATAAAGACCATTTTACTTACTCCGTCCAGGTAGCCTGGTGTTGGCCTGCTCAAGGATTGATGACAGCGTCTGGGTGTAGGTAAATGCCACCACCACTTCGAGGATTGGGTTCTGATTGAAGGCGTCTACAAGCCTCTGCATTCCTAATTAGACACAGCCAAAAAAAAAGAATAGAGGACATGTAAAAAAAAAAGTTATGTATGAAAGGCTTTTGTCACTTACTTCCGTCACATTAATTTTTGTATCCAAATTGCCACAATTTATCCATTTGTCTTCGTGGGAAATTAGATAACAAACTAGAGCGGGTCAATTGTTCTTCACATTCACCACTTCGAATTTGCGTCTTGGTACACACAAAGAAATATATGAATATATATTTGGAGTACATCGTTACACATAAACTACGTGTACAAGTAATTTCTTTTGATAATCAGAACATTTAAAGGGGGAAATATAAAACTACATTGTATTTCTGCTATTCGGAACTATCCACACTTAACACCCCACACCTGCGTCATACGTACATGTAGTTGGAAAATCAATTTAAGACCTACTCCTTAAACTTAATGGCTACGCCATTCTTTTCCATATTTTGAAGAGTCTATAAAGGAGCTGACTCTTCAGTTCGTTCGAATAATTCATCTTGAGAACGTATGAAACAGCCATAAGCCAATATTCATTGGCGATGAATGGTAACTTTGAGAATCTCAAGTGTTTCTTTAAGATCTACTCAATGGGTTATTTTCTGCACGAATCTTTACAATTACAAAACACTTCCTTATATTATTTATGTTTTTTAGTCTAATGGGGAAATGTCCTGAGAAATACTGCCCTAAAGATAAAAAATGTGACTACTAGAAACAGTCTTCGAAAGAATCTTAGTAGTGCGACTTTAGAAGCCGAGATTCTCCCTGTGGGCTCCTGTCTTATTTTGACAGTATATAAGGCACTATATTTGGCCCTGTTTTTTATCAAAGCTCCGTTGTTGCCGAGAGGACGACGAGTGAGTGGTGTTGAAGTCTTGTAAACAGACCAGACCAGGGGGTCGTTTCATGAAGGAACTTGTCGGATAAATTAATGTTCGACAAGTCAATTATATCCGACAAGTTCAGAGAAATCAGCCAATCAGACTAAAGAATTTCTCAAAACTTGTCGGATATAATTGACTTGTCAGATATTTTATCCGACAAATTCCTTCATGAAATGCCCCCCCCCCCCCCCAGATGGAGGTACTCGGATACGAATGCTGCTACTGCGACAAACCCGAGTTTCTCGAGGGCGTGATGAGAAAGATAATCAGGTTTAGGGTACAGACTCATAGAAGCAAATAACAGAATTGTGACAGACAGACAGATAGACAGACAGAATTACATACAGAAATGAAGGGAAAGAAAGAGAGAGAAGGCAGAGGGCGTTGATCACCCCCCTCCCCCTTCTCTTTCCCCTTTAATGTTTGTCATGCCTCTTGACCCAGTATTTGGACCATGACCACCACACCTTCAACCTGTCCCGTGGGGTTGATGATGATGATGATGATGATGATGGAAACGTACATGACGGGTTGTCAATGAGACGTGACCTGCACTCTCTACTAAAACACGTTTTTGTTTTGTTTTGTTTTTTCTCTGTACGTGGATGGTATGCTGTTCAAGTTTACAATGTTATTTCACGACATTCCAAAACAAAGTGTCAAGAGCGAACATTTCCTCCAGAAAAAAAAGCATAAAAAGCAAAAACTATTTTAACAAGATCAGCAGCTCGTCCATTGCACTTAAAGTTGTTACGACATTGCTCGTTTTACAGTCTTCTCTGTTTGCGTTCATCAACATATATCATACTATTTTTTCTTCCTTAATGATTAACGTTTTGAGTTGAAAATCAAACTCTTGCTCCCTCACGCATGGTTTCAGAAAAAGAAAATGTTGGTGTTTTTGTTATGTTTATCATGTCTCTACAGTGACTGAAAGATCAACAAACACACATAAAAAATCTTTGCGTCACATTGGTCTAAAATATCCTATTTTCAAACACCCCACTCACCGACTTACAAAATTACCCGGCTTAACAGAAATGATAATATGTTTGTGTGATTTCTAACTCATCATCTGAATAAATTACAGGCAATTGAAATAATCTAGGTGGCGATGGTGATGGTAGTAGTGGTGGTAGTGTATGAATGTGTATGAAAGAAGGGGTGGCTAGCTTGTTTCTTCACGTATATTTAGAGTGAGAGGTGAGTAGCGGAAATTAATCGCAGCTTATGTTAAACTATCGCAACACAGTTTGTGGTACATGGGAGTCATTCTGAGTTAACGGTTTCCTTTCCATGTCGGTTCACTTTTTCTCTCCGAGTTCTTTAAACACAAGTCAGCCATTGAAATTGAAACAAACTATGAAGTCCTAATGTATATAAGGATTTTTGAATAATCAATTTTCTATCGAACAAATAATTCATGATGATCCAATTACACCACATTCAAATCACAATGGGGAAAATCCTTTCTACATAAAATATTCATATACGCTGTACGTATATAACATACTAAGTATATGAAGCTGGATGTCATCTCTTGACAGTATTAACATGAAATCTTTTTCCTTTTATTAATAAGAATTGGATGAGTGCAGAAAACGCATTAGCGAGCTGGAAATAGATTTAACTGAAACTGATCCGAACCAGGATACTGTCTCAAATGATATGAACGGTTTTAGCAATTAGAAAAATGAAAACAGTGGTGCTTTTTTTTTTGATCAGTGACTTTTTTTCTGTCTCTCTTTCTTTTTTTAAGGAAGGGATTGTATTACATATCATTTCCGTTAATTCTACACTTCCTACACTACGAATGTTTTTGTTTTTGTTTTTGTTTTTATTATTGGACTTTGAAGGCATGGTGACGTTGGCATGGTTAAGATAATGTATTTCTTGGTTTCATTTATTATGATAATTATGTAACATGAGTAGCTAGATTTCGGACGGTTGATGTTCAGACACAATTTTAAACAGCTTACCTTCTTCATCGACTTCAAGGGATACTAACTCATCCACTGCGATGCATATTCCAAGTTGAGTCGCCCGACGTCGGAAGTCGAGCGCGATAGATCGCCCGTAGGCGTTGTCGAGCGCGATCAGCCCCACCCAATTCCAGCCAAAGCTGGCGATAAGTTCGGCAACGGCCGCCGCCTGGTGGAAGTCGGAGGGGACAGTTCTAAAGAAAGTCCGGTACGCCTTCCTGTCGCTCAGCAAGGCGCTGGTGGCTGAATAACTAATCAGCGGAACGCCGAAGTTCTGGGCGTAATCGGCCACGGTTTGGGCGCTCGCGGACGTGTCGGGACCGATGAAGAGCAAGGCAGATTGGTTAGCGATGAAGGCGTCGGAGTTCAGCGAGATCGCCTCCTCGTCGTACTCCAGACCAAGGCACTGGGTTGCCGCGCGGAGTGCGGAGCTTTTCCAGTTACAGATATCCCTGATGTCGTACTCGAGCTTAATATCCCCAAGGATGTCCGTATCGTGATTGATTTCATCGATGGCGTAGATCATGGCTCGAGCTCGCAAGTAAGAGATCATGTGATAGCCATCGCATCGTTCACGGGCTGGACCCTCTGTCCAGCTCATGTCGTCGATCTGCACCTGGTAGTGGATTGAGAAAAGTCCGCAAAGCTTAACCCTGATCGTCGGTGGTATCGCGGAAGGTTCCTTGCATAAAACGCTAAACATCAAACTACAAAATACCAACAGAAACGTGACGTGAACAAGTACAAAAGCCATTGCGGCAAAGTCGAACTATTTCATTCCCAGCGCACAGTCGTAGAATCTCTTTCCAAATTCTTGAGTAGCTTTTAACCGCGTATTTTATAAACCTCTGATCTCAACCAAAAACTGCTTAAGGATTCACATGGATTACCAGAAGTTTCTCTTTGTCACACTGGACTACCCACAGAAATATGTTGACATCAAATGAGGTTAAGTAACTTGCTTCCAGTCGCACATGAGCACAAACTCATTTAACTTGCCTCCCGGAGGCGCGAAAGCTATAAAGAAAACTGACACGGTAGGATGTCGTTCGATATCAATTTATCAAATATTTAGGAGAGAAAGGTAATTGATCCATGAACATCCCAGCTATGCCACACTGGAGCCAGAGGATAGGGTTAATCTCTTTCTCGTTCACGTGATGAAAGTGTAGTGAGCGGGTGGTTGCGCTATCTCTCGCCCAACGACGGTCACCGACGGATCAACTCTATGAGTCAAGTGCGAGCACGTACCGCGTACCGACTGACGGACTTACAGTCGTCAAATGCAGCGAGAAAGCGCTTACACGCACACTGATCCCAGCTATCTCGTATAAACATCAGCAAGACTGTTCCGGAAAGTCGATAGATCTAATGGCGGACTCTAACTGACATTAAATGCTGCACGCATCTTCCCTTTCAACAGTAGATCTGGCGTTTAGAATAAAGTCAAACAGTCGCGTAAAATTGTCATCATAACGTTTCAAAGAATTTTCTAATAATCTATTCCATCGTAAGCTGTTTAGCGAATTTAAATTGATCACAATAGACGAAAAGAAAATTTTAGCTTTACGCATGCAAGATTTGCTTTTAATATCAACTTTACAAGATTTTAACGACAAACATCCTCTTGAATCGTTCATGATCAAAAGAACCTTATATCAAAATATAGCCTAAAATGATTATTTGTTTCTGTCATACAATCTACACACACGCGGATGGCTGTGTGTGTGTGTGCGTGTGTTTTGCGTATGTGCATGTGGGTGTGTGAGTGTGTGAGTGTATGCATGGTTGTTTGTGTGTTTGTGTGTGCATGGATTTGCATGCTTAACTTGGGGGAAGAATAGAGGAGGGCATGTAAATAAGGAGATTGTGATCATCTTGAGCTACCAGCATAAGAATTGTCCTCGCCGTTAATTAAAACCGGCTGATCTATGGCTCATTAGGTGTGTACTTGACTTCAGGATTGTCATTGATATTGTTGGCAGCTACCAAATGTCAGAGTATTAAAGTCTAATTTACAATGATCTCCTCCATGGCAGGGATAAGTGTTCTCGGGTCTCGCTATTGCGCGGAAATAGGGAGCTCATTATTTACAGGATCCAACTGTAGACACGTACAGCTTAATATCGAGGAAGCAATTTCTGATTTTCAGAATCGAGCGTCATATTTTCTAACTGAGTGAGCAAAATTCTGATTAAGATTCCGCCCATTTTCTCGCATCACTTGATTATTTTCATTAAACTGTTGAGCTCATCAGCTCAAATCACGTACCATGTTAATTTGGGGGTCAGTAGTAGTGTCTTTTTCTTACAGGTTACCTTTTTTTTTTCATTATTTCCGCAGTTTACGATACCACAAGTGAAACTATTCCTGTTTAGTTTTCTTTGTGAACACGCCCGAAGCAAAAATTGCTCGTGTGTTTCTGTGGGTCAAAATGTCTACAAATATATTGCCTGATAAGTAGTGAAGTGCGTTCTTTATTTGTTTTCCTTTTCATTAAGCCTTTCAGTCGTTAAAATGCTACTCTGTGAAATGTGAATCCATTGGAGTGAAGAAGCACAGTGGGTATCAAGGAAACAAAAAGAGTCGATAAGACGATATGAGTTGATGGGATCGAACAGCGAGATGGGAATCCTCCAGGAAAAGTTTAATATCGCGAGTATTTGCAACAGTAAATAGATAAAAACAGCTTTGAAGTCATATTTGATATTAGTCTTAATCAATTCATATCGACAGGATCATTTCAGGAAGTAGCCATTTATATCATGAAAAAAGAAGAAGTAAGAATGTGTTTTTTTCTGATGACTTTCACACACATGCACGCACCCACACACACGCACACACGTACACACACATACACACACAATCCTATTATACTCTTCATTAAAGGCATCTACATGAGGAATATGAAAAACTGAATGACCCTTTAACAGTCCCTTCCATCATGGTTTTATTGCAGAAAGATGACAGCCGCATCAAGGCAAAACGCATGCAAACAATACAGTAAGCATACGTAATAGTGAACTCAGTAACAGTTCGTATCTATCATTTTAAGGTTGTTTTTCTTTGATCTGTCTAAAATCATATAGTTGTTGTTCTACTGCAATATCGCGAAATAGTCATGACCGGAATCCGGCATAGCAGCGTTCTTTTGCACACATCTTCCTATCAAGCACAGATATGGTACATGCATGGAAGATTGCATAGCTTTTTTAATTCACTGCAATGGATAGCAAGAATGAATACAAAATGGTATGAAATGTCTATCTCTAACGATAATCTTACCCTGGAATTGTCATCTGCTTTCTTGTCTGTATGAAGTCTTGATGCACAATGACGTTTTTGTTGTTGTTATCTTTTTTTTATGGGGTAGGAGGGGGTGTAAGTTTTTGTTTTTGTTTTGTCCTTTCGCTCCAACAAGATATATTCTCGTGGGTCACTGTGTAGCTACTTGTCGCTCAATGGTGTTACTCAGTCTCGGCTTTATCAACTACTCTACTCCACACCCAAAGGTTAGGCCCCATAAACATTAATGAAGACAGCACGAAATATGACTTATTGATGGTGATAGGTGACGTTAGTGACCCTTTGCTCCGGGCAACTCCTGGAATCTGTTTTATCAATCCATAATATATATATATTCAAGTAATATATCAAGTCTGTTTTATGTACTTACATAATGAATAAAGAACACAAAAAGAGAGAAAACACTGCTGTATGTATTACTCAAAATATAAACGAAATGTCTTTGATGAATTCAGAGATTATCGTGAGGTGTCGACCCCGCAGAGGGTACCAAACCAGAGAGACGGACTACCATATTATCATATTTCGTTGTAAGCATGCAGTTTCGTTTCATTTTTAATACTGTATACCTCCTCATTGTGCATTCCAACGTGCAAGCGTGAGCACCACCTATGAATACTTCAATATGTTTATTAGACAATTTCCATTTGGCAAAGCAGGGGAAGACCTCCGGCAGTACGTCAAAATTCCCTTTCACTGACATTATTCTGGAGGCGAGCTAAACACCTCCAATACCAGGGGCGGATCCAGGAATTCCGTACGGGGGGAGGGGCGCCTCTACAAAATTAAATCCCCCGCCCCCTTTTTTCTTTTTTATTTCTTCTTTTTAAACACAAAATAAAGGGGGGACGCGCACCCGGTTCGCTCCCCCCTGGATCCGTCACTGACTATGACTACGAGACATGACCTTATTCTTTCCTTGCTACAGGGCAGCATCCGATGCTCCTGCGTTCGAATCCCAGGCCGACCCTCTTTAAAGCTCGTCTTCATTATTCAAAGTGAAGCTCGCCGCATATAGTCCCTACATTATGTATGATTGCAGTGTCCATGCAACGTCCAAGCGAGAACGGCTATCCCCTCCCAGAGTGACCTTATCAACTCCCGTGGTCACATCGGGTGTAAGCCTCTTATGCTCTCCATAGATGCCATATAACACGAGTATAAGCTCCAAAAAAAAAACAACAACAACAAACAAACAAACAAGCAAACAAACAAAACAGAACGGGTTGTTATTGATTAATCAAAGGTCCCGTAGGTAGAAAAACAAAATCAGCAAAGCTCATACCTTTTCTTCTGAATAGACATGTGCTCTTGTAACATCAGGTACCTGTGCGCGTTTAAAACGAACAAGAAAAACACGAGGAAAAAAGCAACGTCTTTACACCCGTTGCAACCTCTGTTGTATTCCACCTCCCTGGTTGTATTCTGTCCGTGGAAACGCTCCTCTTTCAGACAGTGTCTCCACAGGCAGAACATTTCAATCAAGCATGCAAATTTACAAACGAGTGAAATTAGGGTTATTGTTTCAATATACATACTGACAGGAAAGCTCTGACAGGTCTGCGGGGTAAACTCGTTTCTAAGCGCGCCCTCAGTCTGTCCATTAACATATTTGCCTGGGATGAGCTTTTAAATATGTACAAAGACTGTATGAGAGCAACAGCCTGAATGTTACTTTCAATCGGTACACATTAAAACGCATGCATCGTGTAATTCTGTGGTGTTTGATTCTGCTTATCATGTAGCCCCTCTCTATGTAACGTATGCAACTTGTTGCATCCCCATAAATTTTACGTCTTCTGTGATATCTATTCTCGCATCATTTTCTAAAATTCTAGTAAAATAAAGTAAATAAAATAAATGAAATAATAATATCCTATGTTTGGAAGAACGCATCGCCTATTGCATACCTGCTCGCACATGAGAAGACTTACACACACATAAATTCAACGCATCTCATACACTACACGTATAGGGCCGACATACACAAACACAGACACACGAATGCACACATATTTTTATTTTGTCGTTTACATCGGGAGTGTGACCTTATTTCTTCCGATAAGAAATCTACACACCTGTACCCCGGGGCAAGCTTTCCATGACGATAAGTCTCAAATCTTACGAGGTATATTATTTATCTATCCTATGTCAACCAATCACAGTACGTTGTATTTCTGTGGAGGGCAAACTTATTACTAAAAATGTATGGCCATAACCACCATTTTTAAACAGTACACCTTCCCCTTTGTCCTCTAGTTGTGCTTTTGAGTTAAAAATGTTCATGATAGTCGCGTGGGACTGTTTTTGTTTGTTTGTTTGTTCGCATGTGTATGCTTCCCCGTTTACAGAATAAACCGAATAAACAAAGTATACAATACCTTCCCGTAATCCTACTTTATCTATGTCTCCCTCGCGTATAATTATACAACCACCCACATCCCCCATATACGAAAATCCCCTAAAACACATCGCACAGCATATAACGCATTTATAAGGGCCTACTCACACCCACATTATACTCGCACTTCAGCACGAGCATATACATTTACTAATTATGCATCCGATTACATTCAGACGTACCATGGTTTCCCGTTCCCGTTGCTAACATAAGTAATCTGGTATATGACATTATATTTAAAAAAAAAAAGAGTGCACTCAAAAACTCTTGCATCATTATTATTATTTTATTGTTACTATCATGAGTTTTTTTTATTATTGATGGTAGCAGTGTTATTATTATTATACCTATATTATCATTGTTCTTATCATTAATATTACCCTTATTATAACTAACACTATAATCATTATTACTGTAATAATTTATTATTATTATTATTATTATTATCATTATTATTTAATTTCAATTTCAATTTTAATTTCAATTTATTTTCATATTTCTCGATGAAAAATTACATCAAATATAACAAAATTAAATGAAATACATGACATACATAGAATATTGCAAATATGTAAAACATAATAGTGGTCGATCTGTTCAGTTTGGAATCTGTGAATGAATGCTAAAGAAATATGAAGGAACCTACTTAAAAGCGAGCTTGTTGAGCGTAGGTCCCGGTTAAAAACGAGTTTAAGATTGAGAAGGGGAGCACGGGTACAACAATGACCGGAACATAAGAGAAAAACAAAATAAAAAAGTACAAATATACAGTTATATAGCAAATTCTTCTCTAGTGCAGGTTAGGGATCGGAAAAGCCACATGCTGTATATAGGCGGATGAACCATTGTCGTTCTGGCAATACAATATGACTTAATATAGTTATAATAACAATGATACCGTTCAGACAGTATTAGAAATGTGTACATTGCGTGTATTAAGAAGGGAACACATGCACCTGCAAATCCATTTAAAAAAGACATCGAACAACCAGTTGCAGTGCAGTGAGAATGTGAAATACCAGTGATAGAATTTAAGGGCGCAAACAGCTGGGCTCTTAAAGTCTGGTTTAACATGACAACAACCCTGGAGTACAGTATAACGGGATAGTCCTGGACAGCACAAAACAGAATTTCAATGAGCTGATGTAGCGTAATTATTCAATAAATACTGTCTTAATATGCATTTGAAGGATGATAGTGATAAACAACCTTTAAGTTCAGGGGGGAGGTCATTCCAGTATTTCGGTCCCGCATACATAATTGTTTTCATCGCGAAAATTGTGCGAGTACGTGGAAGGTGATAAGCGTCCCGTTGGCGGGTGGGATAATTGTGAACTGAGTAGTTTCTTTTGAACATGTGAAGAAAAACATCAGGAAGATCATTCGTTGAGTACTTATACACGAAAATACCTAGATTGTAATCAAACAAATCAATCAATTTCAAAATTTTATTCTTGTGAAAAAATTCATTTGTATGAGATAAATATCCGGCGTTATTGATAATTCTGATGGCGCGTTTTTGAAGAAGGAATAGCGAATCAAGCAAAAATTTGGACGAATTACCCCATGCTAGAATTCCATAGTTGAGGTAAGGGGAAATCATTGTTGAATATATAATTTGTAATATATGTATGGGGAAATTATATTTCAGCTTGTTTAAAATTTCTGGACAAAATTCTACTTAAATAGTTAATATGGGTTTTCCAGGATAGATCACTATCAATGTAAAGTCCCAGAAACTTGATACTGTCTATACCTGGTTTAAATTGATACCATTGATCTTAACATAATCAGAACTTGATACTGTCTACCTGGTTTAAATTGATACCATTGATCTTAACATAATCAGAAACAAATTTAACAAAAAACAAAAAACAAAAAACAAAAACAAAAAACAAAACAAACAAAATTATTATTATTACCGTTATCATAAAATATCTTGTCCATTAAGGAAAAAAAAATTATACAAAGAAGGGCCGGTTGCCAAACACACAAAAGGCTACTACATGTATAGTATGATCATGGAACCATCAGAGACTAAGGCACAGTCACTATATATAGCAACCTTTAGACAAGAAAATGTTCTGAAATTACCGGATGTTTAACTCCGTGTAATCTGTTCCTTGACCACAGGTTGACTGCTCTTCTTACCAATGTCTTTTTCCTCCTCTTCAAAGTCCGATATGATTTTCCGTATCCTTTCCTTTGAAGGTATAGATTATTTCCTGTTCTGGACTTAAAGGGGAATTCCAGAAGATTTTCATAATTTCACATCATGTAGTACATAAATCGACAACTCCATGTATAGATTTGTGGAATTTATTGTGGTTCTTAAGCTGAGAAACAATACTTTGAAAAACCTGAAACAAATTACACTGAACAAGCATGATGACATAGGAGGTTCACATATTTCAGAAATGTAGCAGTGTAATTCCATTACAATACAGCTTGCTTGCGAGTTCACCTGTGTATAATCTATATGCATGCCTTCTTCTTTTGCTCTGCTTCCTCGAGCCCCAACTCATGCATTCTTATGGTGACTCTGCCATGTCATCATCCTTGTTCACTGCAAGTTCTTCTAAATTTTGAAAATATTCTTATTTTTTTAATCCAATTATCACAAATTCTGAAACTCTGTCCTCAGTATAACTAATTCATAGTCGTTCAAATGTAAAAATCTGAAAATCACCGGGAGGTTAAAGATGCCAGTTCAAAGCATTTACACACTAATATCTTTTCTTCATTTGACACTGTAATCACCTAAAGATATCTTTGCTTTCTGTACACAAAATGAATGATAACACTCAGACACACACAGACATAGACACACTATTTTTTTGTTTTTCAACGATGTTTATTCTGTTCCATTCAAAGTAATAGAAAAAATAACAATTTTCATTTGCTACAATTGAAATGACGAAAATATACATTTGTGATCATAATAGCAAATTTGCTATTGCTGTACATAATGACATAACAAAAATTACATTTTCATGAACAATTATCAATTTACATACAGTCACTTCTCCTATGCTCTCAAAAAATTGCTTAAATTTAACAGTGATAATTCAATTCTTCTATCATTAATCTTAATAATCATCCAAATGAATTATGCAGCAAAATTATACAGTAATAAATAATGGAACCATATTATTTATCAACCAATACCCGCCCACCTACTAACTCATATCCCTTACTGAGTCCCTATGACCACCCCCACCAGTTCCCTCCCTTCCTGTTTCCTCCCCCACCCCTATCTGTACACATGCAACACACAAACACACACAAACACACCCATACACACACACACATACACATGCACCTAATTTGGTTAACTGCTCTTGCCTACACATCACAATATAGTAAATATAGTTATATAATCAGCCCGCCAACAGGCTGACAGGAACGCATGGGAAAGGAGGGGGAGAAAATACAACACAACACAAGAGAAAAAAAAAGAAGAAGAAGAAGAGGAGGAGGAATGACGGAAAGGAAAAAAAATGAAGAAAAGAAAGAGTGGAATACTATGGAAACATTATTATTTTCATAAAAGTCACAGACGTTGCACGTAGCTTCAGACTGGTTTATTCAACGAAGTCTCAAAATAATCCCATTTTTGTAAATGTACATGTAGCTTCCCAGCCTTGGTCGCAAGGATTTTTTCCTCATTTATCAATTCAACAATAATCTTTTGCATCTTTTTTCCAGTGGGTAACTTATTTCCCGTTCTAGATTTCAAAATGATGTATTTTATTAAAATAATCAAAGTATTTACACATTTTGATCTACTTGAATAACCAGAGATTCCCCCAAATATATCTCTCCAATCCATATTCCTTAACTCATCTATATCAAAATGATTAATTATGAATTCCCATAACGGTTTCACTTTAACACAGTGTAAAAATAAGTGCAGATAAGTTTCAGGCTCATGTTGGCAGAAGGAACAAAGGCTGTCTGTTACAAAACCAAGCTTCATTAAACGCTCCTTAGTGTAAACTACGCCACGTAACATCATAAATTGAAATTCTCTATATTTTCTTATCAATGTACACTTACTCGGTTTAATAAAAAGATCTTTTTTACACACAAACACACACACACACACACACAATATGTATACAAGGACACACGAACGGGATGTGCGCACATAATGCGTAGAACATGACTGTGTCGCTACTCAACACTGTGTGGAGCGACTTTGGAGGTAGGCATATTCAGCAAATATGTTACAAAAAAGAGTAAACATTAAGCTTAAAAAGAATTCAGTCCAAATGTAAGTTAGTCTGATAAAAAAGAGTAAAATCGTAAGAGTACAACATTAAAAATTTGACTGAAATCGGATGAAAAATAAGAAAATTATGACATTTTGAAGTTTTGCGGTTCTTTCACAGTGGACATGAATATGCAAATGAGTGAGCTAAGAATGTCATACCCTCACAATGTTCCATTGATCATGTACAACAAAATGACGAAAATTCAGTGTTTCTGTCATTGAAATGTGAAATAACATTATAATGTTATTCCTGGTTGGATAATTTCAGAAAATGATCAAATAGATATACGAGGATTTGAGCTTCGGGCATTGCGTTTGAATGAAAAACTGGAAATTTCACAATTTTATGCACAAAATATAATGGTAAGTTGTGAGGGAATGACATGCTCACTTTGCCTTTTGCATATTCATATTGATTGTTCAAGGACGTTTTCCCCAAAAATAGCAAAATTTCAAAATGCCATAACTTCCTTATATTTCATCCGATTTCGATCAAAATTATACCGTTGAACTCGTAATATTTTACTCTTTCTTATCAGACTTACATATATTTGGACTAGATTTCCCCTATAGGGAGTCTACGAAAATTCAAGGGTTGCAGGAAAAGTTATCATAAAAAACACAAACAAACTAGACCAAACGATCGATGGTTACATGCAAAGCATTTCAACAATCATACTAATTAGATGCACACTGCTTTATTGTTTATGGTTGAATTATACAAGGAATAAAGAGAAGACGTATCACGTCTCTGCTTCTGACGGCATAGCGTTGAATGATGTATTTTCTAACAAACAAACAAAAATCACGCGTGTCAACAGTTTGAAAACAAATCCTACAATTGGCAATGGAAAAGAAATATGAACAAATAACACATTCTCACGAAATACGACCCTTAAACAAAATGAAGGACACGAAACTGACGACAAATAAATTCGAATTCTATGTAATAGGAAAGAGAAGCTCTCTACAATCAAATTTGTGTGAACTCTTGGTTAGAAATATAATAGATACACACAACTCTGATAGGAGGTTTGATGAGTTTTGGGCAGCTGTTTGAATGAGCAAGGCGGTTGTTCTTGATGAATTTCACCTCCGGAGTGCAATTAGTGCAGGGAAAGGAGGTGTAAAACTGCTATTCTTTCAGGTCGAAATCGCCATGATGATTTGAAATTATCATTTAAACAGCAAACCAACAACTTCTGTATACGTCCTTGGATGCTTCGGGCATCTTCTGTGATTCTCATCAAATCTTGGCCCTCACGTCCAACGCCACCTTGCTGGAATCACAGCGTTTTGCGGAAATTCGCAAGATCATCGCAGTATGTCCGTTAGGGCCATATCAGATCCATCCTAAAATAGATTGTATTTCCCGTTTTCACCATTGCACAGTATCTGGCTAGCTTAATTTGTCATCGTTAAAACATACATGCCAGATATTTTCGGGCGTTCTGGCTCTGAGAAAGCTTAAAATGCTTCCTTGAATGTTGTTGGAGAAAAACAAAATAATAATTGTCATGACAAGTTCAAGAATGATATGATTATTTTTTCAAGATGTTGTCACGTTTTACTCAATTAGCCTCGAAATCCCAAAACCAGCTTTAGATCTTCACGTAGGGAAATAATGAAACACTGTTTGACTTCATCTGCACCTACATTTCCGGTATATCTTCACTTATACACCACTGCAAAGAAACCTGGATAACAATTCATTGGAAGACGTACCATGTATGGACAGGCGAAAAATATTTCACGTGCAAGTGTTAAAGTAATTTTCTCTATGATTGCCGTCTAGTAGACGGTTCATTGTAGTGTGTCGATCCAGGTCATCAATACATCGCGCAACAAAACGAAGTTATGGTTCATCAATGATAATGCTAGTGCCATTAGGTCCTTTCTAGTGACTGATGTGGCAAAAACGATATATCCAGACCTAAGACACTTTGCTTCTCACGACACATTCCACCCCACCAGTGGTGAAAGACTGGGTGGTCACGTTGCCACGAGTATTTGGACGGGTTGTACGATCTATCCAGGAGCAAACTAATGATGTAGCATACGTGGGCATTGGTGAGCTTTCTAGTCGATAACAGGGTAAGTCCCTTTACAACAGATCCCGTATCGCGCCACTTGAAGTATTCGTTATAAAGCGTGTCGTTGTTGTCCAGCTTCTTTATGTATTCAGCAAACTCCTCGATGGAACTGAAGTCGTCGAGATGGATGAAAGAGTTTGGAGGAGCCAGGCGGAGGTAGTCTTCTTTCGGTGCTCCGTACACGATGGGCACGGTCGTTTGCATCAGTGCACTGCTCCAGAACTTCTCCGTGATGTATTCGGAACACTGGCTGTTCTCAAGTGCAAGATGGAATTTGTAGCGCGACGGAAGGTCTGCGCACGACGAATCATTTCGCAAGCAAACGAGATCCCCGCACCTTCCGTAGGTATCAATGGGCAGATACTTCTGCAGCTTTTGAACCAAACCAATCCTGTTCCAGCTAGTTTTGTAGCAATTTGTCGCCATCCATGACATCAACTTTGACCTCTTTGGGATTTCCGAGATGTTTTGACTTTTTGCAATGGGGTTGTAGTGCTGGTAGGGTAACACGATATCCGTATCGGTCATGTACGTGATGGAAATATCGAAAGGATTTCCAAGTTCTGGTGGAGGTGAATAGTTGGCCCAGTGACCCGGACTCTCCTTAGAATGGAAAACCCACAATTGACCCTGGGGGCGCTTCTGAGTCAAAATTTGCCATTTGAACAATCCCGGCATGAAAATGACCACATCGCTCGTGAGGAAGTCTCGCAAGCTGACACTGATCTTGAACTGGATCCTGCAGACCGTCAAGCTCGAGCAAGGGTAGTCGGTCCATTCGCTCACTATACCGCCCTGCACGTGCTCGCAGAAGGTGCCGCAGAACTGCATGATGCGTATCAGGCAGGAATCATTCTTGCCACTCTCTACTATCCTCAAACCGGTTTTTAGTTTCTGCATGAGTGTATTGTTCTCCCACTTCTTGGGATGATCCAGCATCATTAGCTTTAGCTTGGCGTGCTCGAATCTGGGATGAGCAAACAGTCCTTCGCGTACCTCTGCCACCTTATCGGCAACCTTTGCAGCGTCCAGCACCCTTCTTTCACCAGACACCTTTGGTCCAGATACACCGTCGGAAAAGGAAGCTGGTTTGGGTTTCGGGGACTCCGGCCGCGGATCCTCCCGGACCTTTGGCGCTTCCGTCCTCTTCTTCTCTACCTTTGGAGCTGCCGTTGGTCTCTCCGGGATGGTTAAATTCCGTTGTATGTCTATTATCGATTTGTCAGCCGCTTCGTCCACGACGGGTTTGGAATGAGCCACATCCATTCTCTTCTGGACGGCATCATCTCGTGGCGTTTCCACAGCAACCGATGAATGAGTCCTTAAAAATTTGTCTCCAACGAACGCAAGGAGGGAAATCAAAAGTAGCGCGACAATGGCCCGTCTTGTAAACGACGCCATTTTTCGTCTAAAATGTGGAAGATAATTGAAAAGGGATGAAATTAAAGATTTGCTAATGATCTCATGCATAAGTGCATATATCATATATATATATATAGTATATAATGTATATATGATATATATATATATATATATACATATGTATGTCTCCCATACTAAAATGTTACCTCATAATTACTCAAACGAAGATGCCAATGATTACAACGATAATCAATATACATAATGTATATCGTCCATAGGTAGAAATACACAAGTAACCGATGCACTTTGCTCATTTTCAAAACAAATCAACCAAGTAACTATTTTGTGTCAGAAGTAAGCCACACTGAAAAACGGTAGGTCAATAATAAGCCTGCAAGGTGCCGTTCCTGTCATTCCTCAGAAAGCTACGCGGCGGAAACCCCCAAGAGGCTAATGCAGAAACAACAAGGCGCCACCTGCTGCCCACTATACTCGTGTTGATTCCTGGCGCAATCGGGTTAAATCCGTACACAAACTGGTCAACGCTTGCCCAATACCAGAGGCACTCACTGTGGATTATTCGTATTAAAGTGGCGGAATTCTGCACCTTCGTGATGATAAAAACTACATCCCCTCACAAAGAAAATAACAAAATACACTTCCCCTATTGCAGCTTACATCAGATGTGACGTATTTTCCTGGCTACACTGTGCCGTACCTTGTTATTTTGTTTTCTTCAAATCTTCGATTTAGCTTACAGGTTAATCTTTCAGGAGGGTGGAAACACCCGATGTGAGGAGAGTGGGATGGTATTAAAAGAAAACGCCTCAGGCCAGTCATTAGAACGGTGATGGTTTAAGACACAATCTGGGGTGGATTTATATGGATAGTTCAGCGAACGATAAAGAAAATTATTCTAGGTATGATAGCCTTCATGCAAGGCACAGACTTTTTGTGTCTTTCACTTGAAGACCATAGATACTGTTTGCATTTGTCTGCGCATGCGCAAAAAGCTCATGCCTCTTGCGTCAAAAGGGAATTAATGTCATTTGGGTCCTATCAAATAAAAATTGAGATCAGACATAAGTCAGAAAATCAAACAAAAGTCTTTTAACACTCAATTGTGATTGGTTGATGAAATACTTATGTTTGATTTTCTGATTTATGTTTGATTTCGTCTTTTTATGCAACAGTGCTGGGACCATGCACTGTGTCTTTATTACATCAATACAGGCAGGCAATGTATCAAACATAATGCTCACACCACTACAGTATTTAGGTCGATGATCGAAAAGTGCCAAGAGAAAGTAAAGCTCAATACAAAATCTTGAATGTTGTTAGGAAAAGACTGCAAACGCATGCACTTGTGACTATGAATCGATGTCTCTTTCATTGAAATAAAGCTTTCACCTGAGAATAGCTAAGTCTGCACTATACCGCTCTGACACTCAATGCATTTTGAAAAGTCACCGAGAGTTCCACATTAACAAATTTTGCTTTTTTTATGAAAAGAACATGACCACTGTCATCATTTTGATGTGACTCAAATGAACAAAGAGCAACGTAACAATGTGCCATGTTCTCTGCGTAAGACAGAAAGTTACGACATACATTTTACTGTTTGTTTGTTAGGAAACGCACTCGCGAATTTCTGTTTGAACATAACGACAATCCTATGCGAAGTTCACAGTACTCACATGTACTCACTGTACATGGTATCTCCTATGCCCCAGCTATGGTATCAAAGCGACGAATTGTGACCAGAAATTGTCTTAATAATCTTACATTCATGTTAACCAGTATTAAACGGTTAAAAAATAACTATTTACCTCAAGTGCGGTTCCATCTGCCAGCCAGGTAGTTAAAGTGTACACAACAACGTTATAACGACCTCAGTGGAAACTTGTTCACACAGAAAAGTAGCTGGTGTTCACAGTCGCGAAGAAAAGAACAAGTATCGATTTCAAAGATGGCGCTCGTTGGAATATCAATGGGACCGTTCGATAATTAGCGGAGTACGTATTGATCACCACACGAGCGGTAAGAACGAGTCCGTATAGACTGGACCATCCTATACCCACATGATCAGTGGTAAGGGGAATACTAGTACCCGCTTTGGGGATCTTTCTGCAGCTCTTCTGTTTTTTTTTTTTTGTTTTTTTTTCCATCAGCTTTCTCTTCCTTGTTGGCTTTGGTATTTGAAGGGACATTAGGAGGTCCCCGGCTGTTGTTTTCCAGAGGCACTAACTTGTGCCCTTGAATGTGGTGTTGAAAGGGACACGCAATTATCTTCGCGGACCTTGTATGGGGTCCTACCTGCACAGACGGGTGACTATCATACAAGTATCTACCCTACATAGCCATATCTCTTTTTTACGTTGGACTTTGTTATTGTAAATTATTGCGTACAAGTATTTGTTTGTTTGTATAATTATGGTCTATATCAAAGTGAAATACGAGAAGTAATTAAACAAACAAACTTTCAAAGAAACAAACAAACAAAATATCCTTATGAACTTCAGATAATTACTGCGGAAACCTACTCAACTCGTGAATGGGTGTAGACATTCAGCGGTTTCCAAATGAATAAAATTTATTGAAAAAATGATAATGACAGCCCCATTACCCAGGAGACGCAATTAGGAACATTATGATATTTATCAGATTAGATCTCTGTGGATTTTAGTATTCCAGTCTCTGGCAGCGTACGAAGATGATTCATGTTAATTATACTGGAATGTTCTCGTTCTCAGTTGCTCTCGGCATCAAATCTGGTTTTCATCGACAAAGAATATAATTACAGTACAAAATTATGATATTAATTAATATGATTATGATAATTGTAATGGATTGTTATATGGTTTGTCAGATTCAATGCTGGATAGACTGCAGCGAATTCAAAACTCGGCTGCAAAACTTGTTACTCGAGCTCGCCCACATGAGTCTATTTCTACAATACTACACACATTGCATTGGCTGCAAGTCAAAGATAGATTAGTTTGTAAACTACTTTTAATTGCATACAAATGCCAACATCAGTTAGCTCCTCGTTATTTCCAACGGCTTGCGCCGAAAGGGTGGGTTGGGTGGTAAAGCCCCCCCCCCCCCCCCGGTTTTGCCGAAAGGGTACGTTGGGAGCGTTGGGTCGCGTCGCGTTGACTGGAACCCCACCCTTCGTCCAAAGCCCCCCCCCCCCCCCCCCCCCCGGTTTTGCCGAAAGGGTGCGTTGGTACTTTTTCTCATGTAATATTAAAAGACGAGTTTTGAATTTATATTTAACCTTCAAACAACCATTTCAAAGAGGCTATCGTCCGGATCGGTTTACACTCTATTACAACTTGGTCTACAGCCAGTTGGTCTAATAGACTGTTTAATATCAGTTGGTCTAATAGACTGTTTAATATCAGTTGGTCTAATATATATACCAGTTGGTCTAGTCATCATTTCGTCCAATTACTGTTTGGTCTAATTGCTATTTGTTGTTTAATATCAGTTGGTTAAATATGAATTCAAAACTCGTCTTTTAACCCTATAAAGCCTAAGGGGGGCACATTGTGCCCCCTACCAGATTTTCATTCGCCACTCCTTCGCCCTTAATCCAGTTTTAACCCAATTTGGTGACTTTTCCAAATATCTTATTCCAAACATTTTGATATATAATTTAGCTATATTTGATATTGCTGGTTGCCATGGCAACAATAAAACTGACAACCATGTCAGTCAGATTTTAATAATAATAATAATAATACATACAATTTCTATAGCGCCGTTCTCCACTTTGATTAAATGCTCAAGGCGCTTTACAATTGTACATCAAAGCAAACAGATTGAAAATACAAGTACATCACAGTAATAGAAGAAGGATGAAGAAGCAGAAAAAAAAGACATGAAAGTCTGTCTTCAAAAGACACTGGTCTTCAAAATGCACTGCTAAACAGATAGGATTTTAAATTACTCCTGAAAGATGTTATAGAGCTCGAGTCTTTCAGCTCACGAGGAAGTGAATTCCACAGTGTTGGTCCAGCGTGAGCGAAAGCTCGTTCCCCCCAAGATTTCCTAGAAAACGGAATATGTAAGAGACCTGAAGTTGAGGATCGAAGAGTTCGTGAAGGTTGGTATTGACGAAACAAACAAACATTGTAATCAGGAGCTGTTCCCTCAATAACATGATAAACCAAAAGAAGTATCTTAAACCGAATACGCTCCTGTACAGGCAACCAATGAAGACTCTTCAGGATAGGTGTGATATGACTGCGTTTACTTGACAAAGAAACAATACGTGCAGCGGCATTTTGTAGCTTTTGTAATTGGGCAATTTGCGAGTTTGGTAGATTGAAAAACAAACCATTACCGAAATCAAGGCGTGAAGAAATAAGTGCATGAACAAGTTTTTCCGTGGCAGAGCGAGTCAAATACTTGCGAATAAAACCAATATTGCGCAATTGATAACGGACTGATTTAGAAATGTTGGTGATTTGATCGGACATAGCCATGTGAGAGTCAAACATAACACCCAGATTGCGACATGACTTTGACAGAGGAATATCATTACCTACAATCGAAATACAATTAATATCCAACTTATTCAAGTGAGATTTAGAACCAAAAAGGATAAATTCACACTTGCTGTGGTTTAGAAACAATGAGTTAGACCTCATCCAAGCATCAATATCAATGATGCAATTTTCTAGACAGCGCAGTGCATGAGATGCTTGGATTTGATGTGGTGGAAAAGATACAAAAACTTGTATGTCGTCTGCATATAGATGATACCGAACAGAATGCCTTTGAAATATTTTCCGCAGACCGATCAAATAGATAGAAAAAAGGGTGGGCCCGCCAACAGAGCCTTGAGGTACACCACAGCCTAATGGCTTTGAAGACGATGTGACACCATTCAAAAGAACAGACTGTGAATGGTGTGATAGGTATGATTTAAACCATTCGAGAGCTTGTCCCTGGATACCCAAACTTCTAAGTGTATTGACAAGAATTCTGTGATCTACAGTGTCGAAGGCCGAAGACAGATCCAACAAAACCATTGCTGTGACGGATCCGGAATCCATTTCCCTTAAAATATAACTAGAAACATTTATCAAAAGGGTCTCCACACTATGGTGAGGGCGATAAGCCGACTGTAAAGGATCGAATAGACCATGTTCCAGCATATAGTCTGAGAGTCTCGAGAACACAACTCTCTCTAAAATCTTGAACAAAAATGAAAGATTGCATACAGGACGATAACTTGTCAATGATTCCTTATCCAATGAAGGTTTTTTCAGCAAAGGACGGATCAGAGCTTTCTTTAAAGATAAGGGTACGGTAGCTTGCTCGATACTGAGGTTAACAATTTGAGAAATAATCGGGGCAAACGTGGGTGCGCAGTCCTTTAAGAGAATGGTTGGAACCGGATCCAATGGACAGGATTTAGGAGGCAATTTACGAAGAAGGAGAAGTATTTCATCAGTAGTTGTATGTTGGAAGGTTTCCAGTGTGGAAGAGGTAACAGGTTCAGATTCAGATAGTACAACATTACAATTGAAATTATCTCGGATTTTTTCAACTTTCGAATGAAAAAACTGACTAAAAATTTCAGCCATGGCACAGCCATCGACATGTTTAGGCAATGGAGATGACTGTTTGCGGTTCAAAAGTCGATTGGCGACGTTGAAAAGCTTCTTATGATCATCTCCGCAGTTTTCGATGAGTCTGGTGTGATAGATGCGTTTGGCTCTGGACACAAGGTAGTTTACTCGGTCTCTCTGATCACAGAACAACTTTCTGTCTGTCTGCAGCTTTCCATTGTTGCGCCATCTCCTCTCAAGTCGCCGCCGCTCTTTCTTTGCTTCAGAGATACCAGAGTCATACCATGGACTGTACTGATGAGACTTCACTTTCCGAGTCTTGGCTGGTGCGTGAATGTCCAGTAACCTGCTAAGTTCTGAATTGTAGCGGTTCACAGCATCATCAACGTCGGCTGTTGACAAGGACGAAATGTTACTGTCAGATACGTCGTTGGCGAAATCAGTCCTGTTGATGCCTTTTATGTTGCGAGATGAGAACGTAGCATCATTCCTCTCTGGCTTGTTAAAACGAAACAAGCAGGTTACGGCGGAATGGTCGGAGATGCCGGGAATAACTCGTGTGTTGGAAAATAGCAGTCTGTCAGATTGCCGTATCAAGATGACGTCGAGAATATGGCCATGATCATGTGTAGGTGTAGTCACCAACTGGCGGAGTCCATGGCCATCGACGAGGTCGTTGAACTTCTGCGTGTACTGGGATGAGAGCTTATCTAAGTGTATATTAAGATCTCCTGTGATTACGAGAGAAGATAACTTATACAACTTTTCATCTAACAAATCCGAGAACTCATCAATAAAAGATGAAAAAGAACGATATCCTGGTGGTCTGTACATAACTACAATCTCAAGACTAGTAGTGCTGTTAGAGACCACGGCTGACATAGATTCAAAACTTAAATGGTGATCTGATGGATTGAGAACTACAGAGAGATTGTCCCTGTACAAGAACCCAACACCTCCACCACGCCTGGAGGCTCGGGGCTGGTGCAGAAATACAAAACCGGGTGGAGTGAGATCTGTGATGGCTGCATCATCTAATGGAGTCAGCCAAGTCTCAGTCACTGCAACTACATCAAACTTGTTATCAACAACAAAATCTTGAAAAATTGTTGACTTATTACAAAGGGATCGGGCATTGATTGTACAGAATCTAAGATGATCACTAAATTTGTCATAACCTCCTCTTTTCCCTCGATGTGTCTTCGACCTCCGACCGATACCCAGGGACAGAATACTCCTCCATACTTCCTTGTTTTCTTCACGCCATTTTGGGGATTTACTGCTACAGTTGTATGAGTGAAGAAGCTCACTAGAATATCGAACCCTAGAATTGCGTGTGCCAAAAGTTATAAAATCAGACACATCTTCAGAAGGGCCTGGATTCGGGTTAATGTCCCCACACATAAGCAACTTTACACGATAAGTTGATACAGTATTGGAGTAGTACAGTATGGGGCTCCCAATGTACTTGCCCTTTGGTTGTACAGCAGAGCCATGGGACATACCAGGCTGGGTAGCACACATACGACAATAGGTCTGTGATAGCTGAGTGCTATTACACAAAAGAAGGGCAACAAATACAAAAGAATGCAATGCCAATGGTAACATTGTGTCAGTGAGAGTGAACCACACAGAATCAAGTGCAGTGAAGCCTATGCTATAACAGGTATAAAATGGCTGTGGTTGTCTGCACTGTATACACTGTAGCTGTACTGAAAAATCAATCCACTGTAAATGCGCAAAAACAGTACAGAAATCACTACAATTTGTCCAGCAAGTGCTTGAAGACAAACATTCAAAGATAGAATACAATACACACTCAATGAAAAACTTACAACAGGAGAAATAAGCGAAGAATTAAGAGCTCTGCTGGCGGGCAGCCACCGGGCGCGCGCAACCACCAAAAAAAAAAAAAAAAAATAAAAAAAAAAAAAAAACAATTTTGCATATTCTTCTGTTCCAATTCCAATTAACCATATTATAACGTATAAAATGGGCGTTTCTTGGCTGAAATTTGCTGAAGGAGCAAAATGTGAAGTAATTATTGCCCTGAAATGTTTTTCCTATTATTTCCTTTGTTTTTCTGTGACAATGCCATAAAACAGTAGATATAATAGAGATACTTGAAAATAACAGTATTTTCCAAAGATTGCCATTCTATTTTGTGTCATTTTGATTCCTCCACCCAAGTTATACCTCTAATATCATTTGTTTATCACATTATCAATCTGCAGACTTTAAATTCCGATATTGTTGGAATATGAAATATGATAACTATGCATGTACCTATCCCTAACAATACATCACAGGTCTCATAATGTATTTCTTTATTTTGTTATGAATAGCGCCCCCATGTAGTGACCTTGAGAAATTTCAACCATAAAAAAATAATGAGCTTTGACTTGCAGATCATTTGTGGCAAATATGAAGAATATTGGTCTATGATAAGACATACTGGGGATAAAGAAATTATACAGAAAAATCATGTTTTTAGCATATTTCCTATGTATTTCTTTATATTTTGGTAAATAGCGCCCTCTATGTGTCACCATGAAAAAAAATCAAGTATGCGGTCATGTAGACTATGAGTTGCTCTACCCATGTGCCAAATGTGACGATGAAACATCAAACAATAACATCGAAATAGCTTGGGCTTTATAGGGTTACATGAGAAAAAGAGAAAAAGTACCAACGCACCCTTTCGGCAAAACTGGGGGGGGGGGGGGGGGGGCTTTGGACGAAGGGTGGTGTTCCCATTAACACGACGCGCCACCACCCAACCCACCCTTTCGGCACAAGCCATTTCCAACAGCTCGCCCAGAGAACCTTCGAGACCACTTCGATCTAGCATTAAACAATTATTAACACCGTACAATGTAATAACTAAATCACCTGATCAACTATCTTTTCAATATTCAATGCCTCATTTCTGTGGAATTAGCTCCCTACTGATATCAAAGAATGTCGTCACTAGATCAGTTCAAATCTGTATTGAAGTCTCATATGTGTGTAAAGCAATTTTAATGATGTGTTTTTTATGTTGATATGCATTTTCCTTGTTTTTGTGTGTTCCTGTATACATGTGTCAGTCTTTTCTCGTTTCTAAAAAGCGCTTAAAGACTTAAATGTAATTTGCGCTCTTTAAAAATTGTATATCATAATTAAAATCCTGAATTCAGGATACAATAATGTGGAATATGAGGGGATCAATTGATTTTCTGTTTAAAAGAATTTCATATAACAATCATTATGCTCACTAAACCTGTCTAAAGTGCAAATTCCTCACTTAAGTATTTCAACAGTGTATGAATTCATACGTCTCGATCTCTTTCGAAGAAGAAGAAAAAAATATTCTTTAAGTTAAAATCAAAATAATCTTGATGACGACGACTACTTAGGAGACAGTTGAATGAACAAAAAGTGTGTAGAATATTATGTGGTTTAAAAAAGGATGGATCATCGTCTGATTATTAGGAATGAATCTTTATACATCCATGCCAGAGAGTTGATGACAAGTAAATCTATAAACAGGGAGAGAAAAGGTTGATAAGGTAGATAAATCAAATGGAAATTTTGCTTGATGAATAAACGGCTTTAGAACAGATAGATGGATAGATATTCTAGGAGGATGGATGGATTCTCTACATGTATTCAAAAGAATGCCCTATGGCGAGAAATTAAGCGTGCCAGTATACTATGCTGAAGAACGTGATGACACGAAGTCCACGGAAATTAAACGGAAGCATTAAAAACTGAAATAACGGAAGCCCATTTTCATGCCAAATCATCCCACTAAACACGTTGCGAGCATCGTGTTTAGTGGGGTGATTTGCAAATGGAAAATAACTTTGATTTTTTTTTTTGTTACAATTGTGGATTACTTTTATATAACTATTTCATGTTAGTACAATTCTTACACGTGGTGAAAAGATCACACACCTAATTTAAGAGAATCGGTGCTTAGGTTCGAATAAGCTGTTTTCACAGGGTCTTTGAATTATAGTCTCTATGTCTAATCTTCCGTTGAAACGTACATAACAATAGATATCATTGGGCCTTCATAACGATTGTGATAAGAATGAAATACCTGTACTTGTGTATTTGGCAAAAAACAACAACAAACAAACGTATAACAGACTTCCCTGTACGGCCCTCCCCGATGGAAGTATGTTTGACTCGGAACTCAATATAATAAGTGTCTCTTATTGAAAAGTCAACGCTGGGAAGTTTCCTTCAGATGTACATATCCTGTTGGAAGTAAATTTATCGCAGGAAATGTGTTTCGCTTATAATATGTGACGCACTGTATGAATTCTATATCACGTGCCATTCTGTCTTTACCCTTCATGAAAAAGAGGATGTCTAAATGAATTGAAGTGTATTTCTATTCCAAGTATGTGTACTTTACTTGTTTGACCCCCCTTGCTTTATGAATAACCAATATCAGATTCCCTCGCTTTCGCGCCGGGAAGATACGTTCGGAAAACCCTATGCCAATTTGTAAAACATGTCTCATGAAAGCAAATAAAAAGAAGACGTAGAAATTTAATACACTGGCTTCCCTGACACGTTCCACTAAACCACATCTCAAAGCTGATGCAAACAGCCCAAAAATATCACAGCTGCAAACGCACTTCTCGAGGCCTTATGATTATTTGAATATCAAACTGTTGAAAATACATGAAGAAAAAGAACGTAACCCAGAGGATGAGGAAAAAACCAGAATAAGAAAGAAGAAGCGGGAGAAGTGATCATAAAAACCTAAAATATCATGGAAGTTCAGAAAGTTATAAAGTAGGAAATAAAGACCAATGAAGGACAAGATCCCCAGATAAAGGAACTGAAGGTTGTGATAATGACGAGCTGAAAAACGATCGTTGAGGACTCCCGCGTGTACATACAGTACGTCAGGTTTTGTGACAGTTACCTGATACTTCTCGAAATCTCCGTTTGTTTGTTTGTTTGTTTGTTTATTTTTCTTTGAATGTATCTTTTTTACATCCTCACTCTTCTACCTGGCGATGTTACAAAAGGTAATAGCTATTTTGCAGAGTTCTGTTACTTCAGGAATTAGTTATTGGTTATTGTGTATGAGGAGACTGGAAACTACAGGCCTCTGCTTTTTAGCAGTCCTCTCCATTTCCAAGCAGTATTGATTTTGTCATTGACATAAAAGACATAACACGTTCATTGCATTTCAGTTCATAGTATTTTCCTTGATTACGATTCTGCATTGATTTGTGTATATACTTATTGTATTCGAAATGAAATCAATGAAATCAATGAAAGAATAGTAAGCTTCTCACACGAAATTGGCATGGACTTTTACCCAGTTGTCATTTGTCATGTTTGTATTCACATCTATATGAACCCTGACCATGTTTGTGTTTAACTAATATAGTGGATTGGTTGTGAAGGAGGAAAATGCATTCCAAGGCCGAATTTAACGATAAGCATGCTTAGACGGTTGTGAAAATGGCTCCCATCAGCGCAATCGACAGCTCAACATGATCTCCATGTGTAGGCAATGGCTTTAGTTTTCGTTCAGAACAACAAAAATGACCTTGTTAAAGGCTTATCCCGTGGTACTTTTTCTAATGCCTAACAAAGTTTGAAGGCTAGTAAGGATGAATGCTAGAAGCTCTATATCACTTAGTTGAATCTACTTCCCACGTCGTCTGTTGATACTTTCAAGATAATCAAGTGGTCTTCTACCTTATCAGAGTACTAAACACTGTCATAGATATTTACAAAAATAAGAAATGGTGCTAAAAAAAATATTAGGAAGCAAGCCCACTTAAGTCGAATACATGACTGTTCATATCTAGCTTTATCTTTCTCATAATTGTATATGATATATTATATAATGCATACCGGGCATATAATCCTCTACCCGATGCGTTTATCCTTGGACAATATTTTTTTTCCCCCACAATTTCCCTCTTCACCAAGGTGTATTAAATATTACATGTATTGATACCTGCAAATGCTAGGTAATAATAATGAGGCAGATACCACTTGTCAGCACTTAAGAGGCTATACCCCGGGTAAGCCCCGTTGCATGCATATATACATATACATATATATATATATATATATATATATATATATATATATATATATACATATATATATATATATATATATATATATATATACATATATATATATATATACATATATATATATATATACATATATATATATATATATATATATATATATATATATATATATTAGAAGAAAGAGTCTCAAGTACGCCATGGATCCAACGAGAAGTTTTTTTTTTTTTTTATCACAAAATTTTCGGTCTGCTTCAGACCTTCGTCAGTGCAAAGACAATCATGTTTATCATTTTCCATCATTGTCTTTGCACTGACGACGGTCTGCGGCAGACCGAAAATTTTGTGATAAAAAAACTTCTCGTTGGATCCATGGCGTACTTGAGACTCTTTCTTCTAATAATTACAACATTCGAAGTCCAACACGTGGAAAGTTCCAAGATATATATATATATATATATATATATATATATATATACATATATATATATATATATATATATATATATATATATATATATATATATATATATATATATATGAATCTAATGTATAATAATGTGAAATTGCCTTGGCCACGATACGTACATTGTAATGCTGTTCCTTTTTGCTTCCGTTTAAGTTTTAATGCAAATTAGTTGCTTTTTGTCATGTTCATGTCCAATGCCACGATCAAGAACGTAAAAAGGTCAAAATCTCGGTATCATTAGGCATGAAGGGAACGACTGCATCGTCCTCTGGATCTTACTTCCTGTCATGACTATGTAGGCCCTATAACCTTATATATATATATATATATATATATATATATATATAGTTATATTTGTCTTTCCACCCAGAAGGGGAAATGCGGAATGAATGATAGTTTGGCGATATTTCGATAAAAAGCATGATAATATTCAGAAAAAATGCAAATATTGCCCCTTTTGGAAAAAATTATTATGCGTTAATATGGGCTCAATGAAGCATTGAAATGACAAGAGCACAAAATGCATCTTATACCATTAGATTCTGTTTGTTGATGAGAAAATACAACTTTTTTGAGAAAAAGCAGACATACCTACATTCCCCCAATAACCCGTAATCTATGCACATCCAATATATACACCCATTTTTTTTTTTTGCATCGCTGACAATCTCCCCTAAATTGTATTGATGGTACAGTCCTCAATCTACACACACTACGCCATCTAGGTCCTACTGTGGAGTATAGTCCTTAGGTCCCAGATCAATGATAAGGCATTGAAAAACATTGTCAAAACCTTTATAAGGGGAAGCAAAAATTTTCCCTTTGGAGCGAATTCCCCTTTAAGGGGAAATCCAGTTCAAATATAGGTTAGTCTGATAAAAAAGAGTAAAATCTTATTAGTTCAACGGCAAAAATTTGACTGAAATCGGAAAAAAAATAAGGAAGTTATGACATTTTGAACTTTTGCTAATTTCTGCAAAACAGTTCTTGTACAGTAGATATGAATATGCAAAATGAGTGAGCTAACCATGTCATAACGTCACAATTTTCCATTGATCGTGTGCAATAAAAAAAAATGGCGAAAATTCAATGTTTCTGTCTTTGGAGTCTGAAACATGATGTTATGCCTGGTTGAATAACTTCAGAATAGTGATCAATTAGATATACGAGGATTTGAGCCTCGGGCATAATTGCGTTTGAATGAAAAATTGAAAATTTCTAGGTTTTATGCACACAATATATGCATATTGTGAGGAGATGACATGTTCACTTTGCCATTTGCATATTAGTATTGACCGTTCAAGAACTGTTTCCCCCCAAAAGAGCATGTCATAACTTTCTTGTTTTGCATCCGATTTCAAGCAAAATTACACCGTTAAACTCAAAATATTTTATTCTTTCTTATCAGACTAACTTATATTTGGACTGGATTTCCCCTTTAAGATACCTCGTTTTCGGACGTATATTCGCCATAAGCAACAGCTACAGACTCATTCCTTAGGTCCTTTGTTTCTTTAAACTTCTTCTCTTCTTCTCTGTCAGGATGAAGCGTTTTATGTCATTTTGTTTGTTTTTTTTTATCATATATGTATATTATTCATGTTGTCATTCTTTAGCTTTGCTAACAACAGCAAAACACAAGCAGCTGTCGACGAAAGGCCAATGTAAAGACGCCAGGAAGGCAGGAAAAAAAGAGTTATATGGATCCATTTCAACCAGTGCACACATACTTTAATATTTCAGGCTGGTCAGTATTTGAGCGAAAATGCAAAGTAATGAGATTATAGCGGAGTGGGACTGTACAGAAGGCGCCCCCGGATGACCGTATTTATCCCTATAAACAAGGTGGGCTGCAACCGCTGTGTCATCCCTTTTCCGCCATCTCTCTGCTTTTCTCTTCCACTTTTGTTTGTGCGCCTATGTTTGTGTGTGCGTGTGTGTGTGTGTGTGTGTGTGTGTGTGTGTGTGTGTGTGTGTGTGCTTTGTTTTGTATGGTGGTTGGTTTGGAAGGGTATTCCAGTGACTTATCTCTGAAAGGGCATGGAGGAAGAAGGGGAAATGATTGCAGTTTCTAACATTGTTGGTTCAACCGAGCACCTGTCGAAGGTGATGAACTCCACCACCCCCCCCCCTCCCCCACCCTCCCCCTTTCGGAAAGATGAAGTGGAGTGTCCTGAAGTCAACGTCAGTTGTCATGAGCAGTAATGGATGATGGCATCATATTTTCATCCATCTTGGTCATCTCCTGTTATGAGTTTTTAAAGAATACCTATCCTGAATAATTTCACTTTATGTCAGCCTTATATTCTTAATATGATTGCTTGGTGCTGAAACGGAGCATAGTACCTGTACATCGTCTGTTTCTTTGCCAATAAAGCTGATACATGATGATAATTATGTTTTCCAGGTATGCATGTCAAAATTTGGTTGATTGTGTATAATTTTACGCACTACAATACTATACTACATACTACAAGCTCTGTCTTTTTAGTGGGTCCCTCCATTTTTCGCACTTAAAGCAACGGTAAAGCAACGGTATAATCCATTCACGGAAAATTACTTGATACTTAGGTTGTTCCTCATACTTGATTTACTTTTATTCGATTGATGTTGTTTTCATCCTGCAGATAATTACCAAGTGGAAATACTAAACAGTTTCTTTCCCTGAAAAAAAAAGAAGAAGGATGAAACAATGCATGAAAAATGTAGAAATTTTAGCACCATGCTTGAAGTATGCCTGTCATTAGTCAAAAAAAAAAAAGTAGATTACTTCGGAATTAATCGTTATAGGAAAATTTTTGTCTTAATAATACATTCACGTAAGTGCTATCAAGACAAAAAAGCTCCTTTCTTTAGATATAATGTGGCAGAAATTTGAATCGAGGATTTTGACTAAAAAGATAGATACAAGATTCGAATTTAAGCACGATTTTTGTACAAGGGGACCCTGCTGATCTTGCTCTTGCTTATTGCTAAACATGGAGGCGGTATGATCTATAACCGTGCTTCCCGACTAGTGCGTGGGTACCGAGACTTGACCTATTCCTTATATGTCTTCCAAATGTCATCCGGAAAAAGAAAATGTAGGGATTAGAGTGGGGGTGAAACTTGAAGAACTTATTGGTTATGCCTTTGATAATGGAATATAGATCGTTCAGCGTAGAAAGAGGAAGAAGAGAAAGTGAAAATGTTAGAAAAGGGGAAAGGGGGAAGAGGGAAAGAAAAAAAATGTGCAGACAAGTAAACAATCACACATGATTGATGTTGTGTTGTTGATGTTGTTGTTTCATGTCGTGTTGATACCGTCATTCATTGTTTCAAGTTTAAATGATAATACTTTTACTACATAATAACTCTAATCAATGTCTATTGAGAGACGAATAATCTTCCGTGTTTTATTTTGTTTGGTCTGTTTGGTTGTTTATTTGGGTTTTTTCTAATAAGACACCACATAAGGGTAGTCACATAAATAAGGCTATGGGCCAACCCTTAATTCCCCTCTCTGTTTTGCTGTAAGGTATCAAAATAAAACTTAGATTCAATTCTTTATTCGAATTTCGTTCGATACCACAAAATTCACATTAACATTCACAAAAACAAAACATTATACAAAGACAAAATACATCATACAAAAACATTGTACAAAATTAAGAATGTCAATTGATACACGCATACACGCATACACGCGCGCACACACACACACAAACAAACACACACGCACACACACACACACACACACACATATTATGTATATATATATAGTATAACCCAGAACACATTATTTGTTGCTGTTCATTTGTTTACTTTCGGCATCAGACAGGATTGGATTGAACTTGATTGAATTGAACTGAAAGTTCTCTTTCAACCTGAGTGGACTTTGTAATACTTGTGAATCTGAGCCAGAGCGTCATGCTTGTTTCGTAAATTGTTTGAAATATTTTGTGAAATATCTATTTTGAAAACTTATAAATGTTGTAAATAATACAAAGAAAAGCATTCATAAATCAAAGGAATCTCTAAGGACATGGGACGATTTGGCATGGAATGAAATCACGTCTGGTTTTGAATAGAATGAAAGGAATGGTTCGTTCTCAAAATGGAAGATCTGATTGAAAACAATGAAGTCGCGGCATGATCTTTCATCCAAGAGAAGACAAATAAGGAAATAACCATGTTTCCATACTTGGGTTAGTACTTTATTATGTCTTATCACGTAGTTTTGTCAGAATGCGCAATTATTCTATCTCACAAAGAGAGAACAAGTAAGCAATATTTGAACGTGTCGTGAAATAATGCTGATCCCGCCACAACGATTCCATTATAACTTCGAATGTCACGAGACGAAGCGCTGGCTATACACTTGATAAGTTTTACTGAATAATTTACAACAATGTCGGAGCACTAGGCGTTACGTGGAAGTTAACTCTTTCACTATCATGGCCAGCTTTCATGCCAATTTCTACATGTATGTTTGGTCATGAGATGGTTAAAGAGTAGAAAATTAATTGTCTTGGAAGACGTTTGCATGAGTTACTGTCGCCATCTGTTTCCTCGATATAGTGTAAACGAGAACGGGGGGCAAGTGAAAGATAATACATGTATTTTCACTCGTCTTTCTTGGGTTCCCGGTCACGCGCGTGTAGTTTAATCACGACATGGCAGGTATAATGTGTTGCGTATAGCTGGCGCAAAATATAACTAGATAATTATTAAGAGGAGAATTTTTGATGGATTCACAACTCTGAGCGCTACGCGCAGTGTGTTTGAAGAGGCAATCATCCTTCTTCTGACTATTGTATAATGGCGCGTCGACTACATAAGAACAGTCATGCAAGCAGCTTTGATAGTTACCGAATATTGCATAGAATGTCAATGTCACACTTTGTATTCAATTAACTTTCTAAAAGACACACTTCAGGTAAATGGGACGGACGATTGGGTCGCCTTCCAATCAAGAAAAGATCCACAAATGCGTTAAGCGTTCAATCTGTAATGAAGTATAGTTCTTGTGGTTCAATAATCAATGATAACCGAAGGGGAAATGGAGGAGTGTCGCATAGATTTTCATAGGGTAATCTTGACGTTGAGAAGCAAAAATTTGGATACAACATCAATGATTAGCCAAGCAGACGATGGGCTTTGAGTACAGTCAGAATTAGAGATACCGAACAGGTAGTGCAATATGTTTCCGTTTCTTCTAATTTCAATTAAAGTGTCAATTGAAGTTAGAATGGCATGAGCGACATTTCTCTTCAATTCTTGCCCAAAGTGGTGTTATTATTATCATTATTATTATTATTATTATTATTATTATTATCATCATCATTATTATTATTATTATTATTATTATTATTATTATTATTATTATTATTTTTATTACTATCATCATCATCATCACCACCACCATTATCAGTAGCATCTCCGAATGCTTTAGACGTCATTCACGAAACCACCTCTTCGCCATCTTAATCAAAAGTAACTCATCCGCTTATCTCTTGCCGCAAGGCTATTTCATAGTACCTTTCCTTTCTCCCCTTTTTCTTTTTTTTTCTCTCTCTCTCTCTCTCACCCACTGTGGGCCCTCGATATCCCCCTTCTCTCTCTCTCTCTCTTGGAGAAATCATAATGCTGGTGAATGAAATATTGAAGGAAATTTTGGAGTGGACCCTGAGCAGAGCGCGCAACAGTCCAAAAGCGTTTTTTTTTTTCAGAGATAACCACTGTTGCACTTTCCTTACTCGCCCCTTTTCATCCACTTCTCACACCCAATTCCTAGTGAAAGTCCCACCTGATCTATGACATCGATGCTCATTACGTCTACGATTTCTCCGATGGCCTGCCACTTCTCTAGCTGAGAGGATGTCAGAGAGAAGCGTTCCTCAAATGCTTATAAAAGAATCTAGAACGTGACTGAGGCGAGTACGAAAAGCTGCAAATTACGGTATTAGTTTCAGCTGAAGAATAGAAAAGATCGATCCATATGATATGCATACGGGACGTGCAAGACTTGAACGCCCGAGTATGATTTCGGGCGAACATTCTCGCGAAATCATCCTGCGCGCGAAAAAGCCTTGCCGAGCACGCATGTTGCAGCATGACAGATCAAATGAGAAGGGTTCAAAAATTTAATCTACATCCCACAAAAACTACATGTATAAACAAACAAAACAAACATGTCAAAAATGCCGAAATAAACAGGTATGAGTACGATCTAATTGTTGGTAGCTTATCACGAATCTGTCAAATTTGCTAAGATGAGGTATACGGCCCACCTTATGATAATAATTATAGCCACCGATGCTGGATTCATCTTCGGTGACATTTCACACTGAGATGGGCTTGACCGTCCAAATTGGTCAGTATTTCAATCGAATCAAAACGAAGTCGTGTGCAATGTATGCGTAATGGGGGAAGGAATGGGATTTGTACAGGAGGGGGACTAGGATTCATCTTGTTTACAGAGATGCGATGCTTCTCGCTTTACCTGACCCGAATAAAGTCTGCAAGATTGTTACGGTACCCTCTTCAATCAGTATTCCTTTACACTCGCGTTCCTGCTGAATCCGAAGCCAAATATAGCCCCTCAGCTGACCCGAGAGCGTATTGACCGCTCCTTACGCATCGAGTACTCACACATTATCGTCCCATGAGCTACAAAATCTTTTTTTATTCTCCACCATAAGTCTCTATCTCGACGTCTTCTCCAAGCATGTAATTGCATTTGTCGTAACTTCATCAAACAGATCGTTCAATGTCATCGCCGATCGCGCCTGCAGGAAAGAAAACTAAAATAACAAAACAGAAAAGAGAGCGAGACTATGGTGCTCAAAAGAAAATAACCCGTAGGAAATCAGTCTATTCATATAATCTACATTCTTGTTTCAAAATGAACATCATGATTATTGCGATGACCTCATCCGGGACATGACTGGCGGGATGGATTCTGCTCATGAGTATCATTTAAAGTCATTTTCAGCTTCGGCTGTCACGATCGCATCAACGTATAACTTTATTTGTTCAGCCAAAACTTTTTCTCCCCTCCCCCCCCCCCCCCCCCAATCATACTTAACAGAATCTTTACCCTACATCTAACGTGAATTGTTCCGCAAGCCGAATAAGGCCCTTTTCCGATTACGCCGGTGGAACCGTATGATGTCATCTGAAGGGACTTTAGTGTGTGCGTGACATAATTTTCACTTTTCCTGCACGGAATCCGTCAATGATCTGTCGTTTAAGTAGACTGTAATAACAATCTCTTGATATTTTCATTTCATTTTCATTTCATTTTATTTCATTTCTTTTTATTTTTAAACATGTATACCATGTACAGGTGTAAGTGGTTCCTTTTTCTGACATGTTTGTTAATTTACAGATCCGCTGTTGTGATCTCAACAAATTTAATTTGTAGAGGGAAACAAACTGAAGAAACTTACACCTGAACCTTCACCCCTCTGAATAATATCTTTCTTTCATTTATCCTATGCCTTGTCCGCCTTGGACTACTTAACATAACAATGTCAGAGTTTCGGAGCTTGGATATTTGTTCCATGTTCATCGTGTCACTGCCCCGTCAACCAGGCATACAGCTTGGGGGTAGTATCGCTGCCCGGAAAGCAGTAGATGACAGGTTGGAGTTCCACTGGTTCCTTTTTCTGACATGTTTGTTAATTTACAGATCAGCAGTTGCGATCTTAACAAATTTTATTTGTAGAGGGAGACAAACTGAAGAATCTTACACCTGAACCTTCACCCCTCTGAATAATATCTTTCTTTCATTTATGTATACCATGTAATAGGCATCATTCTGGACCAGTTTACGTTGATCATAACTGACTCACCCAAATAATACATGGTTTATATTCATTAATGAAACCATACATAATGTCCTGTTCGTATGAGTTTTTTTGAATGGTCACGAAATTCTCGGCAATACGAGGGCATATTCATTTCCTTCAAGCTAAGAGTATACGAATCGGTATTAGCTCAGTTACAAACAGTAGATATGGCCGCAGAGAAGATGATTAAGGACCGGATTTGAGATCTCGAGTGACATAACAGAGTCATTCACATTCAACATTTGGTATTGTTGCTGGTCAGTCTCCGAGGTAATCAACTTGTTTCGATTCGGTCACTGGATTTACAACTTGCCGTCATCTGCTCGAGCCCTGCCATGCCTGTACAAGAGTTCTAACAGGGCTCCACACTAACTTTTTTGTTTGGTGGCCCGATGGGGCCACCAAAATCCTCAATTTCAAAGTTTTGGTGGCCCGAGAGAAAAATTTGGTGGCCCGAAAAAACAATAAAAACATTAAAAGTCCTGTTTTTTTTAATGAGTCAAATATTCAAGTTTTATCATTGTAAGAATTGGAAGTTGGACATATCTACTCATAGATAAACCTCAACAAAATCGCAACACTCACTCTCAAGCACTCATTCAGTCCTTTTCATCCATCCTTTAAACAAATTTAACTGCTAATTTCCGGCGCAAAAAGTTATGAATTTATTGACATACTTTTCAAAAATTTTGGTGACCCGAGGCGGGTCAACAAATTTACCTTTTTTTAAATTTGGTGGCCCGGCTTTCATTTTTGGTGGCCCCGGTCCACCGGGCCACCGTTAGTGTCGAGCCTTGGAACTTCTAATATATTAGACTATACGCATTCTTTCCCCCAAGAAATTGCTCTAGAAGAAAATAAAAAGGTGCTATGTTTTATTAGTTGTAGATTTGGTTCCATGTGACTGAGTATGTTCAACCCCATTAGGCGTAGATATTGATTATGATTATCACTTCTGAAAGGAAATCGATAATGACAAAGTGCCCCCATCAGCTAAAGGCTATTTTTAGGACTTTCATTTCCAAGAAAATTTAAGTATAAAAAGACACCAGCGACAAGCAGGGTTTTGAAATAAGGCCGGTGAGAAACAAGACAGAAATGCCAAGACCTTGCAAAAAGATGTTCTTCAGCAATTTAATGTTGTTACTGTAAACAGGAATACAATTTATTGAACACTAGTATTAATATTATCTTCATCACACTATAGGCCTACTTTTTTCCTCACAAAGCGTAAGCTGACAGGATACTACTGTTTGCAGACCCTCATTAGTCGCCAGGGTGAACTTTCAGGGAAACTGTGTCAACGAATTTTAATATGATTATGTTCACTGGTTTTTAGAATACGACCAGTGAGAAACGAGACAGAAATACCAAGACATTGCTGTCGTTTAAACTGATTGCAAAAGTATGTTCTTCAGCGATTTAATGTAGTCACTGTAAACAGGAATACAGGTTATTGAACACTGGTATTAATCTTATCTTTATCACACTATACTTTTTTTTTCCTCACAAAGCATAATCTGAAAGGATACTAGTCCTGTTTGCAGACTCTCATTATAGTCGCCAGGGTGAACTTTAAGGGAAACTGTGTCAACGAATTCTAACATGATTATGTTCAGTGGTTTTTAGAATACGACCGGTGAGAAACGAGACAGAAATGCCAAGACCTTGCTGTCGTTTAAACTAATGGCCAGAGGATGTTCTTTAGCAATTAATGTTGTCACTTTAAACAGGAATACAATTTATTTTGCGATATACATTTTTTTTACGGTTGGCGAAAATCAAACAATACAAACATGGAAAAACTAAAAAAAAAAGTCCTCACCAGGAAGTAAGCAATCCCTTGCTGATTAACGGAATCTAGATATATTCATAGACTCGAGAGACGCTTTTGAAAGTTGGTTTACCTAATTTTCATGTTTGATAATTGCCCTAGAAGAAAATAAAAAGGTGCCATGTTTTATTAGTCATAGATTTGGTTTCATGTGACGGAGTATGTTCATAAGGCGTAGATATTGATTATGATTATCACTTCTGAAAGGAAATCGATAATGACAAAGTGCCCTAATCAGCTAAAGACTATTTTTAGGATTTTCATTTCCAAGAAAATTTAAGTATAAAAAGACAGCAGCGACAAACAGGGTTTTAAGATAAGGCCGGTGAGAAACAAGACAGAAATGCCAAGACATTATACTGTCGTTTAAACTGATTGCAAAAAGATGTCCTTCAGCAATTTAATGTTGTTACTGTAAACAGGAACGCAGTTTATTGGACACTGGTATTGATTTAATCTTCATCACACTATACTTTTTCCCTCACAAAGCTTAATCTGAAAGGATACTACTGTGTGCAGACCCTCATTAGTCGCCAGGTGAACTTTCAGGAAAACTGTGTCAACGAATTTTAACATGATTATGTTCATAGGTTTTTAGAATAAGACTGGTGAGAAACGAGACAGAAATACCAAGACCTTGCTGTCGTTTAAACTGAGTGCAAAAAGATGTTCTTCAGCAACTTAATGTTGCCACTGTAAACAGGAATAGAATTTGTTGGACACTGGTATTAATGTTATCTTTATCACACTATATTGTTTTTTTCACAAAGCATAATCTGAACGGATACTTTTGTTTGCAGACCCTCATTAGTCGCCAGGGTGAACTTTCAGGGAAACTGTGTCAACGAATTTTAACATGATTATGTTCAGTGGTTTTTAGAATACGACCGGTGAGAAACGAGACAGAAATACCAAGACCTTGCTGTCTTTTAAACTGAGTGCAAAAAGATGTTCTTCAGCAATTTAATGTTGCCACTGTAAACAGGAATAGAATTTGTTGGACACTGGTATTAATGTTATCTTTATCACACTATATTGTTTTTTTCACAAAGCATAATCTGAACGGATACTTTTGTTTGCAGACCCTCATTAGTCGCCAGGGTGAACTTTCAGGGAAACTGTGTCAACGAATTTTAACATGATTATGTTCAGTGGTTTTTAGAATACGACCGGTGAGAAACGAGACAGAAATACCAAGACCTTGCTGTCTTTTAAACTGAGTGCAAAAAGATGTTCTTCAGCAATTTAATGTTGCCACTGTAAACAGGAATAGAATTTGTTGGACACTGGTATTAATGTTATCTTTATCACACTATATTGTTTTTTTCACAAAGCATAATCTGAACGGATACTATTGTTTGCAGACCCTCATTAGTCGCCAGGGTGAACTTTCAGGGAAACTGTGTCAACGAATTTTAACATGATTATGTTCAGTGGTTTTTAGAATACGACCGGTGAGAAACGAGACAGAAATACCAAGACCTTGCTGTCTTTTAAACTAATGGCCAGAATCGGAATTGGAATCTAGACATATCCATAGACCCAAGAGACGCTTTTGAAAGTTGGTTTACCTAATGTTCATGTTTGATAATTGCTCTGAAAGAAAATAAAAAAGGTGCTATGTTTTATTAGTCGTAGATTTGGTTTCATGTGACTGAGTATGTTCAACCTCATTAGGCGTAGATATTGATTATGGTTATTACTTCTGAAAGGAAATCGATATTGACAGAGTGCCCCTATCAGCTAGGGGCTATTTTTAGGACTTTGATTTACAAGAAAATCTAAGTATAAAAAGACACCAGCGACAATCATAATTCATCAGACTGGGGTCTGCATTCACACAGAACGACTTGAATTCTTTCTTCCGCTGTCGCTAATGCCCTATCTCATACGCGAAAAAACGGTGAATATTTTTTTTTATGTTCCAAACGACAAGAATAGTATAGATCGCCAAATCGGTTCATAATGAATGAATCTGCCATTGATTTGAACCAGTCGAGCAATACCAACAACATCAGTCAAGTTTCAACATGTCCAGCTTTCCCAGTCGAATCTACCAGGATTATATTCTCTATAATGACTGCCGTCGCGTTAGCCATGGTCCTCACCATAATGGCGGTCATTTTGAGTCACCGAAACCTGAGAAAACAGCACTACATCTTTCCGTTCAATATCGCACTGGCCGATCTCGTGTCTACTGCGACAGTGCTTTTATATTTACTTCGGGACACCGACTTTGGCGAGGTAAGAAAACACACACACACACACACACACATCACACATACACACATACATGTAGAATAGATATAGGCTCAATAATGTCTAGGTTAAGCAGCCATATAAATACACATCAGCGTTATGTTATGTCATGTTGTGTCATGTATCGCACAGCAAGATCGTCAAGTTTTTGAATGCAGTGTAAATCTGAATCCTGCCTTAATGCTAAAAACATACTATATTAAAGAATATCTATTTTTTGCTCCAAATATCAAATATTTCTTAGCACGGTGTTATTCTTTAACTCTCCTTTGCAATATCGCTTCAGATATTCTGTAGAATATAGCAAATGAAATATCAGATCTCCCCGTTGAAACTCAAAGTTACCTTGCGAGTAAGTAAAAATATAATAAAATAAGGTTCAACAAAAAAGATCATTAATTGTCAATGATCGTTTATGAGTAGGACCCTAAGGGTCTTGTGTATTCATGAACTGACAACGGTTTACAAATTAGTCATACTGCTAAAACCATAATCTGTTGCTATGTATATCATGTTATCTCTTATTTCATGGTCATCGTGCCTAAAGAGGAGGTATTTAGCATTATCATAACCATGAATATTTCATTAGGCTTGTCATCGATAACTATATGGCCTACTGCCAGATTGTAACTCATATCACAATGCGTTCCTATCAATTGTCTCTTTCTCCCATAATCAAGAGATAATTGAATAGAACAGATAATCAACATTTGCCTTGTTTGTGAAATTTAAAGTGTTTTTCTTTTCTGTCTTTCCTTTTCTTTGCATGGCTGTCTCTTTGTTTGTACCAATCTGCATGTGTCTATGTCCGTGCAATTAATGTCTGTGTCTGTGTCATCGCTTGTGTCTGTGTTGGTGCCCTTATCCTTGTCTATTGCTGTGTATGCGCCCTTGACCATATCTGCATGTGTGTGTATACGTGGCCCTGTCCCTGTCATTGTCCGTGTCCGTGTCCGTGTCCGTGTCCGTGTCTGTGTCCGTGTCTGTGTCCGTGTCCGTGTCTGTGTCTGTGTCTGTGTCCATGTCTGTGATTGTGTCCGTGTCTGTGTCTGTGTCTGTGTCTGTGTCCGTGTCTGTGTCTGTGTCTGTGTCTGTGTCTGTGTCCGTGTCTGTGTCTGTGTCTGTGTCTGTGTCCGTGTCCGTGTCTGTGTCTGTGTCTGTGTCCATGTCTGTGATTGTGTCTGTGCCCTCCTTATCTGCGTCCGTGTCCGCGTCTGTTTCCGTGTCTACCGTGCATGTGCATGTGTCCGTACCTGTGTCTGCGTTCGTGTCCGTGTCTGCGTCTGGGTCCATGATTGTGTCTGTGTTTGTGTCATTGTCCGCGAATGTTTCTGTGTCCACACCCGTGTCCGTGTCCACATCTGTGTCTATGTCTGTGTTCATGTGTTTGTCCGTATCTGTGCCCACATCTGTCTCTGTGTATGTGCCTGTGTCTGTGTTTGAGGATGCAGCTATGTAAATGGAACTGCCGATTCGTTCTAGGCGCAGTTCAGTATGCCGGAGTGTCCACGTCCATTTTTAGTATTCTTCTGATCGCCGTAGTCCACTTCATCAGCATCAGGATCGATCCGTTTGGTGTTCGACACATCGTCACGACACCGAGATGTGTAACCGCATGTGTGTTATCCTGGTGTGTCTCTCTCATGATACCGCTGGTTCTTGGCTACTTCTACTTTGGTGAAAACATAACAATATTAGCAGAAGTTTTCATAGTAGTGACTGCTACATTTACCGGTGTCCTGTATCTGATGGTTTACAGAACAGTGGCGAAGTCTACAAAGGCCGGCATGCGAAAAGAGGAAAGCAAGCGACTTTTGATAACTTTTCTCATGATTTATATGAGCACATTTCTCGTTGCTTTAGTGATGATAGTGTCAAAACTTGTTTTCATATTTGACAAAAGTAATACTCTCGTGAAGCTTGCGTGTATCGGGAACACGTGGAAATGCCTCTTGTTAATGAACCCCATCGCGAACTCAATGGTTTACTTCTGGCGACTAAAAGAATTCCGATGTCTTTTGACAGCCTGTTGTTCACCTGCTAACCGCATTTCCCCTTAGTTGAAAATCAATTTCAATGCACAGTATTTCGTTCTCCTTCTTTTATTGGCAAAAACAGCAAAGAAAAACTAATCACAGCTCATATTAAAACATTACTTCACGTACGAAACATTGTGAAAAGCCGGTATATTTTCCTCAATCTTATTACCACGTCATTAAACATGTGAAAGGTTCCTTTAGCCTCCTTTCATGATACTTCCGCATAGCCTATGAGTTTGGGGCGCACCTTTTATTATTCACATTCAAATTCAAATCTGTTACGAACAATCAGCAGAATAAAACACTATGCTAGCATACAAATGCAGTGAGTCCACAACTCGTACTTTAGCGTGATAAAGATCTTTCTTCTAAACATTTAGCGATATCAGAAATAAAGGCATGGAGGACGTATTGCATAATAAGCCTCGGTATATCATAAGATTGTTCTTTGCAAGTTGCCGTGTTGTCGATGTGCCTTCGATGAGTTTGTAAAAAGCGAAAAATGGAAACGGAAAAAAAAAAGTATAATTGATGCTAACGCAGTGGCGTTCAAATTGAAAGTGAATGACAAGGTGGGAAAAGATTCGAACTTTTCTACCGGGCCTGAATTATATTCAAATTCACGTTAACTCGTCTTAATCATAGACTTATCCATATTTAAAAAAATTCCTTGAAGAAGAGTTCTGCTTTCGCTAACCGAAACAAAAGCAAAGCAAGTGTAAATTCTCATCAGGCTACTGTGAACACATAGTTACCTGTACCTGGGGATATAGTGTAATAAAGCACACGAGAAACAAAGGATTTTTATATAAGCAGAAAATACTTTGTGAGTGTTTTTTTTCCTCCAGACATAACTTTGTATTTTGCCAGTATGCATGCAAAATTTCGTATTTGTTAACTATTATCTAGACGAATACATGCCTATGTTATATCTTCTGATTCATTTCGTGTTATGTTTGCCGAAAAGAAAGAAAGAATGAAATAAATGAAATGAAAATTAAATGAAATGTTCAATTCAATTCAATTCAATTCACTTTATTGATAATCATAAAAATAGAAATATAATAGTGAAATTTGTCGGGCCAGTCGGGGAGTTCACTAAGAAAGCCAAAGGCTTGAGACAAGTGTGTTTGTGTGTGCATACACATACGATGAAGTTCTTTGTTTCATTGCTATGTCAAAGGTGATCAAGCAGTGCACAATTTTAATAAGGGTCCGTCCATCACATTGAAAATGCTTAGGGCCAGGTACCCAGGTCATTATATAGCCAAAGACTGGTCGTCGACCTCCAACAACCAAAGATTTCCTGTGACCTCAGGCAACTTATCTGCGACCAAACCACACTACTGTTTATTCGACGACTAGAAGTTGCCCGCGGTTACCGATCGGTTGCCCACTATTTGCAAACCATTTTGACACCGATTAGTGAACGTTTTGCAAGCGTTTTGCTGGCAACAAAAGACCTAATGATAGATGGGCAACTTATACTTGCAGAAAGATTTGCAAATACATGTTCGGCAACTGGTCGGTGACTTTATGAAGGCCACAAGAAATTGGTGGCCGAATGGTTGGTGATTTCTGTCTAGAACTTGGCAAACAATATTGCTCCAAATGGGTAGGACTCTTTCGAAAATAAACTGATCTGATAGTGTGTACAGTGTGAATCTGACATAAACTATAGAGTCTATTATTGTGAGATCGAAGTTCATATTAATTGCTTATTAACTGTATCATAATTATGTTTTTTGTTTTTGTTTTTGGTAGTACTCACTTTGTGTGTATAATAATTATGTAATGTAGGTGCATATTGTATGTATATAGTATGTGTGCGTATTCGCATATCTTATGTAGGCTCTATATCAATATGGATGTAATATATATGTATGTAAATGCGTGCGTATACACAAATGTATGTAAATGCATAATGTACTTGTACATATATATTGTAGATATTAACACAGGCCTCCTATGAAAAACAGGCCTTTGTGGCTCTAAATTGGACTGCCCTACACGTAGAGTATACATTTAAATGAGACTGAATGAATGCTTGCATTTATGTAAAATGTGATCTATTTCATTTCCGACAAGAACATACATATTTTACTTTCTTTGATAACTGAATTTAATGTTTAAAAGCAAAGCAATGCAAAATGTAAAGAGTATACTGTAATTGTTGAAGGTTTAGTAAATTAACATTGTCGTGAAAACTGAAGCAATGAAAATGAAATAAACAAATATGAAATAAAGCATATAAAGTAGCGTATAACAATCATTGTTTTATCTGATGTGAATAGTCTTGTCCATGCACCATGTAAAGGTTGACTTCGGGATTTCAACTGTAGATAAATCGTGTACGAGAGGACACGAGGAATGGTAAGAAACTTATAAGTCAAAATATTACAGCACTGCTCATTGCTGCTTACGGTATTGTCCATAACCTGCGTGAAGAAATCTAAACTATATCTATATGAATTCGGGAACCTACAGTTTTACAAGCGTTAAAGCTGTTATGTAGGCCCCATCATATTTCTTATACTTACTTGTGACATCTTCATACGATATGACCATGTATATTTGTGTCAAGTATGTTTTTTTTTCTTCTTCTTCAATCAAAAGATATGATCGTATATATTTTGTATTCTTGTTTTATTGTCAATAATTTTGTAATCTCATCATTGAGAAAATTGAATATGAAATAAATTTGAACTTGAACTTGAACTTGAACTTTAGACAAAGTCAAACACACAACAAAACAAGACATATACTGATTGAAACTCTTACACAATATACGCTAAACTTACCAAAAACAAACAAACAAAAGGAAGATTCCATTGCAACGTCTGTAAGACATGTAAGATCACAAATTTAAAGTACTACAGATCGACTTCCCGAAATGCGTTCGCGGTCACTCTTCTCTTGCCAATTGAATACAAGACCTGATATAGGATGACACTTCTAGCGTTAATAAACTAAGAAGACATCCAAAATCAAGATCGGAAATCCGTGACTGAAGTCGAACGTTTTCACTCTAATCACACGCATGATTCAAATCTTCGTTTTGAAACCTTGAAACTCTCTTTGACCTAATAATTGTTACGACATAAAGACGAAATGCACTGGTCAGTAAGTCGAAGAGATTACAGTAATTAATCAGTGTACGAAGAAATACGACCGAACCTGACTTTTGAGAGTATTTCTGCAAATAAATTCTCACACATGAGCCTAGTAGTTTTGAATCATATCTGCTTTGAGGGAATGCTTTCCAAAAGACATAAGAGGATAGCGGAAATGTATACCATCTGTACACGCCAATGCTATACGTGTCATAATTACGACATTCCAACATTCTTGTTTCAAAATGAACATCATGATTATTGCGATGACCTCATCCGGGACACGGCTGGCTAAAATAAATTCTGCTCCTGATTATCATTAAAAAAGTTACTTTCAGCTTTGACTGTCACGATCGCACCAACGCATAACTTTATCATTTTTGTTTAGCCAAAACTACCCCCCCCCCCATACCATTATACTTACTGGATCTTTACCTTTCATCTAACGTGAATTGTTCTGCACGCCGAAATCTAAGGCCCTTTAATTTTCTGATTACGCTAGCGGAACCGTGTCATCTGAAGGGACTTATGCGTGTGCGTGATATCGTTTTCACTTTTCCTGCACGGAATCCTTGATCTGTCGTTGAGGTAGGCAGTAAATAAGACATGATGTACCTCCCTCCCTCTCGTTCTTCTCTTCCTTTTTCTCTCTCTATCAGTCACTTTCTCCTCCCGAGCATTCAACGCAATGCCATTTTCTCTCTGGATGCTAGAGTCTCTGAATATTCTCATTTCATTTTCATTTCATTTTATTTTTCTTATTTATCTTGAAGCATGTACGCCATGTAATATGTATCATTCTGGACCAATTCACGTGGATTGTCATTGGTTCATCAAAACAATACATGGTTTATTCGTTAATGAAATCCTGCATAATGTCCTGGCCGTATGGTTTTGTTCGAAGTGTCACGAGGTTCTCGGCAATACGAGGGCATATTCATTTCCTTCAAGCTAAGAGTACGAATCTGAATTAGCTCAGTTACAACAGTAGATATGGCCTCTGAGAAGACGGGTTTCATGAGCTAACAAGCAAAAACAAAAACAAAAACAAACAAAAAACAAACAAAAAAAAACGTCGGCTCATCTCTTCTCCCCGTCCACTTCCAGGTTTCTTCAGCTGACGAGCAAAAAAAATAAAAAATAAAATAAAAAAGGTCCTCAGCTCAGTACTTCAAGATCTCTATCTATTTCTATTTTAGTGCCATTTACGTACTTCCGGGTTAAAAAAAGTGTGGGGGCCCAAAGTGATGACACCTTATGTATTCCTCTGTATGGTGCACAAAAAGTGTGGGGCTCCACGGCCCTACGGCTGCGCCGACCATGGTAATGTTGCTGGTCAGTCTCCGAGGTAATTAACTTGTTTCGATTCGGTTACTGGATTTACAACTTGCCGTCATTTGCTCAGCTCCTGCACAAGGGTTCGAAAATATTGGACTATATACGCTCTCTTTCACCCAAAAAATTCCAATATTGAACAAGAACGCAAAAAACAACAACAGTGTCTTGAGATTATGAGATGAGAGTTTCTGAGCTTCGTATTAGATACATCTTTATAGACAATTCGAATTATCAAACATGTCAAAATAGTATGCCAAAAAAAAAAAAAACACACACCAACTTACTGCGAGTATTTCCCTTGCATTTTCTTTTCAGTTCATTGCAATATCTTTGGTAAGGACATTGTGCACAACAGCAACATATATGATATTTGTATGTATATGCGCAATATATGTTTTTATATATGTATTTTGTATATACATTTTTTCCCAAAAAAGGAGGAACACAGTAAGAGGAATAACGATGTCAAAGCTATGCACCGATTTCTCCTCCCTTTCTCATATTTCACACACACACACACACACACACACACATATATATATATATATATATATATATATATATATATATTTATATATATACATACATATATATAAAGGAAAGTATAAAATAAAGTTGAATAGAATTGAATTGATAAATATATATATATATACACACATTGTATATATATATATATATATATATATAAAGGAAAGTATAAAATAAAGTTGAATAGAATTGAATTGATAAATATCTATCTATCTATCTATACATATATATATATACATATATATATATATATATATATATATATATGTATATATACATATTTTTTTTTTCTAGTGCTTACGTGGAAAAGGTGTTCTCTGAAGACAAATCAAACATCTTGACATCTAACGTTATTGTAACCACTAAGTCCAGTACAGATATAGATTCGTTATAGATGCAGTCTTTTAAAAAAGGACACTGGCATTAATCTAATCTTCATCACACTATACTTTGTTTCCTTCACAAAGCGTCATCTGAAAGGATAATACTGTTTGCAGACCCCAATCAGTCGCCAGGGTGAACTTACAGGGAAACTGTGTCGACGAATTTTAACAAGATTATGTTCAGTGGTTTATGGAATAAGACCGGTGATCTGTCGTCTAACTAATGGCCAGAAGATGTTCTTTAGCCATTAAAATGTTGTCACTGCAAACAGGAACACAATTTATTTTGTGACGTAGATTTTCTTTTTTTTTTTTGGTTGACGAAAATCAAACAGTACAAAAATGGAAAAACTATAAAAAAAAGTCCTCACGAGTAAATAAGCAATACCTTGCTGACTAGCGGAATGTAGACATATCTATAGACTCAAAAGACGCTTTTAAAAGGTGGTTTACCTAATGCTCATGTTTGCCCTAGAAGAAAAAAAAAGTGTTTTTATTGTGTCATTAGCCCTAGATTGGTCTTATGTGACTGAGTATGTTCAACCCCATTAGGCGCAGATATTACGTAAGATGATTATCACTTCTGAAAGGAAACTGATATTGACAAAGTGCTTGCATCATCTGAAGGCTGCTTTTAGGTTTTTCATTTGCACACAAATTTAAGTATAAAAAGACACCAGCGACAATCATGGTTCATCAGACTGGAGGCTGTTTTCACACAGAACTCTTTGAATTCTTTCTTCCGCTTTCGCTAATTCCCTATCCCATACCCGAATAACGCAAAAATATTTCACTTATTTCATGTTCCAAACGACGAGAATGATCACCACAATGGCTCATAATGAATGAATCTGTAATTGATTTGAACCAGTCGAGCAATGCCAGCTACATCAGTCAAGTTTCATCATGTCGAGCTTTCCCATTCGAAATTACCCGGATTATATACTCTATTATGATTGTCGTTGCGTTAGCCATGGTCCTCACCATAATGGCGGTCATTTTGAGTCACCGAAACCTGAGAAAACAGCACTACATCTTTCCGTTCAATATCGCACTGGCCGATCTAGTGTCTACTGCGACAGTAATTTTCCATTTACTTCGGGACACCGACTTGAACGAGGTAAGAAAAAACACACACACACACACACACACACACACACACACACACACACACACACACACACACACACACAGTGACACACACACACACACACATACGTTTACACACAAACACACATACAATGTAGAATAGATAAAGGCTCAGTAATATCGAGGTTAAGGAGACTTATGAACACATACCAGCATTATGTCAGCGTGTATGTTATGTCATGGTCATGTATCGCACAGCAAGATCGTCAAGTTTTTGAATGCAGTGTAAAAATGAATACTGCATTAATATAAAAAAAAAACATACATCATATTTAAGTTGTTCGCTCCAAATAACAAATAAGGTGTTATTCTTCAATTCTCCTATGCAATATAGCTTCAGATATTCTGTAGAATATATTAAATGAAGTATCGGATCTCCCACTGGATCTTAAAGTCAGGTTGCGATTAAGTAAAAACATAATGAAATAAGGTTCAACAAAAAGAGAGCATTTGTGAACGATCGTTAAGGGTCCTGTGTACTCATAAACTGACTATACAGTTTACAATTTGGTCATGCTGCTTAAACTATGCTGCTAAAAACATGCTGCTAAAATCTGTCGCGATGTTTATCATGCTCTCTTATTTCAAGCTCATCGTGTCTGAAGAGGAGATTATTATTTGGCATTCACACAACCATGAATATTTCCTTCGGCTTGTCGCGGGTAACTATGTCGCCTACTGTGAGATGTAACTCATATAAAGTGTTAACCGATCAAGGGATAATTGAATAAAACGGATATCAAATTCTATTTTGTTTGTGGAATTTAAAGTGTTTTTCTTTTTCTGTCTTTTCTTTTTCTTTACATTTCTGTCCCTTTGTTTGTATCAATCTGAATGTGTCTATGTCCGTGCAAAATTATTGTGTCTGTGCCATCGCTTGTGTCTGTGTTCGTGCCCCGTGTCTGCTTCTGTGTTTGTGTCCATGCCCATGTCCTTATCTGTTTCTGTGTCCGTGTCTGTGTCCGTGTCCGTGTCATCTGTGTCGGTGTCCGTGTCTGTATCTGTGTCCACGTCTGTACTTGCATCCGTGCCCTTATCGGCGTCCGTGTTCGCGTCTGTTTCCGTGTCTACCGTGCATGTGCCTGTATCCATAACTGCGTCTGTGTTTGCGTCCGTGTTTGTGTCTGGGTCCATGTGTGTGTCTGTGTTTGTGTCATTGTCCGCGAATGTTTCTGTGTCCATACCCGTGTCCGTGTCCACATCTGTGTCTATGTCTGTGTTCGTGTGCGTGTCCGTGTCTGATGTCCACGTCTGTCTCTGTGTATGTGCCTGTGTCTGTGTTTGAGGATGCAGCTATGTGGATGGAACTGCCGATTCGTTCTAGGCGCAGTTCAGTATGCCGGGGTGTGCACGTCCGTTCTGAGTATTCTTCTGATCGCCGTAGTCCACTTCATCAGCATCAGGATCGATCCGTTTGGTGTTCGACTTATCATCACGACACCGAGATGTGTAGCCGCATGTGTATTATCCTGGTGTGTCTCTCTCGTAATACCGCTGACTTTCGGCCTCTTCCGCTATGGTGATAGCGTAACATTATTTGTAGAACTGTTCATAGTTGCGATTACGATATTTACCGGTATTCTGTATCTGATAGTTTACAGAACAGTGGCGAAATCTACAAATGCAGGCATGCGAAAAGAAGAAAGCAAGAGACTTTTGATAACTTTTCTTATGATTTATATGACCACATTTCTCGTTGCTCTAGTGGTGATGGTGGGGAAACTTGTTTTCATATTTGACAAAAGTTTAACTCTCGTGAAGCTTGAGTGTATCGAGAACACTTGGAACGGCTTCTTGTTGGTCAACCCCATCACCAACTCAATGGTTTACTTTTGGCGACTGAAAGAATTTCGATGTCTTCTAACAACCTTTTGTTCAACTTCTAACCGCATTTCCTCAAACTGAAAATCAAATTCAAATGTACATTTCATTCTTCTTCTTTTTCTATCGGCTAAAAAAAACAAGGAGAAATTAAAGCTCACATCTATACATTACTTCACGTGCGAAACAATGTGAAAAGCAGTAATCTTCCTAAATCTTGTACAGCGACGTTAAAGGGTGTGTACAGTTCTGGTCGAGGTGAGGATTTAGCTTTTAACGTTTTGCGAGATATTCAGAAACCACTCTATGAGATATCAAAGAGCATGCAATTCTAAGGGATATCAAAAGTTTATTTGATGAAAATCGGTTTTGAAATGGCTGAGATATCCAAAAACAATGTGAAACAAAGAGATCCTAATAAAAGGCGTGGCCTGTCGCCATTTATTATTGTCACTTTTTTGTTGGAAATCTCAGCCATTTGAAAACCAATTTTCATCAAATAAACGTTGAATCCTTCTTAAAATTACATGCTCTTTCATATTTCATAAGAGGTTTCTCATTATCTCACGTATTGGGAATGTTTAAAACATGAATCCCCACCTCAACCAGTACTGTACAGTCCCTTTAATGCATTGGGGTGCAACTTTTATTTTCGACATTCAAATTCAAGTATCTATTCAATCAGCAGAATAAAACAACATACCAACATACAAATGTAGTGTGCTCACAATTTGGCAAGATTATCTTTGTTAATGTAATTTAGAGCGGTAAAAATCTTTCAACTTAAATGTAGATCAATGTCAGAACTAAAGGCGTGAAGAATGCGTGTCATAATATACCTCGGTATAACACAAGGTTGCTCTTTGCAAGTTGCCCTGTTGTCGATGTGCCTTCGACGAATTTGTGAAAAGTGAAAAATGGAATTAGAAAGAAAATATAATTGATGCTAACATCGTTAGACGTTCAAATTGAAATTGAATCAATGAATGAATGTTTGAATGAATGAATGAATGAATGAATGAATAAATAAATGAATGGTGAATGAATGAACGAATGAATGAATGAATGAATGAATGAAAGAAAGAAAGAATGGTAAATGAATGAATGAATGAATGAATGGTAAATGAATGAATGAATGAATGAATGAATGAATGAATGAATGAATGAATGAATGGTGAATGAATGAATGAATTAATAAATCACTTGATTAATCAATTAATTAATGAATGGATGAATGGTTTCATTGTGGTGGTAATTGTTTAACCTTCGTCATAAAGTTGTTTACAAAGCAATGAAAATACTCGCTATGGAAGACTAATTCCACTCTGATCGCAATGGTTGGAAAAGGCTCGAACTTTCCTCCGTACCTGAATTACTTTCAAACTCACGTTAACTTGTTTTAATCATAATTATCCAACATTAAAAATACCTTGACAGAAGTTTTTGCTTCTTTAGGAAATAAAAGCAAAGCAAGTGTAAGTTCCCATTAAGCTACAGTGAACGTATAGTTCTCTGTACATGGGGGAATATATAAAGCATATAAGAAACAACCATTTTCATGTCATAGCAGATAATACTTAGTGAGTGTTTGTGTGTGCATACACATACGATGAAGTTCTTTGTTTCATTGCTATGTCCAAGGTGATCAAGCAGTGCACAATCATGATAAGGGTCCTTCCATCACATTGAAAATGCTTAGGGCTATAGGTACCCAGGTCATATACAGCCAAAGACTGGTCGCCGACCTCCAACAACCAATAATTTCTTGCGACCTCAGACAATTTATCTGTGACCAAACCACACAACTGTTTATTCGACGACTGCATGGACGTCGACCGCGGTTACCGATCGGTTGCCCACTATTTGCAAACCACCAATTTGACCACCGAGTAGATTTGCAAATGCATGTTCGGCAACTGGTCGGTGACTTTATGAAGGCCACAAGAAATTGGTAGCCAAATGGTTGGTGATTTCTGTCTAGAACTTGGCAAACAATAATTGTTCCAAATGGGTAGGACTGTTTCGATGTCCCGCTACCTGTCTATAAGGAGTCAACATGGTTCTGCTGGTAGAAGTCCAGATCACAGATTTATAGTCACGATGATTATGGTGTTTGCTCATGAGAAAGAAGAAGCATGATCGTTCTGTGTGATCACGAAAGGATGCATGAATGAATGTTGACCGCATCAAACCTGACATTTACACTCTCACGCGGCATAGAATAGTATTTTAATAGTAATTAATGGTAATAGTTTGATAGCAATTGTTATATTTGTGAATCTGGTCGCCGACTAAAAATGGTCAGCCATTAGTCTTTGATTGGTCGGATCTCCGTTCCAAGGACAAGAAATCACTGGCGACCAGTTCTATAGAGATTGGCGACCAATCGGCCACTGGTTACCGACATTTCCACGACCAATTAATGACTAAAATAACGTTTTGTCAACCAATTTAGTCTGCAAAAGACTTTCGATGCAGCATCACAAATCTTTAGCGGACCAAAGCCGGTCGCCGAGCGGTGGGTAACCATTTGCAGACTTCTAAAGAGCCCTTTTACGACCTGAGACAACCAATTACGGATATCGTAGAATGAACGGCGACCAGTCTTTGCTTAATTACGACTGACCAGGGCCTTAGTTCACTGCGTGCTCGCCAACAAGGAGAGTTGCTGAGATTAACAACACATACTTTAAGGACACACAGAATTGAACAACTTGTAGGGACCTTGTACGGAGTAAGCATTTGAATCATTTATTCCTAAAATGTAATCGAGTTTATGTAAACGGTTGATTGATGACAGCATTTGCCAGGATGCTATAAATGACGAAGTGTTAAGCTATACTAGACAGTGTGAATCTGACATCAACTATAGTGTCTATACATTGTAAGGTCGAAGTTCATGTCGATTGCTTATTAACTGTATCAAGATTATATTCGGGTTTTTGGTTTTTGTGTTTGATAGTGCAAACTTTGTATATGTATAGGTCTATTGTATGTGTATATAATATGCATAATTTAGGTGTATATGCATGTATATGTGTGCGTATACATGCATATGTGGATAAGGCCTATATCAATATGTTTGTATTATGTATTATTATGTATGTGCGTGCGTATACCCAAATATATGTAAATGCATAATCATGTACTTTGTACATAAAAAGATGTTATAAAATTGGCTTTAGAATCTCTGCAATCTGGTTGGTCAATTGTCATGTATTGATTTTTACTGATCAACACTGAGCCGTGAGTCCAGTAAAATCCAAACTCATGGCTTAAGTCATGTATAGTGTAAGTTGTAGGTATTCCGGAGGCATGATGGGGAAAATGGTTGTATAATATGATTTTACGGGTCCATTTTATAGCGCAAATGATGCACAGGCCCATTTCGTCGATCAGTGAGAATTGGATGCTCTCGTTTAACTTTGGAACAGTCTAAAACCCACTCGCTGCGCTCATGGGTTTATACAGTTCTAAAGTTAAAATCGCGCATCCAATTCTCACCGACTCACTCTGTCCTGTGCATCATTATTGTACATTAACACATGGCTCCCTTGAAAAGCAGACATTTGTGGCTCTAAATTGGACTACTAGTACCCTGCATTTAAATGAGACAGAATGCACTGCTTGTATTTATATAAAATATGTTATTCAACTCAAATTCTATTTCATTTTTCTGCAAAGACATTCATAGTTCACTTTCTTTGGCAAGAGAATTTAATGTTTTATAAGCAAAACAATGCAAAAATGAAAAGAGTATACTATAATTGTTGAAGTTATAGTAATATTAACATTGTCGTGAAAACTGAAGCGATGAGTATGATAAAACAAATTTGAAATAGGTCATATTATGAAATAGCGTATAATTATTGTTTTATCTGATATGAATGGTCTTGTTTTGTCCATGCACCTTATGAAGGTTAACTTCGGGATTTCAACTGAATGATTTAAAAAAACCATATATGTCACTATATTACAACACTACTCATTGCTGCTTGAGGTTTGTTAATGTCCGTAGCCTGCGTAAAGAATATAAGTTTAAACATTTTTATAGATCAAGTTGTTTGAGTAAAATTTACTGAATCACTGTAAATTAAGACAAAAACTTATAAACAACATTAAACAACAACAACAAGAAAAAATGAAACCTAGATTGCATAGTGCACTTAGTTATAGAATTGCTTTATGAGGTGATCCGGATAAAACGAATTGTTATACTGAGGTTGTTGTTGTTTTTTTTTTTTTTTTTCGTGGTTGGGATTCCTGGAGGAAGATGGCAGATGCCGATTCGAGGGCGCCCGCAGGGGTTCGAGAGACCAAGAAAACGAAATTAACTTAAGTCTATGTGATTGTGGATGGACAGTGTGCGATGCTGAACTTTAGAATTCTTTGCCCCGGCAGTCGAATAATTTCAGTGATCATCAGTTGATCTCATTGATTGTCAAGCACACAAGCAAGCAAAAACAACAGCAACAACAACTACAAAAACAAAAGTAAAATACTCAGCCCACTCCAGCTCCTTACACAGTCAAATGTTAACCACTTGGAAACAGCACATAGAAAAAAAAAGGTATATGAAATACAGTTGGAATACTGACATTCAGTTATCAGATGGGTCCCATCTTTTATTAGGATCTCTTTGTTTTACTTTGTTTTTAGATATCTCAGCTAGTTCATAACCGATTTTCATCAAATAAACTTTGAATTCATATTAGAATTGTATGCCATGTATCATTTCATATGGTTTCTCAGTAACTCTCCAAAAGTTAAAAACTCAATCCTCATCTCAGCCAATACTTTATCATCCCTATAATTTTGCATTAAATTATTCATCGATTTCAGCGAAAGTGAGCTGTTGCGTCGAATGTGCCACTCAGGGCAGAGCGAACTTTCTGTGTTGCCACACACTTTGAACAAAGTCAAACACACAACAAAGCAAGGTTACTGATTAATACTCTTACACAATATGCTAAACTTAAAAAGAAACAAAAGGAAGAGTCCATTGCAACGTCTGTTAGATCACAAATTTGAAGTACATAACGGATTTCCGAAATGCGTTCACGGCCACTCTTCCCTTGCCAATTGAATACAAACATGGATACGATGACACTTTTTAGCGTCAATAAACTAGCAAGATATCCAAAATAAAGATCAAAAATTGACAGAGGTCAAACAGTTTCACTTTAATTAAACGCATGATTTAAATCTTTGTTCTTATATCTTAAAACTCTCTTTGACCATATTACATTTGTTCAGCTATAATACAATAACCATATATTTGAACAAGTCTAACGTATCAGTGCGTAAAGACGAAATGCACTGGTCAGCAAGTCGAAGAGATCACATTAATTAATCAGTGTACAAATGAATACTTCGAGAGTATTTCTGCAAATATTCTCAAAGGGGATTGCTAGTAACTGATCAGTGGGAATCAGTGGGAATGCTGGGGGATGATTGTTCCAATTCTTGTGGGATTCATTTAACACTGTTAAGAGTATATTATACTGTATATTGTTGTGCGAAAATTATTTGCTTCAGAACGGTTTCATATTCAAGTAATGTGCTGTTCAATGCCCCGACACTGTACAGGCATGCCAACCTGGGAAAATTAAACTGCACATTACTTGAATATGAGACCATTCGGAAGCAAATAATCTTCACACAACAAATAGATGTAATGTATACTCTTAAATGAATCCCACAAGGATTGGAACAATCATCCCCCAGCATTCCCGCTGATTCCCACTGATCAGTTACTAGCCATCCCCTTTAACGTTGAGGCAGGTAATTTTGAATAAAATCTGCTCCAACGTTATGTTTTTTTTTTTTTCAAAAGACATTACTAAAGGATGTCATTCCAATTGCATGGGTTCTTTAACTCTCGACACATACTCAGACAAAAAATATAAAAAGACAATAGTTCCCCCCAAAAGAGTTCAGATTAAACTGAATTAAAACGTTAATCATATAGCTTCCTCGTTTTTAGAGGAAAGTGGGAATTAATACCATACACCCCAAGAGAGGTGCAATCGTTTTCAGCGTCGAGAAATCAGTTCAAATTCATTTCTGGGCCACCACAAGTGATAGGGTGCGTCCTCTGCTTCTTACAGCATCTGATAGCATGGATAGGGGGCAGAATGCGCTGGAATTCTTTTAGTCGCCACCAATAGACGAACGAGTTCGCAAGGGGGTTTATTTCAACTATCGCAAACAACACGTTGGTGAAACACGGCGTCGTGACCAAACTTGCCAAGAAGCCGAAATGGAAGAGCAGTTTAGTTATTATCTCGGTCCCGACAAGCACTACAGTGGTGACGTAGATTATGCAGTAGGTACGCATCAGACGTTTGTTCTCTTTTTCCCGCGCGCTCATTCCCGCCGACTTGGAAACGGACCTGAAGACGAACAGGTAGCAGAGCCCGGTGATGACTACCATCGCTAGGAGCAATAGTTCGATCAGTATTACATACATCGACTTCGATGCGGCAAAATACAGCGCGAGGGACGCCAGAAGGGCGATAGACCAGCTACCCACGCATGCGGCTATGCATCTGGGCGTGGTCACGATACGGCGGACACCGAATGGATCCACCCTAATGGTGATGTACTGGTAGACCGATGCCAGGAGGATACTCAAAACTGACGTCAAGAGAGCCGAAATCTGCAAGGTGGCTAGGAGAAAGAAATACACCTGGCCGCGCTGCATCTGTCGATGAAAGCAATAAGATGCAAACCACTCATTGAAATGTAATGGGACAAACATTGCAATTACCTGCTTTGCTGCAAGACTCGAGGTTTTTTCTTTCAGTTTGATTAGTTTCCCACTTGTATGAATAAACAAGTTGAATTATCAAAGACAATTTAACTATTCATATGACAAAATCAGTGATAGCTAATCTTACTCACAACATGTTACATAGCCATGCAAGTATACCGGTAAATAAAAGAAATAATGTATCATAATTATTATACGTGTAAACTTAACAAAATATTTCGAGGTGCAAGTGGAGGAGACGGTCATCAATAAACAGTGGTTCAGTACACCCTGTCCATAAAATCACCACGGAAGACCCCTCCCCTCCACCCCCAACCCAGTATATATTGTGGTTATCGAACTCATCCAGGACCTCCGATTGAAAGTCGGGTTGTATTTGCCTAGTGTCGAAATCATGGGCTGTTTTACTCGCGGGCTTTACGACGTATGGACTTTTTTTTTTCCAATGTCTAACTCGTGGGCTGTATGACTCGTGGGTGGGATGAGCCCGATTTGCCTCGCACAACAATGTTGCTTTGAGAAATCTCCAAGGGGAAAGTAGTATTTACATATTTGCTACAAGTAACTGACGAGGAGATCGGGTCTGGTTGTTACCAATTTTGCATTTTGAAGTCTATAAAGCGAAAAAACAGAGAAATTTATTTCATTTTTCCCCTGTAGAATAGCTTAGACCCGTTCTATCAATTTTAAACATGGAAGTCTTTTTCAATCAAGCAAACGTAAATATCTTACGAAATTAATAAACAAAACGAAAAGTGTGTAAGCGGTTCTAGATACCTTGATCAGGACGAAAAGGCACAAAAGTGACTTAATACAAACTCGCGAAGGCGCAATGGTGTCTTTTCTTCCTGAAGGGAAAAAAAGAGGGGGGACGGCACTTTAATTGTAGCAAGCTGCCGTTTTAATGCACATCAGGCCGTCTTCACCTGTTTACATGACCATCTGTTTGGTATCGTGATGAACGATGCATAAGAGAAATACCCGGTCTTACCTCAACCAAACCCGACGACCGAATGTAACGAGGCACCAAAGTGGCGACGGCAAGAAGGTCGGCCAACACGATGTTGAAAGGGAAGATGTTGTGTTGTTTCCTAAGGTTCCTGTTCAATACGATCACAATCAACGTGAATCCCCCAACGGCTATGGCTGCGGCCGTCAGGAGGCAATGAGCGATCAGGGCCTCTCGGAATAACACGTCGCCACAGTCAAAGAACAACTGTTGATTGGTAATGCTTGACGAATTCATTATGAAAATGTACATGAAAAATAAGTAAAAACAATAAGTAAACAGATATCGGAGTCCACCAACGCCTCTTCAGAAGCGGTCGGTGGAATTTACGCAAGACGGCGTGAGTAGTTTTGCTGGATTACAGTTCCTGATCTTCCATCCTGTCAGTCTCAGAAATATCAAAATATTCAAAGTTTGTGAATTCGTGATCTTTAGACGTCGTGTATGGAATAATAATCGATAACCGGATGAAGAAAAAAGAAAGAAAGGAAGGAAACTTACTGTCCAGATTTCTTTTGAGGCAGATTTGACGTTTATCTACAAAATGTTGATATTCATGAGATGGAGCTTTCATCTGCGATGCAAACTAAGTGCATCTATATTGTTAAAAGCTTTTGATATTGACTCAGCGCTGTCTACGTCTGTTCGGACAACAGTGTAGAACGAATTAATTATGTCTTACATGCCTGTGTCTGCAGGCCTATTTGTATGGATGTTCAACCTTGCGGAATTTTTGATGGGTAATAAAGTTCACTCACGGTGGCACACTGCATGTTATTGAGCGTTGTGTAAAGCGGGGTTCCCACTATAACGATTGGCGCCACGATTGAAATCGTGGTCTTAATCGTGAAGGAATCGTGGCGATCTTATCAGATCTTGACGTCAGTCGTGGCAATCGCATTAATCGTAGAAAAATTTTGGACGGTTCAAAAATTTTCTACGATTAACACGATTAATTGTTGATCGTGATCGTCGCATCAGGTTGTCTTGGATCGTATCAAAACGCAGCAAATCTCATCTAATCGTACTTCTTAATCGTGTTGATCGGGATCGACTTTTTCACCTCCCTCCTACTTATATACATATATTTATTCTTCTTTTTTTATATTTGCCCTTATTTTGCTCCAAGATCGTACATATTTTGTATTATATATTTTTATACATATCATTATTATCACTATACATTGTTTTACCATAACACAGACGCACAAAAACGGAGTTCCCCGTAATCAATTTGGGACAATTTTTTAACAAAAAAAAAATAGCAAAACTAAAATGACTGTGGTATGTCTGCACGTATTGACTGAGGTCAGTATAAAAATGAGAATGATTTCCTGAATCGTGCATGAGTGAGCACACATCAAAGGCAAATTTGATTACTATTTAGAACTATACTACAGTAATTGTTGTTGTTGGGTTGTTTGTTTGTTTGTTTGTTTTTGTTTGTTTTTTTTTTGGGGGGGGGGGTAAAGTATTGTTTCTTGTGTTATCAATCGCTGTTGTTGTTTCATCATCCATCATTTGACCCCTTCACATCTATTGTTACAATTTTCATGTTTTGTTTTGTTTTTTGGTTTGGTTTTTAGAGGAAAATAGCTGTGTCTTATCTTATTAAACTGCAAAATCCATTTAGTTAAGGATTGTTGTCAGATGATGCAGCCAAGATCTAGCAGCCCATGTCAAGTGAGCATAAGAAAGAGTAGTTGTGTCGTCATTGAGTAAGCATGTACACTTTAAAGATGGAGCAAAAACTGCAAAACTGTACTTTTGATATTGAATAGGGGAGGGCTGGCACAATGAATCCTAAAATAACACCATTGAAAGCAGAATGTTTCTCATACCCCACGAAAACTTTTGTGACTTTTGAAAAGTGACCATTGTCACTCATACTGACTATAAAGATCACTGTCATTTTTCACATAGAGGTTAGTTGATAAGACGTGTAACAATACCCCTGCGAAATAATTTTGCTTCAAACTTATTTTGTGTTAAAAAGTGACATTAGGGGAGTTACTCTTCTGTTGTGTGTATATCGGTTTTGTTAAACACTGTTGAAAAAAACTATTTATCAAGCTAAACCCACCAAACTTTCAATACCCCATGAGATAACGACATTTTGAAATAGAAAGGCGTATATACGTACTATGCGAATATGAAATCAAACACATAAACAATACTAAGTTCGGTCAACTTTCTTATACTGAGCCTATAACACATAATAATATCAGCATTCAAAAAGATCCAATCCTCTTTTTAAGCTTCCATTTCATCATATTTTCTTCATGTGTTTCAAAGGAAGGCAAAAACATTTGTCTTTATCTTTTTTTCTTTTTTTCTATTTTGGGGGGGGGGGGGGGGGGGGGGGGGGGAGGGGGCAATGATTTGATCTTGCGTATGCAGTTGTTTTGGGTTTTTTTAGGGGAGGGGGTGCTGAGGCCGAGCATGTCGATTCAATAATCTTAAGGTTGAATTAGAAAAGGGAATTTCTGACGTTGTGGCTGGCCTAGGCGCTGCTTTCTCTCTGATGATCCAATTGTCATTCGTAATATTGCAAAGGTCACGTTGTCGTCATCCTCAGTCAACCCTTGCCATCATCAATGGTTGTGGATAAATAGGCCTAATCACTCTTAAAGGGATTGTACAGTTCTGGTTGAGACCTAATTTCAGGTTTCTAACATTTTTAGGTGACATGATGAGAAATCTCATATGAAATATGAAATAGCATGTAATTCTATGAGGAATTCAACGTTTATTTGATGAAAATTGGTTTTGAAATGGCTGAGATAGCCAAAAAGAGCTATTCTAATAAAGTGTGGGACCCACACTTTGTAACGATCGCTTTGTTTTACTTTGTTTTTGGATGTTTCAGTTATTCCAAACCCGATTTTCATCGACTAAACTTTGAATTCCTCTTAAAATGATATGTTCTGTGCTATATCATAAGTGTTTTCTTGTTATCTCACGAAAATTTTAAAGCCCAATTCTCATCTCAACCAATACAGTAGTTAGAGAAATAATGAAAGACATTGTCAGTCGGACTATAATATTCCCATTCGGGTCCAATCGCGCCTTAAATCGAGTCGCTTTTGATCCCGATCGTGAAAGATATCGTATCTTATCTCAACAGCCCGCATTGCTTCGCGGTATTCGTACTGGAACGTATCAGAACACAGCTGCACGCACCAGATCGGGGATCTCGATCGTAATGATCGTGTTAGATCGAAACCAATCGTAGACTCAATCGGGACAATCCTATCGGGTCATATTTGAATCGGAGACCACATCGTGACAGATCGTATTGCTTGAAATAGACCAATCGTGACCATATCGCATCCCAGCGAACCAACACGTATTGACTCGCATAACCTCATATCCAAACGTGAAATTTCAGACGAGTTGAACAAATTTTCCACGATCAGTTACGAATGTCCAATCGTGGCGTTCGCAATGGATCGCACGATAGTGGGAACCCCGCTTTAAAAGCAACAAAAGAGATATGTGCATTGGAAACAGATTGATTTTGGGGGTCTGATGATGACGTCATAAGACTATCGAAGATGAGAAACGGGTCAGTCAATCATAAAGACATCCCTCCCCCTCCCCCTCCCCCCTCCCCCTCCCCCCCCCCCACCCACCCCCCCCCCCCCCCCCCCCCCCCAGTGAACGTGTGTTCTAATCCTTCGCTTAGATGGCAAATTGAAAAGGTTTTAGGCTGCTGCGGAATACGAATGCGTTTTAACGTAATTAGCGAGACTTGATTTATGTTTCGCTGCGTAAATAGAAGCCCAAAAGAATGATTATTTATGGACTGTAGTATACATCTCGGTGTGAAATGGATAACAACGTTGTCAATCTCAGACATGAGAGTTTTAAGAAGTATATCTTGTTTTGTAATCATAATCTCCTTTAGACAATATGATGGACTGCAATAGACTTTGGCATCAGTGGTAATATCACGCCAACGGAGAACTAGGTAAGTGTAATACACACACACACACACACACACACACACACACACACACACACACACACACACACACACACACACACACACACACACACACACACACACACACACACACACACACACACACACGCACACACACACTCACATACCCTCACATGCACAGCCCCACACAAAATACTAAAGACTAAAGGAGGCCAAGGTGGGGCTAACATCAATGCCATTAACCTAGGGCTATACAGAGTACCTTCTGTTCACCATTTTTTTTTCTCCCTTTGTGCATATTTTTTATGTAACTCTTTTATTTCACGTCCAAGTAAATTGACCTGCCGTCGCTCTGTTTAAAAAAGATTCTGGCAGAGTTTCACTGATTCAAAATCTACATCTCTGACATATGTACCTGTTTGAAACACCACTTTTTTTTTTTCTGGTGCTGCAGCCAGCGTTAGGCATGTAACAGCACCACGGGCTTTGGCGGCAGCTATGAAAGCATTCCGTCGAGTCGAGATCTAGTTCTGCACTTCCGGGCAGGGTGCTATTACCGCGTCTTCTCTCTATCCCTAATTACCTGTATTTCATTCCACGAGTTATGACTCTTCCATCCATATTTCAGACATTTCCGTTGTAATGAAGTCCAATGATTTTGGTTACACTCTAAAGACAACGCCAATACGCGACAGGACCATCATATATCTTTTTGCCGGCAGGTTTCTTTATAGTCTTCTTGAATGATTTGACCGCTTTTAGTAACTTATCGAAAGGCTGTAGACCAGAAGGTCGAAACCCATTAGACCAATTGCCAAAATAGTGTACTTGTCAAAACTAGATCCATCAAACTCTCGGCGCTTTTCCAGTTTCAACCATAACTGAGACAGTTGCGATGTTTCCGGCATGTATTCTTTTATAAGCACTTGTCGGTGCGCGTGTGATTGTGTGCGTGGGTGTGTATATGTTTGTAGGCGTATGCTTGTTGTTGTTTTGCTTTGTTGGCTTGTTTGACAAATGGTTGGGATGGGCGATGCTAGTTTGGAAGAAGATAAAGACGCAGTTTGAAAGTAAGTCAGCTCATGACACGCTAACAATTTGATTTTTTTTTCCGCACATGGAATGACTTGCAGATACAAACACATTTACGGTACGTAAGCATCCCTGAAGCGTACACAAGGAATAGGCAGATAGCAAGGTATCGGAAAAGAGTTTTGAAGGTTAATATTTACCGTTTTGACAAGCATTACGGCGCAGACACGCGCGCCGGTGTTCGACCATGCGATCAACGAGCAAGGTGGGAAGAGATCCTCGATGCCGTTTGTTGTGGTCTGCCTCCTTTAATTTTGTTCCGGAAAATATATCCGAGGCTTGCCCATTAAAATGCGGGCAAAACTGAACTCTATCCATTGGAATGTATTCAGTGGGAACTAGTTAAAACATCCAGCTCGTTATGAGGTCCTCGGGGGACACAAATATCAGTCTACACTGAATTTGCATAAATCAGGGTCTATTTGCATGCTTGATGACGATTTCGGCTGGATGCGAGACTTATAAGGTCAAGGATACACTTTATCTGGGAGTGAATGAGAATATCAAGACCCGAGGGTTTCTAGTTCTACTTGTGGGATGAAGAGTGTAGTCCGGCCATATTCATGAGTAGCAGGTAGGCCTACAGGTATAAATGACTCAGTCTTGCATGGGAGAGAGAAGGGGGGGGGGGGGGGTGGCGTGAGACAAATGGGGGAGGGACAGAGGGAAGGAAGGGGACTGAGGGAAGGAATAGTTTGTGTGTGTGTGTGTGTGTATGTGTGTGTGTGTGTGTTTGTGTGTGTGTGTGTGTGTGTATGTTTGTGTTTTTGTCTGTGTGAGTTTGTGTATTAAACGCATATGCATTTGTTACACACATAAAGCGCTGTGGTATAGGGGAAGAAGCACGAGTGACTTTGCAAACAGCTAGAGGTCTGAAGTTCAAGCCTTGCCAAGAGCTTCACGTCCTTGGACGAGGTAGGCCTATAGGTGTGAGGGCCGGATGGTGTCCCCCTCAAGCAATGTGCATAAATGGGTACATCTGTAGCAATGCTGGCCGGGGGGTAATGATAATTGCAAGGCCCGCTGGATGAATAGCGCTAACACTGAAGAGGCTACCCTGGATAGATAAGACTACAACCATTATTCTACTGTATTACCTGTGCAGTTCACTCCCGTTATAGCGAACGTGGTTATGACGAAATTCCAGTTACAACGATGTAAGAATTCAGGCCCCAACAATATCTGCTCTGTGTTTTTTATTGTTCATTTGTTCATTTATAACAAAATGTCTAAAAACCTGAGGACTTCATTATAACGGGAATCGACTGTATAAGTGTTATTTTATCTGGGTAAAAGAGCATTGTTGGAAGCACCAAAAAAACAACAACAAACAAACAAACAAACAAACCAAAAACACAGTCTTCTGAACACGACACAAACCTTTTTTATTAATCTTCAAATTGTGCTCTTTGTTGGTTTAAAAAAGAAAAAAAGAAAAAAAAGAAAGGGGGCTTAATGATCCAAAGCCCAGTCTCTGTTCCTTTGTCTGTTGGAAGTGAGTGTTGAGTGTGTGTTTTATAGTGTATGTGTGTGTGCAGATAATGGTTAAATCCTTTGAAGAACTATTGCACTGAAAGAAATTTTCAGAAGATGCACAACCATACCACTGCTTATCTATCGCTAAGATACAATGTACACTGTATTCTCATATAAATATCATTCCTTTCACACCAAATCTTCTCAAAACCACATAAGTACTGGAATTTGAATCACATTCAAATGGAGGTAATTGAAGAACAAAGTCTCTTTTATTCATCATTGGTACTAAACATTGGTGAATACAATGACATTTGACTTCACTGTGCCATGAAATGGATATAAACTAATACATGAAATTTCATTCGAATATACATTTTTTGCGACAGGTATGTGATTTGGACGGAAAGTTAAAGAGCATAACATTTTACAGAGTCAGAAGGTCATCCTTCTTTTGTGCCATAATATACACAATAAAATGAAATCTGATACTAGAGTGGCTTGAAAGATATAGATTTTCACTTACTCCACAACTCAATTCCACATTAAATAAAACGTACTTCTTGATAAGATTAAAAAATTATATATCAATTTTCATCTTTCTCCCAATAAGACACATACTAACTATAAGTTATGTCGTCAAGACTTTACAGATATCCTGAAAGATATAACAAGGTATCACCCACAGAGGACTTCCTCTTATTATCTAAGTGACTAGGCATATCATTTCATTCAAGCAGACCAAACACAACTTATTATCAACTTTGCTCATCAAGGATAAAACTATCCAACCAATCACATTAGTAAGTAACAGTTCCAATTTCTGTCGGTCGACATCGCTTGGACGGAAGAGAAGAGAGTAAAATATTATCAGTTGGAAGCCAGAAGGTTAGTGACATCCTATAACATCTCAGAATTTAGTGACTATCAGATTTCCTACTGACAACATTGTGCAATAAGTGATGAGCTAATAAGGCACAGAGAGCCTTCATCCTGCGTGGGCTACTAGGTGAAAATGATTAATTGTATTATGTACTAGCAAATACGTATCATTACCCACTGGATTTCGTAAACACATAACTTTTATATCTTTATCGTGCCACAACGGTTGTCATCGCTATTTTGTGTTGTTTGTTTCTTTGCTTGCTTTCAAGACGTGCTACTTAGAAAACAACATTTTTAGTCATTTATTTCATTTTTGTTTGGTCTTTCTTTTTGAACTGCTGCAAGTTACATCAACTTCAACACCACAATCTACATAGGTCAGCTTAGTATTACAAAAGTGTGTGCAACTTTTTGACTGAAATTTATGTGACAGGGCAGGTCATAAATCCTGCTATATTTCGTTTAACAGTTTACGGCATCTCAACATAACCGTTATAATATTCAACTGCCCCCATAACTGTCAACTAAATTTCACATAAATCTTGTGTTGAGTGTACTGTTTGCCTCAAAAGACATCATTTCCAGCTAAAACAGGCGTGCCTCTTCCTGTCTCATATCTTTGACAATGCTCTCTTCCAATAAAACACGTCCCATATACCCACCTGCGTACTTTACTCGGGAAGTGGCTGTTCTTGTGTACCGGTACATACATCTATCGCTGAGACACTAATGCCCTTCATAAAACTGCTTCTTCTTTTTTTGTTACCAGGAGAGTTTGTGGTGCAAGCACTCACCATTGAATTCATGCTTACAAGTACATCAAAATAAAAGTCACCTCTGCTATCAGCCTTCCCTAATCTGTCAAGACAGGTGATTTCCTTTCTGGGAAATCATATAACACAGGAGTGTTTATATCTCATTGGGTCTAGGGCAATTACCCCCTCGGCAATTACCCCGGACCGTTCTCCTGGCCCTAATCCTAATCCTAATCCTGAACCTAATCCTATGCCTAACCCAAACCCCTAACCCTAAACCTAACCCTAACCCTAATGTTAACTCTTACCTTACCACTAACCAGTATTCAGCCGGGGGGTAATTGCCCTCTGGGGGTAATTGCCCGGATACGATCTCATTACCATGCTTCATCTGGCTGCCGCCAGTGCAAGGTAGCTTATACTAGGATACAACTGTTACCAATCTAAAGGACATTGTGGAAAATCCAAACATTTGTTACAGGGTAATCAACAATAAGACAGCTATGTTGTGTTCAACTGAAAATATTGCCATTCTAGATACACAATGTAGCAGCATTCATATATATCAGAGCAGTGGTAACACTTCTGGTCGATATAGCTGAGAGTAGGAAGGGAAGGGTGGAAACCTTTCCATAACCATTCAGCAATTTAATATTGTTGCAACTCACTTTTATTTCTAAATGGCAGCAATAGCTGCATGAGGGTGTTCATCTTTCCAACATTTCCAACTCTCAGGCCATTTTGACAATTTTGACAGGTGACTGGAGCAGAACAAATACACAAGTAAGTAACCACATACCCAAAGACCTACATGTTGTATGTAGTCCACAAGTCTGTTGAAAGACCATTACATTGGTAGTTTGTGCACAAATGGGAGGTGCAAATACAAATACTAATGCTACTGTCTGTATGTGTGCATTTATGTCTAGTCCATATGTCTGTGCGTCTGATTTTCTCCTTTTATGTGGTTGTGTATGTGTTTGTTTTTTTGTGTGTGTGTTTATGTGTGGGTGTGTATTCATATGTACTATTGACTACTGCATAAGCTGTTATTTTTGCATACAGATATTGTAGCAAATAAGGAGGTCATGGACATTTTTGCAAGATGTTATTTTTGCGAACTGACACTGAAGCTTAATGTAAGTGCAATATTACCCTAGGGTGTGGTGACATTTTGTGTGCTGCATTCGTGGTCAAACAGTGATTCACTGACATTTGCAAAAATTAAACCCTCGCAGAAATAACAGCCTATGCAATATATGAGTCCAAATTTCAGTGTGCTTGTGTGACCTTGTGTGTGTGTGTGTGTCTGTGGTTTCATGCTACATGTCAAGGTCAGGCTTCATCAGTTTTCTCTGGTTCCAGGAACGCCAGCAGCCAGGCGAGGATCTTGCCCTCCTTGATCCAGTCCCCGTAGCTAGGATCAAAGAGCTGCTCTATGCAGTGGATGTTGGCCAGCCTCACCTCAAATGGAATCTGGTTTATCAGAAAAATAGAAATAACAATAAAAGAAAAATAAGGAAACACAAAGTTAGAGAGGCTGATATATTTCTAATATTCAAGAATTTGAATAAAACTGGAGAGAAATAACAAAGACATAAGCTGCCATGTAACATATATGTACAGGTAGACTACACAGACTGTGTACAACGATGGGCCCAATTGACTGCAACGTTCACTACATGGTTGACCAACAACTACTGCTGGTATAGAAAGAAGCTGGAATTGCAAATTCATGTAAGGAAAGTAATCTACTTGACAATATCAGTCAATCCTCTTGAAGCACTTTGCTTACAAAACCAGAAAATGCAATCTCAAACATGTCTGCTAAAAACTGTGCAACTACAAGTTTATATCAGTAACAGAATTTATAATCCATCACTTCTGATACAAAACAGTGGCAATAGGCATACTTACGGAATATGTGACTACATTAAAATGCAGCACACACACTAAGACGAATCGTTGACTACATGTAATTCTTCTCAGAATGGGTATGTACATGTTATGAGGAATGAAGAAAATTGTGGAAAAATAAGGAAGAGGTCATTCTCTGATCTTTCTTTTTTTTCTTATTTTTCAGCTGAATACGGTGCAATAACATCATGTTCACATGAGTGATATTTTTTTCTTTTTCTTTTTCCCTCAGTAGGGTAGAGTGAATTTGGAATGTTTTTAATGCGGCAAAAAGTCAAAGCATAAAGTATTGTTGCATATTACATGCAAACAAATTTCCACCCTATAATTTCCACGCTTGTGTACTGTCTTGTAAAAAGCAGAAAAATGTTCATACTGCAAAACATGCCCACCTTAAAAGAACTCAGTAGCCCTGTAATCATGGGAGATACTTACATTGTAGCCTGGTTTAGGTTCAAAGTCCTCTTTTCCCAGAAGAAGTTGTTCTATCGTCAGACAGCATTGCTTCAGTAGAGCCTTCAAAAGTGCACAAAAACACAGAGATGTGTTATTAACAGCTGAAACCCATCAATTCTCGCTATCGCCAATGACGTAAAAAGTACCCGGATGTTGATTTAAGCGTCATTTATGGTGCATTATGGGATAGTCCGGTAGCAAAATCACTTCCGTTCGTACGCGCGTGATACGTGACTAATGCGATTTACACACACAACCGACTGTATTCTACGTGTACTTCCGGTTTTCTCGACTTGAATTACAGCTTTAATATGATTTGAAATTTCTCCATTCTTAAGAAATTGCTGTTACTACAACTATTGGTTGTTGCTGTGAAGCTGCCATGTGTTGTTCGCACTACAATAAATGAAAAAAATCTGCAGAAATAGGACCCTTACTGGCATGCGAGACGTGACGTGGCAGCGTGGGTGAAGTTTGCGGGTGACTCCACAGCGCAGTACGTGCACGCGCGACTTACTAGTAGTGGTAGTAGCACTAGGTACTAGTAGTAGTCCTAGTACAGTGCCTACGTACATTGTACGTACGTGTACTTACTTGGAAGAAATTGCTTTGGAGACAGGATAAGTTCGAGATCACTGTTCGTTCCCGATTGTGTTCGCGACATTTCGACAGAGAACAAATAAAGAAAAAAGATGGGCATTCCATGACGATATACTGTATATCCAGGTGGGTGAATATTTTCCAGCATATTTTCAGCGTATGCAGAGATGACTGATCTGTGATGTACGCCGTACCGGTATGTGTTAGCTTATGCGCTGCGTGCACGTGAGTGGTGCATGCTAGCAAGAAAGGCCGGCCGCCGGCGGCGGGGACTACAGTGTACGAGTATGCATGACAGGCCTGGCCACTCGCTGGCTCGGGCAGTACAGCGGCCTACTGTACTAGTATCCGTGGTCGGCGCTGCGCTATAGGTAAGGTACACGTACGCGCACGCTAGCGTTGTGCAAATTATGCCCCGCGCCGGAAGTGCCCTTGCTACCAAGTGAACTAAATCTTGACGAGAAAGCCACATCCGGGTACTTTTTACGTCATTGGCGATAGCGAGAATTACAGCACCTCATGCACATGACAAATTCAGGGGTTTCCTGTGGAAAAAGGTATGGTGCATCTAATTTCAATTTTTCATGATGACAGGCTAGTATGATATAATCTGTTATGCCACGAAGATGGACAAAATAATAAATTCTCACTGTGCCTTTCCATTGGAATATTGATTTATATCAAAGACTATGCATCACTCTTACACATTAAGAATACTTATTTTTTACATTTTATATTGACTTCACGTCCAAAGATTTATTACACTATGAATGCCAGTTGCAGTGCAATACCGTAATTAAAAACAATGCACCAAAGTATTGTAAACCAAACTATAATTATCAGTAGAGGAACAGAGTCTACCTAACTTTAAAGCATCATCTAGAAAATACTGCAGTGATTGCCGCCTACCTCCAAGTCTTCGTCCTTTTTGACCTTGGCCGAGAGCTGGGCGATGCGATGCGTCCGCTTGGACTTCCTGCTGCCGGGTTTGCTGCCCCCTCCTCCCGGGGTGCCGGGGGAGCCAGGGGTGCCCTGAGCACTGCCCACAGGGGTGCTGGGGGGCTTGGGCTGGTCAGTCAGGGAGATCTCGGCCCGCTGCCGCACCACGGCCAGCTTGTCATGGAGCTCGGTGAGCTGGGAGAGGGAGACGGTGGTCTGACCGATGACCGGAGCCTGAAGCTGACCTGTGAAACAAGAGATCACCATATAGAATGGTCATCTATCACTTTATGTGTTTGTGCATTGAGCTACAACTTGCCAAGCTTTTTCATCAACTTTCATCTAATTTTCTCCCTACAAAAACAAACAAACAAACAAACAAAACAAAAACAAAAAACAAAACAATAAAATGGTCTTAAGTACTAGGCCATTGAAATACAATTGGAAAGAAAGGGATCTCTGCTCACTGACAATTTATTTCACAGCACATGCACAAAAATGCCAAATATTGAACAAAGCAGAAAATTTAACGTGTTTTGACGAATTTGATGTCAGGGAGAAGAAAAGCATCATGTTTGCTTAGGTTGACACTGGAGTCCTTCATAGGCTAATTATTCCTTAAAGGTTTCAAAGGCATAGCACATTAAGGTCTCAATAACTGGGTATCTTTTAATAAAGTGAGATTCTTACCTGTCTTTGCCTTGGTCCCCTCCTTTCCAGTGGGCTGGCTGACGGAGTAGAGCAAGACCACCCCCTTCCCCTTGTCACCGTCCGCTGCCCCCACCCTGATGTCATCGTAGCAGGGCTGGTACCACTGGAGGCACAGCTCCCTCTCCTTGGCCCCCACCAGAAGTTTCTCCGCGTTCCGCCCCTGCACTGCCTGCCCCGTGGGCTCTGCGATGATCGGCAGGGTGTACGTGTTCTCTGTGTACACCACTGTTGGGATTACCAGTGCCCCATCTTTAGATGGGACGGAGGAGGAGGAGGAGGAGGAGGAGAGGGGTTGGAGGATGCTGGTGGGAGGGGAGATGGCCAGGCAGGAGGTGGCAAACACCGGTAGGTTGTCGGTGAGGAAGGTCATCATGGCCTGCAGGCGCAGCGAGGCGTGGCTGCTCAGGAAGGGTGTGCGTACAATCTCCAGGTTGGAGCCCGTGTCCATGCCGCTGTGGTCCACAAAGCCAAGGTCAAAGTTGGCTGCAAGGTTGCCAGCATTCACCTTATGGGAACAAAGCATAGGTGGTGTAGGAAAGAACTCAAATGGAGTCATGAACTATGCTTGTACAGTCAAACCTGCCTTAGCGGTCACCTGTCTAACGCAGCCACCGGCCACAAATTTTATTTCCCACGGTACATTTTAACCTGTCTATAACGGCCACAGACTCGATAGAGCTGTAGCCGAGCCGATACATTCAGCATGTTTTTCTGCTTTGTAGCCGTGCCAGTCATTCATTGGCAACATTCAGTAATCGCCACTGCTGCATTCATCACTCATTCAGTCATAATACAAATGCAATGCACTAGTGTTAAACTTTCTTCACGACTGTACACATGCTACTGTGCAATAATTTGATAAACACCGGCATTGTTCAATGCATGAAACACACCGTGCATACGTATACACACACATATAGGCCTACGTGTAAGTACTTATGGATGTATACAACGATGATACATGTACATGTAGGCAATGCACACACAAATTGGATAACCTGTCTATAGCAGCCACCTGTCTATTACAGCCACCCTTCGTCTCTCTTGGCTGGTCGCTATAGACAGGTTTGACTGTATTTCAATACATTGTGATCATCGTAACAAAATACAAACAAAACTGATGACAGAGCAGTACTCCACTAGAGAAATGCAAACAACAGCAATAACGGTCTAGCAAATGAAAGCAAATCACATGTTACTGAACTCAAATTATGCTACACACAAGTCTTTCACTTACAGAAATTGTGTACCAGAAACGAACATATTATGCTGAGGAGTACTAATGTTTTGCTGCTGAAATTCATTTTTCAGAGGAAACAAAACAGATAGATTAAACCTACCGGTGATGCAATCCCACTGTCTCCCAGGGCCAGGGAATCCAAGTTACACATCCTCTGCAGGATGGCTGTGTAGGCCAGGAGATGGACCCATGTCAGGGAGATCTTGGCATCCTGGGGTTCCTTGTTGACCCCTCCCACACCAAGGGTGCTACCACCACCACCACCGCCACCAGCACCACCAGCGGTATCACTGGCACCGCCCTGGCTCTGCCTGTCTGCATCCACCACTTCTTCCACTGGCTCCAGAGCCTGGTTGCTGGTGAAGGAGGTTGCAGGAGGGGGTGTAATTGCAGCCATACCCTCACCTGCAGGTCGGAATCAAAGCCAGACGTAAATGTTTCAATGGTGATCGAATGAGACTGGTGACGGACTTTTCTCTTTTTCTCCCTCTTGCATCACAGAATACATGAGCAGTGAGTCACAAATAACATGTATTAATTCTCAAGAGATAAATTGAAACCATAAGTTTTTTATAGCACTGAATAACTGTAATGCTTCATAGTTATGTCACATTTTCTTTAAAAATCCTTTTAAGATGTTTGTGAAGATCATGTAAAAGCTACAATCAAATACCACATACTGAATATCCTGATTGACATTTTTTTTTTAATCCAGTGCAGTAACTGATGAAGATTATTGAGAGTTGTTTCATACTGAGTAATGTTCAAAAATGGAATGCGAGGTCTACAGAACAGCAATATAATGTGAAAAGACACTGATTAATTGCATCTTTAGCAAAGGTTTAGACCAAAGGTATCACCACTGTCGATTACTCATCTACATACCCCCCAAATCTCCAAACAGGTCTTGCTTGATGCAAGCAGTCAGCTGACCCTTAACCTTATCCGTCAAGGTGAGGGAGGTCAGACTTGGGTCGCCAATCAGCAGAGCCTGTGTGCGCTGAGCCAGGGCGATGGCCGTGGCGCACCGGAGAGCGAACCAGGCCGCCTGTCTCTCGCTCTGTCGATCCTTGATGAAGTTCAGCCGCTCCTCCTCCCGCTTGGACGGAGTCTTGCTGGCAGCGGCCGTGCCCAGGGTAGACTTCTTGGCTGAGGATGGAGTCTGGAATCGGCGAAAAAATACATTCACAGTGACACTGTTTCAAGAGTTAATTATGACTTGCAGTGCAAAAAAAAAACCCCAAATTAATAATAATGACAAAAAATTAAAAATAGAATGTAAACTTGGATTAAAGCAAATATCAAGAGATAAGGTTGAGTATTGAGCCTAATATAGCACTAAAAACATTATTGATAGTACTATTAACCCGCTAAAGACAGGCAGATTTTGCTACAACATGCATTTCCCATAGACACCTGCCCGAGTATACTCGTGACTCATCTTGCCCGAGTATACTCGTGATTAATCTTCCACGGGTTAATGAAGACATCAATGTTTTGGCTGGTGTTGATGTTGATGTTGAATGCTATTGAGATCAATGCTGGTATTTACTTGCTTCATTGGGTCATTTTGTAAGCACATTAAACTTGGCCATTTTTTTTTTTAACAGGCTTGTCGGCCAATTCTCACCCTGACTTTCTTCTTGGTGCTGGAGGGCTTGGAGAGACTCGGGCCCTTCTCCTGGGGTGGCTCTGGGGGAGGCATGGGTGGCTCAGGCTGCTGGCTGCTGGCCAGGTACACCATGGCCATTTCAACATATGCCTGCCGAATGAGTCTGGGGGTCAGAAGGAATCGAACACACAGTGAAAATCAAGTGTGCATGCTCTCTCTCTTCCTGTATGCATACAATAACACCTTCAGTTTGTCATTTTAAACAAATGAATAACACATAACACAGTTATTTCCAATCAAATCTAGGAAATTCTAAAACTGCCCTAAAGGGAAATGGAGTTTCTGACGAGATACAATAAGATTAAACTAGAAATGTCGCTACAGCAACTGGTTATACCCCCGCCAAACAACATTTCATAAGCTTTGGTCAAAACAACATTTCATAAGCTTTGGTCAAAAAACTGAGGAAGTAGTTAAATCCGCAAGATCTTTCCTTGATCTTCTGCCATTAATATGCCGTTACCATGGCAACGTACTTTCGGGTACTGTCGAAAAATGCGTCTTGCACATCTACAACCAAAGGCACACATCTGTACCAAGTTTCATGGAAATTGGGCAAAAACTGAGGAAGTAGTTTGCAACACAAAATTTTCCATCATTTTGGCTCATAATATGTGAGCTGTTACCATGGCAACATACTTTTTATCACTGTCAAGAAATGTGTCATGCTGACCTATATCCTAAGACAAACATTCAATATGAATTCCATGAGAATTGGAAGAACACTGATGAAGCAGTTTTGCCATGAAGCATTTTGCCCTATATTTTACCAATAACATGCCGTTACCATGGCAACGCACTTTTTGCCACTGCGGAAATATGTGTCTTGCACATTAACATATTCAGATGAACATCTGTACCTAATTTCATAAAAATTGATCAAAAACTGTGGGAGGAGTTCGCGACGCAAGATTTGTACCCATTTTTGCCCATAATATGCCGTTACCATGGCAACATACTTTTGGGTACTGTCAAAAAATATGTCTTGCACATCTACAACCCAAGGCACACATCCGTGCCAAGTTTTATGGGAATCGGTTGAAAACTGAGGAAGTAGTTCGCGACACAAGATTTGCAACGGACCGACCGCCCGACCGCCCGCCCGCCCGACCGCCCGACCGTCCGCTGATTCCTATATACCCCCTTCAAACTTCGTTTGGCGGGGGTATAATAAGCACTACAGTTTATGAACCACATAATTCTTTGTGAGTGAACAGTGTGCACGAGTTCTTTTCTTGTACCTCTATGCAACACAGATTTAATAGTTTGGATGTGTATGCCAACTTGAGCACAATCCTCATTAAAGAATGGAAGCACAGCAAACAAACAAAAATAAAAAAATAAAGAAATAAATGATAATTAAAAAAAAATTAAAAAATGAATTAAGTGGCAAGCGTAAGTTCAATCATACAGAAACATTAATGAAATAACACAACAAAATATGTATACACTCACTTAAATAATAAGTCTAACAAAAGGCGTATAATACCAGTCTGGGATAAAAATAAACATAAATGCATGGGCCTGAATTCATGAAGGTGGCACAATCTTGTCCATGGTTTAAACCATGGACAAAGATCATTATATAGTTTTTTTATGAGGCGCAAAGTGTCGCATGGCCTATTTTGTTACGAAATCAGTCATTTTGTAAATGAAATTATCATTTTGTTAACAAAATTGACGTTTTGTTGACGAAATGACTGATTTCGTAACAAAATAGGTCATGCGACACTTGGTGCCCCATAAAAGAATACAGTCTTTGTCCATGGTTTAAACTATGGACAAGATTGTACCACCTTTGTGAATTCAGGCCATAGTGTACATACCTAAAATTGTAAAGAGCTAACAAAAGAACAGACACTATCACTATTTATAGGTGAATATACACTGTGACTCACCCAAGATCTTGATTGGCTGCCATGCTGGTAGTAATGGCCTCCATCAGGGTTGCTCCCACGGTTCTAGCGGGGCAGTCCCGGGCCCCTCCTCGCCGGTGCAACTGCCTCTGGACCTTGCCCAGCTGCAGGAGTATCTCGGCCGTCACGGCGCCCTCTCTGACCACGCAGACGCGGCACAGCTCCAGGGCCGTACCCAGCACGCCGGCGACCACGGCCCACGCCTTCAGGGGGTCCTCCTTTGGAATATTCCTGGGGTACACACAGTAAGAAGTGATAAAACAGTAATTGAAATGATAATCGGTAATTGATACTACACTCTTCTCCTATCTACAGGCACCTTCCAATATAAATTATCAAAAGTTCTTGATACTGTAACAAAAGTTGTTATACTGAAATTTCATTAGAGCTGAATGATAAAGTATTCAGAGAAATATAATTCTTGGACCTGAATTTTTACTTTATTTTAACAAGAGATTCGTTACAATCACGTTCGTTATAAAGGGAGTGCAATCTATTACTGTTGCAAATGGTGGTGCACAAGAATCTGCATTTTACGTGACAAAAATTAAATTGTTTTTATGGTTTTTCCAATGCTCTGAAAAGAAAGAGGAAATGGGACTTTGGTAATCAATGTGCAATGGTGAATTAAACTCATCTTTAAATGCTTTCATTAGAGTTCCACTTAATCCAAAAAATTACCAAGTTACAAGTTAAGAAATCCTTATGAAAGAGTCCATGCTGAAAGCATATAGTATGCCAGCTACAACGTATTACCACCTCACACAACAAAGCTAAAGAGACACACTCTAAGCTCTGGTGTGAAAAAATGATACATGTAATACAAAAAGTGAGGTTCAGTTTTGGTTTTGACATTACTTTTTGGGTTTGGCCTCTCCTGCCTGCGTAGCCAGCCTGGCTAGGGCGTGTCCGATCCTGAGCTTGATCTTGGCCAAGTAGAGGAGGTGGGGAAGGTAGAGGTTCTGCAGGGGTGCGGTGGGGGCAGAGAGCTCTGGGTAGATGGTGTGCCGAGAGACGGAATCACCCAGCAGCTTGATCTGAATGAATGAATGAAACAATTTATCAATGAATGCGATGATAATCATTGTATATGTTTACAGTCATACTCAGAGAGAAAAGAAAAGAAAACAGCAACCAGAAAAAAATCATGAATGCCGGTCAAGTCTGACCCCTTTGAAGATACAGATAGAAAGAAATTGAATACAAGATGGGAAGATGTTAGGAGAGACAGGCACAACAGAATTTTTTTTTTTTCTCTCTCCCATCCCCGTCTTCTTCTAGCATTTCAATAACCACTTTTAAACAATACATGAATTTTGCAAAATCAAAATGCTGCATTGCACAATACCAAACACCATGCACAGTTCTGTGTATTTTTCCCCTAGTCAACAGTTTAATGATGACATATATATTCATATTCTGGGTACAGGTCAGAGTTTTATATTTCATGAAAAGACAAAAAATAGTGATTCAAACTTATTTCCACAAAATTTGTGAGGTGTATTTGTATAAAGGCACAAATTATTGTGGCATGAAGTGGGCTCCATTGCGTCCATACTAACATCCCCCATTCAAATATGATAAAAAACGTTCGCTCTACTATCTAAGTAGTGACTCTGCAAGAGTACTTGCAACAATAGGCACAAACATACAGAAAATGCAATAGTACAGGTAAACATTACAGATGTACAATTTGTTTGATGCCATACATGTAATATCGAAACTGCCCATAACTTTTGCAGTTGCAAAAGCAGAGTCAGTTGATGAGGTACACTGACAGAATGTGACGACTCCATTGGCAGACACACGTCTGACACTAAAACACAAACACCCTGGGTGTCATCCCTATACTGATGACTAGTGTCCTGTACTAGTAATGGTCACTGACCTGGTGTAGGAGTAGCCCCTGTGTCTCCATGTAGGACTGCAGGAGATGACCGGTGATGGGTTGGCCGTGCTTCTGCTGGAAGCTCTGGGCAGTCAGGGCCTCCAGGTCGGTCAGCTGCACTTTGGCCAGGATGACCAGGAGGCTGGCCGGGGGCGACAGCGTCTGCTGACCACTCAGCAGGGACACCAATTCCTGGTGAGGACACGGGGACAGAAAAAAAAGATGATGATTAATGGAAATGCCAGAAAGCTTCTGTGGTGTTGCCAGTGCAGTGCTAACCATTATTCTCTTCTCTGTGTGAAGTGTCTAAGACATGCCGGAGTACTATGGAGTCCAATTATGACACATTTTGGGCGTCTTCTCTCTGATCCTTTCCTTTTTTTTAAAGAGATCAGCAAACATACTCTTGTGAAAACCATGTTCCAAAAGTGCACTTCAGCAGCAACAATGAAACAAGGCAAGTTGTTATTGCTCAAAGCATCTACAAATCACAATTTCAAAGCGATTCTCTTTTTTTTTTCTTCCAAAGCAATGACATTTCTTAAATACAATTGATATTTAAAGTGAAGATTCATCTCTGATGATCAAATAAAGCAATGCATTATGATTACAAAATTATATTCATAAATCTAGTGATACCATGCAAATATTTTGCAAGATTAAAAAAGCAAAGAATGAATGCCATTGATGCAAGTGATGAGGCTGCAGTGCTGATGAATGGTGTATTGCAGGAGTAACAAAGCACCCTCTCCCCTAGGCTGCTGGTTACCTTGAGGGTGTGCTGGACGTCGTCCAGTGAGCGTCCCTCCTGTAGGTCCAGCAGGGCTCCCTGCATCAGGAACTCTGCCTGCATCTCAACGTCCCCGCAGGCCTCGGCCTCCATCAGGCCCTGCATGCAGTACTGGCGGCACTCACCAACTTCCCCTGCACCACTGGCTCCTGTGTGGATGAAAACGAGAGAGTGAGAGGTAAGCAGCGATTGACATTGCTGGCTGGCGCAGTAGGTTGGTAAATTTACAGGCAGGTGCCCTCATAAATAATGCACAAGATTAATAAATTTACCACCAGCCACTTACCCCTAACCTTTGTTGTATATCTTCCCTCCTTTTTTCCTCGCACATATAAAAAGATCAAACTTTCAATCTAGACCTTGCATACAGTGTATATATTTATCTAATCATATTAATTGTATTATATTTACATAGGGCCTATACATTTTTATATGACACTGTTGATGATGATTATCATCCTTTTCATTTTATCATTAATTTCCTTCTCCTTCGTCTTTGCTTTTGTCTTTATCGAATCATTATCATTTACTTTTTGCCATGTTATTATCATAAAATTACTATCATTGGTATTTTGTTATTATTTGCATAGATATTAATACATCATTACTATGGCTTTAGAATTATCATCAGTAGAAGTTAGTATCTGATCACTTATTATCATCTTAATTAATGTAAGTTGTCATCGACTCCACCAACATTTTTGTCATTATCAACATCTTCACCACCATCATAATTCAAACTGTAACAACAAACTGCCACAGTCTAACATGCACTGACCTGGAAGGACTCCCATGCCCCTGATCTGGCCCATGAGGCACTTGACCAGGGCAAGGCGGCAGTCCAGCCACAGCCGGGCGTCCAGCCGGGACCGGCTCTGGAAGTTTTGGTACTGGTACTGGGTGGGGGCGTCGCAGCTGGCATCCATCTGGGAGTGGAAGAGGGTGGAGGACAGCTTCATCCGACTACCCTTCATGGAAGATGGTCTGTAGTGGATTACGAAGGGGGAGAGAAATCAATGAGGAAGATTTATTAAAGTATCACAGTAGGCTGTAGAGTTCACTCTTAGTATGATTTTAACTACTCTTTGCACTTTCATAAATGTTGCATTCACTATATGTCAATTCACCTTCTATTTATCATTCTAATGTGCATCCTATAGGAGAGAGAAAAAACAAAACAAAAAGAAGTCATTTTGGACCTTCATGAATGTGAAGCAGTAAAAACTAGAGAAGCACTCTGAGAGGGCAGACCTCCGCCAAGCATTCAGCTCATTTCCACCACCACTGATATTGTTCTGTCATAGCGGATCAGTGATTTCCACCCATACGTACTTATAGCATTGTGCGCTGAAAGTCGCCTAATTTCCCAATATAGAAACCTTTGTTACGTCATAAACTCTCAGCTGCACAGCACACCTCGCCCTAGCAGAAACTAGAGCACGCACTTTAGTGCGCGCATGCAAACCTCATATACGTCCAGCCTGAACTCCCAAGTTCAGTCCCTTACAAAAAATAACCATGAAATTTACGGTATTACCATGGTAAAACCTCAATTGCCATAGTAAAACCATGGTATCGATGGTATTACTACGAGTACCACAGAAAAACCATGGTGATGCATGGTGATACCACAGAAAAACCATGGTAAAACCTCAATTGCCATAGTAAAACCATGGTATCAATGGTATTGCTACGAGTACCACAGAAAAACCATGGTGATGCACGGTGATACCACAGAAAAACCATGGTAAACTATCAATACCATGACACGACCATGGTACTGATACGTATATTATAGAATAACTGTGAAGTCTATGGTATTTCCATGGTTTTACCATAGGCGACACAAAATAACCATGGTAATAGTATGTTATAATTTTTATACCATAGCACTACCATGGTATTACTACCAGTACCATGGAAAAACCATGCCATCTACTGTATTTGCCTGGTATAACTATACAGGTACAATAAAATAACTATGGTGATGCCAGGTTATGGCCATCATACCATGGCATCACCACGGTATTACCACTTGTACCATAAAATAACCATGGTATATAAGGAATTTCCCCAGTATCGCTGCACTAATTAACCATGGATATACCATGTAATAACCATCATACCATGGCACGGTTCTGGCACTACTAGGCCTACTTGTACCATAGAATAACCACGGAGATACCATATGATAACCATCATACCATGTACTACAACCACAGGGTCTTTAATCGTACCGCAGCATATATAACCATAGTCTTTTTGTCATCTTCTGTATTTCTAAGGGTACACAAAAATAGCCATGGTGATACCATGGTTCAACAACAATATATCAATTATGATATTCTTATAGCTGAAAGGGACTGTACAGTAGGTACTGGTTGAGATGAGGATTCAGATTTACAACTTATTTTTTTCTGTTAGATGATAAACCTCTCATGAAATAAAGTGTATGAAAGAGCATATACAGCTGTAATTTCAAGAAGGATTCAACGTTTTGAAGAAAATTCGTCTTGAAATGGCTGAGATTACCAACCCCCCCCCCCCAAAAAAAAAAAAATCAAAATGAAATTGACAGGCCCCATCTTTCATTAGGAGCTCTTTGTTTTAATTTGTTTTTAGATATCTCAGTCATAGTCTCAGCCTGTTTTCATTAAATAAACGTTTGAGTCCTCTTCTGCTCTTTATTTCAAAGAGTGGTTTCTAAATATCTCGCAAAATGTTACAAGCTGAATCCTCATCTCATCCAGTGCTGTATACTCCTTTTAAATGTCAAATAATGACGAAAAAAGGTACATTCTCTACTGGTATCACAAGGAAAAAATGGTCCCATTATAGCTATCCGTTTGACCCAACTTGTTCAAATAGTTGCAAACTGGAAGTAGGCCGATACTCGTTCACATTACCATGGTGTGAATTACCATACAATTAAAGATGAAAATTAATACCAACTCACGCCATTCCAGCTGACACTAAATTGAATGAGCTGGCACACTCTGAAAAAAAAACCCAATCAATTCCAGCTGAATATTATGGCCTGGCTCTAAATCATTGATTATGAAGTTTTATTTGTACCAACTGGAAAACATGTCGTTCAACTGGCAGACTCACTAGTTGACTCCACTTAGACAAGTTGACTCCAAACTAACATTTCATTCCAACTGACAGACTGAAACAAATGAAATAAACTAGGCAATTGTCTACCAATTAGAATTCATTGACATAACCTACAGATTCACCGCTGGATTCCAATTGCAAGAAACGGAATAAAGTGTCATACTGAAATATCAACTACCCGATTCCTGTATAGATACAATAATTGTATTGAACTTGACTAGACACAACTGGCAGATTTACCAGTTGATTCCACTTGAAAGCGATGGAATGGACTGGTACACTGAGAAAACATAGATGACTCCAGTTTGAACAAATGGATCAAACTGTGATGAGTGAGTTACATGTGTGTAATAACAACATACCTACTAGTAGTAGCATAGTGGTACTGGTGATAATAATGATGATGATAATAATAATAACAATAATAATAATAATAATAATAATAATAATAATAATAATAATAATAATAAGGTCTTATCCAGGAGAGCCTCTCCAGTGTTGTCGCTGCTCTATACCACAGGGCCCTGCCATACCACTAACAGTTGAACTGTTCTAATGAAAATGACAGATTAAAAAAAATAGATCTATTGTGTAAACTGGAACATTAAAGCCTATTGGTTGATTCCAGTAGGAAGAAATAGACCAAAGTATGCCCTTAGACAAAGTGGGATCAACTGGACACAACAAGCAGATTTTTCAGTTGATGATCCACTTGAAAGAAATTGTGTGAAATGGCATACAACAACCAGTTGATTACAGTAGAAACAATGAGTGCACATTCGAGTTCGACACCCACAAATCATACAGCCAACAAATCAAACAACCCATGAATTTGACACCTAGCGAACAAGGCCCACATGACTGCGACACTAGGTAAATAAGGCCCACGACACTTTTACAATAAGCCCCATGATGCAATGTCGAGCTTGTGGGCCGTATGACTTGTGGGATGACCCCGAAAAAATTGGACCAATTTGGTGCAGGTTGAATCGACTGGACACAACTGGCAGATTTACCAGTAAGAACTGGCATACTAAAACATCAACTCCATGATTCCAGCAGATTCAACTTTTTTGAACCAGGCTCTTGTATACCTGTTGCAAATGACTTGACACAACTGATAGATTTATTCAACTTCAAAGCAATGCAGATTTAACCTACATGCACTTTGATAAAGTTTAGGCTGTAACAGTTAGTAGAACCCAGCCGGGTAATGTATCAAACTGGCATGACTGGGGAAGTTTATACCAGTTCATCAAATCTGGCAGTTTTACCAATTGATTCCACTTTCTAAACGATTATAAACGTACCAATACATTACAGTCAAAACTATTGGACCATTATGAGTATACTTGCAACGAATGGGAAAAATCAAAATATATATCAACCGATAAAGGTAAACCCCTTAAACTCTAAGGGACGTGGCAGGAGAGGGAAGGGCGGAATCCACCCTCGATGTTTCGAGTCTGCGATGGAAGAGACCCTGTCATGAGACATTTTCCTGACTTTTTTTCAAGTTCAACTTCAAATTCATTGTTGTTTTTTCCACAGCAAAATAATCTATTTGGTGAACATAAATCTCGCTTTCTTCAATGAAAGTAGAATGCATGTAATTTGTACAGAGAGAGCAATAATTGAAAACCTAAAGTAGGGGTACAATGCAGTGGTTGCTGAGGTAACAAAAGTGAAATAAATGAAATATGCATTGTGTGAAAAAAGCAGGGACCCACTAAAAAGACAAAGCTTGTGAAGTACGGTCCCTTCTCCGATTGAAAAAAAAATCGACGCAAAGATTGATTGAAAACAGCAACAAAGAAACTCTTTAAAAATCTGACTATTCTTTATCGGAGCAGATCCAGGAATTCCGTAAATGGGGTGGGGGTGGGGATGGGGGAGGGATCTGTCATGGTGCCACTTCCGCAATTAAAGGGGGCAGACACGCCCATTTTCATTTTGTTTTCTTTTTATTTATTTATTTTTATCTTTTCAAAAATTAAAGAAGGGGCCCCCTGGAGCTATCACTGCTGTAACATTAATCACTGCGATTGATTGATCTTATGCTAATTATGGTATAAAAGTGGTCAATGAGAATCTCATAAGAAAACAAAGGAAACAATAAAAAAACAAAGAAATACATTTGAAACTCAAAAAAAAAATCATATACATAATAAATTGGCTTTTGGAAGTCCTTTAATGTCTGATGCATGGTCTTTAAACATGTAAAAACAGACTTACAAATGATTAAAAAATAGACTCTTAATGCTTTTAATTAGGCTAAAATAAGATGATGGGCCTAATTTGCACAAATAATTAATTGATGAATTAAAATTAGAAATTGACAATAAAAAAAAATATTATAAGATATATAACACATAATTTTGTAGATTACAATGTGGTTGTAACTTGGGCCAAATTTCGCTACGATCGTAATACTAATGGTCGAGATCTTGTGGAGGGGGGGGGGGGAGGCGAAATTCCCTCCCAAAATGCAATTTTTAGCATTTATAGCCAAATAAGCCTGGCCCGTTAAAGATAAGCAAAGTTTTGGAACTAATTCACATTGTGTGTTATCTCATACAAATTCCAAGTACGACCCAAAATATTATACCGGTATGTTCATGTAATAAATGTACTACAGCCTGTATTTAGTATATGTGTGAATGTGTGTAGTGTGTGTATGTGTGTATGTGTGTGCTTGTGTGTGTGTGGGGGGGGGGGTGTGGGTGAGTGCAAACACCCGGTTAGTACTAATATATCCATGGTACCAAGAACTGACTTCTTCCCATGCAGTTTAAACCTCATTAACCCAACTGGAAAATGTAACACAAGTTGATTCAAGTTGCACGAACCATGTTTTGACTTGGTTTCTGTATCGCTCATGAATATTCATGAGAGAGCATCTAACATGCAAAAGGTGAGAAAATAGATAAAATAGATAAAAGACATAAAAACCCAAAGTATATATTCTGGGTTTCAACTTTGAAGTATGTTGGGAAATTCCTCTTTTGTTACCAACTATTTTAACTTGTGTTATAACAATGCATATTCATATTTTGATAGGACTAATATTATGCATGACATGTAGTTAGTAACCATGCCTTAAACCTTTTCAGATATCAGCCCATATATAAAGAACTGATACACTAGCAATGTATCTAGGAATAGGATGTATACTCTAGGTATACAGATAGGTAGACCTGTATAGATTAGGATGTAGGTCTTGTACTATAGTGTAGAAACAGGTGTATGTGATTCGAGGCCCGGTTATGTAGATAACATACTAGTACTGCATGCTGTAAATACACGACCATTAATGTTATTTTTCTTTTCAAATTGTAAATACCATGGTAATACCACGGTAATACCATGGTAATACCATGGTAAAATCACCTCAGAAATACCATGGTATTGTACCATGGTACCGGTACCATGGTATTTGGTAAGCACAGTAATACCATGGTAATATACCATGGTACATGGTAAGAGCAGTAAAACCATGGTATTTTGCCATGGTAATACCATGGTAATGTACCATGGTTTTACCAGGGCAAAATTACTAGGTTTCCATGGTTCATTACCATACCATGGTATTACCATGGTAAAACCATGGTTCTTTTTTGTAAGGGGTGACCCTACCTGCCAAAATATCAAAAATCCTTTATAAATTCCCCCAAAATTCTCGGATCACTATCAAAAGTTAATCGTTTGTTACTTGTGTCATTCTCAACCTTTCCTGCAAGTTTCATCCCAATCCGTTAACTATTTTTTTAGTTATCTTGCACACGGACAAACTAACTAACTAACTAACTAACTAACTAATTAACGAACAAACCAACAGTAATGAAAACATAACCTCCTCCCTTGGCGGAGGTAATAAAGGTAATCATTTATGACAGATATGTGGAATCATTCCACAAGATTAGCTAAATCAGCCTTTTCTCTCACTGTGTTAGACACATAAGAATTACAATCTTTCCCAAATAGCATAGACGAGCTAATCACATTGAGTCATTGATAGCTGTGCTGAGACTGTCATCTGATAGCCAAAAGCAATTTGAAGTGGTCTGTTTTATTCCACCTGCATTCATCACTTTAATCATGGAAAACAGTTGAAGGGATAAGCTTGATTTCAGATGATGATAATAATAGTGACTGTGTTAATCTTGTGATGCTCTGAGTGCTTTACAATCTATTATTTTGCTGGTCACTGGAATGAAATTCATCGTCAGTGCACTTGTGTCACTCCCTGGGGAACATGCCAGGCATCTTGCACTACTTTTCTCAGTGTACATATGCTCAACCGAATCAAAGTAATGCTCAGCTTCTTTTATACTGGGTACTCATTTTATAAATCTGAAAGTAGAGGACAGTTTTTAGTCTCAGAAGATTTGTTGGTATCTGTGTCAGGACTGAAACCACTTGAGTTTCTTACCTGCGTGGCGAGATGGATTTCCTGGTCTCCTTGAAGATGGGGCTGGACTGGATGTCACTGAGAGCCGAGAGGACGACCTTTGACCCTGTCAGCGGCAGGTGGTACTCCCTCAAGATGGCTGCCTGCTCCAGCTTGGCTAGCACCACCAGCTCCAGCTCAGAGGCTGACAGGCTTCTTGCATCTGTCGAGGATCAAGGTCATCACAGAATACGGTATTAAAACAGATCTTGGTGGCCATGTGCTAGCAGAATGTAATCATCATCAGATGTGTGTGAAACAAACTTTCTTGGAATTTACAAGACATGGCAAATGATTTTGCTATTTCACAATCTCAGCTGCTTCATTTGTAGTCGCTTCAAAAGTAGCATGATCAGCAATAAGCATTCTACAGTCAGATTTGTGTACTCTAACATCATGCCACGTGAACAACACAGACACATTACAATCATAATTTGAAACAACTTTATCTGGTTGCCTTATGAAGATGGCAAAATATGTAAATACTGCATCTGTAAAGCAAAAAAAAAAAAAAAAAAAGAGAGAGAGAGAGAGAGAGAGAAAAAAAAAAATCCAAAGCAACATTCAGAATCAAATCTCTACAGTGAGCTATGTAGGCTTCAGAAGAAATCAAAATAATGAGTATAATTTAAGCAAGTGAATCAAAGGGAGTTCTTAATAGTCATCATGATGCGAGTACTGCAGTAGCGTGTGCGATTGCTGGAACTTACAGTGTTCCTGAAGGACTTCAACCATGAGTTTGAGGACTTCATCAGCTGTATCTAGTAGTGTGCCCTGTGGTGCGGGAGAGATCAGAAAGTTTGTGTTATGCACATATCTATATTTGCAGATATTTCACATCAACAGACATGTGTGATTGCATCAGTTATGTACAATGTCAAAGATATGGTGTCACTGTGTTAATATGCTAATAAACCACTATCATGGGGGGGGGGGGGAAGGGAAAATCAATTAAATGTTAAAAACTGTAGTAATTTCATTTACTGTCACTCCAACAGTTCAATTCAATGTGTACTTCAAGCACAAATACCAGATATGTCTCCAAAAGATAAGGAATATAGGAGAGAGGAAGTGGTCTACAAAATGACTAGCTGGGAAAACTCAATATTATCACATACCTTGATTCTCTCCACAGTGAGCATATTGGCCTCATTGGTAAACTTCCTCATAGTCACTTCAGACAGTGGGATGCTGTGGAAAGAGTTATCATCTGCACAGTGACAACAGAGAAAGTTAGAATTAGGCTGGAGATAACTTACACTATGGAACTAAAATGTGTGATAGCTTGAAAACAAAACAAAACATAAAACCATGAATTTTGGACTTAAAAGTGTCTTTGAACGACCATTTCACACAGTGAGTTTATCCTGGTGGCCTTTAGAATGTTGACATTCAATGACAAATGCCAACACACAAGTATCACTTACCAAATATTTTTAAAGGAGATCCATTTGCTTTCTGAGTCCTGAGCTACATAAAACAAATCACCCAGCCTCGCAAGACCATTCTAAATCAAACCCTAACCCTCACTGTGCAAAGGAGCACAATGGCATGTCTGCTATCTTGACCTTATTTGGCACAGATGTCCTACACTTAATGCTTGATGAGTACCCATTAGGTTATCGCTTAATTGTATCCCCTTGGCCTTCCTTTTGGACTGTGGCATAATTATGCTTTGGGTGAGTTGGATCCAACTTACTTTCTAGTCAAGCCGGGGGGGGGGGGGGGGGGGGGGAGGGGGAGGGGAGGGGGAGGGGAGGGGGAGGGGAGGGGGAGGGGAGGGGGAGGGGAGGGGGAGGGGAGGGGGAGGGGAGGGGGAGGGGAGGGGGAGGGGAGGGGGAGGGGAGGGGGAGGGGAGAGGGGAGGGGAGGGGAGGGGGAGGGGAGGGGGAGGGGAGGGGGAGGGGAGGGGGAGGGGAGGGGGAGGGGAGGGGGAGGGGGGAGGGGGGGGGAGGAGGAAGGGGAGGTAGCAAATATGTACATTTATGTGCATGAGCACAAAATAGGTGAAAACTTCTATCAGGGTTTTTTGCCTGGCCTACACAACTACCTAATGTTGACAAAGCAATCACAGAGTCATTGAATGGAATGATTACGAGAAGAAACATCTGTAACAGACAAGTAACTCCTAAAAGGAGCTGAAATAACTTTAAAGGCAATAGTTCTAGGTTGTATTGCATGACCCAATCAAGTGTATGGCTAAGGGATGACATAATGCACTAACTATTTATAACACATATACTAGATAGGACAAAACTCATATGGAATGCAAAATGACATTTTGCAGAATGTACTCAGCAAATGCAATGTATACAGCACTATCTTCTAATCAAAAACATAATTATGTGCAAGCTATACCGGTATCTGTTGCCACAATACAACATTCAACATACACCACAACCATACAGCCATCTTATCTTTGCACTACTGAGAATATATGTGACCGTGCACCACAAAACGAACAAAAAGTCGCACACACTGATTTTGTATGAGGACTGGAACTAGGTGAAATGGGTCAACCGAGTCGATCTTGAGTTTTTCATATTTTCTGAAAGAGCAAGTCTTCTTCTACATTATGCTGAAATTTGAGATCATGAAATGGACAGGAAAGTGTGTTTTTAGCAGTTTATATTGAACATTTGTTTTTGCAGAAAAGCGTAAGTGTTTCTTTAGAGTCCCCTTTTCATTTCTTGAAAACCTTGTACACACTTTTCACTTTCAACTCCTATAACTTTTGAAAGGATGATGCTATTACTTTGAAAGTTGGCATTAAGTAAGGACAGAATGTATTAATAAAGCATGCATAATTTCAGTTTAATATGATTTGTAATCCCTTTATTGTTGTTAACCCGGTGGTTTACATCCTGTTTTTTTTTCTCCCATTCATTGCACAACCCGCATGGTTTGGTAAAGATTAAGCGCTTGAATAGACACTGTACTTCAGAGCCTCTTTTCTCAGTTCACACTTTTCCTGAGTGTGTGCTTTCTTTCCAATATTTAGATAGGTTAGGAGAGTTCATTTGACTTGAGTAATACATCATTTTAAAACTTAAAGTCTGTTCTTTCAGAATATGCTCTTAACTAAAATGTCATGTCTGGCGACTTTTTGTGTGTTTTGTGGTGCAGGGTCACTTATGCAGTTACATGATGTTACATGAATTGATGATGACAGGTAAAATGACCACCTATGGACCTATTTATATTTCCAGATAAGATGATCACCCATGAAATCAATATATATATTTTTAATGCAACCAATGAATACGCAACTTCATAGCATGTCTAAAATGCAGGGAAAAAGGTATCCCCATGTACTCAAGTATATCCTAGAATAAATAAATAACACAAATATATACACATCTATGCATGTTTTAGCATGTTGCTGGGTTATGGTGGAATGCGAGTAGATGAGATGATGTGATAATAATGAATTTAACCTTATACAACACACAAATGACAACATTATGAGAAATAGGGAGGGGTCTCGTCGAACTGGCTACCAACCACACATTTCTCCGCTATGTGTACATCAAAGAGGACTAAAAAAAAGGGAGAATGGTCAAAAGGTTTTGACCGTGTCTGACTCTACTTCGTGCCTACCAAATCTGAACTTGTGCTCGGAGGCAGGCTGCGACGCTTGTGACGTGGTGCCTGTACAACAAGACGGTGAAGAGTGTGTGTACATTGCATGTCAGAGGGTTAGACGGTGGGTGCATGGGATATATGCTGACACAGTGGTGATGGCATATTTTACTGGACAATCACTGAGTAGGGCTACATATTGTGAGCAGGGAGAACAGTTATGATTTGTGCATAATGCAACATAATCATGGGCATGACATCTTAACATACCTGCAGAAAAATACATAACAGAAATAGCTGGACAAGAGCTTCAAAGTTTTTGCAGGTCTTCAACACTCATCTGTTTTAACTTCATGACATAATTGACTGTGCTATGATAAATAGCAAACAGTTAAAGAGCTTTCTAACATCAGACTTATAGGACTTGTATGCAGTTTATTAAACTACTAGCATAGAAGCCACGGCATCCTTATACCAGGGTAGTGATATATCACTACAATACATTACTCGTATGTTCTCTGAGGGGCATTTCATGAAGCATTTGGTCAGACAAAGTTGTCGGACAGATTTGCTCTCAGCCAATCAGATGCAAGGATTTCAGTAGCTTGTAACAGTTTGTCAGAAAAATATCCGACCAAAATGCTACATGAAATGCCATCCTGATCTTTAATATCGAAATTGGACCAAACCAATCCAATTCAGGTACATGTACCATGTACAAAGTAATCTTAATTGTATTGTGTACAGAGGAAACAAGGTAGGGTGGGGAAGCAAACCAAATCTTTCAAAACAATGAAGTTGCTTTGCATGGTATGCAACACATTATCACTGGCACAACAGGTACTTTATTTTTCACTGAGTGCCAGTGACAATGCATTGAATACTGCAGCACCCAATAAACTACTAATTTACAGAAGACAGTCTCCTGTCAATTCTATGTGAGTTGAGCTTTGTAATGATGTCACACAGCTTTGCAGTTTGGATATTGGCCTGTTTCTTCTTGTTTTTCGTTTTGTTTGTTTTTTTAATGATGTTTCGCATCATTGAAGGGTATTGTGGACCAGAAAGGTTAGGCTTTACAGGTACAAGTGTACATGTCACTCTACAAATTTACAGATGGGAAAAATATCATATGAGGATCACTGATCAGAAGGTTAGATTATCATTTTTTAACATCAAAATGAAACAAAAATATACTTTGAACTGGATGATACCCTCACTGCACAAAGGAGCTACACGCATAAAGGATTTTTAATAATCCAAAGCAATATATGCCAAGATTGCTTTACATACTGACGCTGAGTGAAATCTACACACGACATAGAGAGTCAGCAATCTGGTTTTTATATAGCTACAATTATACTAAACAATGGATATGTTTCTTGGAGATATGAATATCATGCAATTTTTTTAGGGGGAGGAGGGGGGGGGGTGGGTGGAGAAGCAGAGAAGGGTGGGGGCTGAATAGAGTTGGGGAGATGGAGACTAGGGAAGCAACTTGAAGGGGAAATACTATTTAGCCCTCCATTTAGACATAGTCAAAACTACAATCTAGAGATGTAGCTTTAGTCTGGGCTTGTATGTACTCTGAAAAAGGGGGGGGGAGACAACGAAGCTAGCAGGAATTTTGATGCTGATGAATAATTAGTCAATAATGAGTTATTTCTTGTTAATGAAAGTACTATGAGTTATTATTGTGGTGTTAGCATATATGTAAATGACACAAAAAGTATTAACATGAAGGTTAAGGTATTAGCGAGCTCGTCAAAAGCAATGATGAATTCATCGATGGACATGTTGCAAAGAGTTAAAAAGATTAATATGCAAATGCATGGATGTCCTGTGAAATCAAGTGGAAATACAAAAGAAATTAAATTGAGATTAGATGGCGGTGGAGGTTTACCAGCATCGTCAACCACAATCTTCTGGCCGGGAGCTTTGACCTCCTTCTTGCTGACCGTAGACTTGGCCGGCTTGCTGATCGAACTCACCGTGACGGGAGACACTGGCCGCTGGGCAGGGGAGGAGACCCTGGAAGGAAAGGAATTTCATACCATTCAAATACCAGTTGTGTCATGGTCTTGGGTTATGTGCTTACATGCCCGGAATCATGACCACAAGGTTGTGGGTTCAAGTCCCAACCAAGACAGCACTGTCCTTTTGAAAACAATATAATAGTTCAACATTGACCATTAATCATATGGGCTCTGGTGGAGGTCTAGTAGGACATACATTTATCAACGATTACATAAGGATGCAAAACAACTAAACAAATAAACAATCAAAGCAAACAACAGCCTTGCAGTTCTGATTGAGTATAACAATGAAGTTAATGTAACAGAAGAGTATTATTGTAATAGCAATTGCTGTGAAGAAAGAGCTTTAGTCTGATTAAATTTTAATTTGTTTCAACAACGTAAGTGATGTGATGATGTAGCTCACAATGTCAAAGAGGCTAGATGGAAACAGCAAGGGCATAAAAAAATAAATGCTACAGTGCTGATCGCGTTAAACTTACTACGCGTAGAACCGCGCATCGGTAACGCGTTCACAAACACGTTTCAACGCGAACGCATCGACCGACGGAGCTCCGCCGGTCAAAGTGTCTAGCGCCATCTACGGCGCCTAAGTGAAAGTATCGCGCGTAGCTGCAATGCGATTTTGCGCCGCGCAAAATGTCGCATTGAAACACAATACGATGTATTTGTATATTTTGCAGCGGAACAGAAGAGAGTGATTCACTTAGTTCTTTACACTCGTAATGTTAAGATCTTTGTGAATAATTGGTGCCTTTTCTTTTCGCTCGCTTTTCAGCCTCTGAGGACGGAATTCACGGCAACAGAAAATAAGTGTCTGGTAATACAGATAGTCGGGACTTTCATTTTAATGACCTGTTGATTCGTTGTTGGTCTATCTCGATTTAAAGACGTTTTGCACTCGTTAATTAGCCCTTTATATTGCTGTTCCAAACGATCTACCGAATTTATCCTTCATTAATGATTCTCAAAGTTATGAAAATGAGGTGTCAGAACTGTTTTATTATGTCCGTCAGTAAATCGTTACACATCTGTATTTTTTTTTTCTAAAACGCAAACAGAACGAAACTGCCCAGAAATTGATATATTTTATCAGTGGTAAATGAGCACAGAAAATCGGACGCTATCACGATAGAATCCCATTTTCTTTGCTTATTTTTCCGCTGATACATTATTTCTCAAACATTGAAACTAAATTGCGGCACCTCCTTTTCATACAAAAAAAAAAGTTTGAAGGAAATAAAGCTGATCTTCTGTCTCACGAAGCGAGGTAAACGCGACAAAATTAATACGACGTTTCGGCCGCGAAGTCTGCTATAGATAGCCGTCGGCTGGCAAAGTACTATTCATTTTTTTTTTTTTTTTTTTTTTTTACCTCGCTTCGTGAGACAGGAGATCAGCTTTAATTCCTTCAGTTTCTACACGATGATGGACACCTTCCCGACTAAAAAAAAAGTCAACAATGAAAAAAAAAAGGCTGGTCGTGAAATGTTATCCATGTGAAATGATTTATCTCTTGGCTATAACTTACTTCTTAGTTTATTAACCTAATATGACGTTCGAATTCGTTGTAGTTTTGCTTTGAACGCGTTGAGTTGAAATATATCTCGTTTTCTTTTTAACAAATGGTGTTGACGTTTATCTGATTTTTGTCGTGTTACGACAATGATGCGATTAATCATTTTTTTTTAATAATCTCGTTAATCTCTGTTTCCGGGTGATGTTAGTTTCGAAAGGTTTATTATTCCGAGGGTTCGTTATTCCGAAACACAAATTGCGAATACCGTTATTTATATTCATTCGTTCGAAAATGGAAAAGGCTTGCTTCATTCGAACACAATTTTAGTTTGTGGCGTTTGTTATTCCGAAGGTCGATTGTCGTTTCGTTAGTCGTTTCGTTGGAGTTTCGATATTCTACATTAACAAACCTTCCCTAATTTTCCGACTAATGAATATCCGGAATAAGCGAACCTTTGAAATAACGAACATTCGGAATAACGAACTGAAAGCGGAAAAACAGTACCCGGAGAAAGCGCTGAAAGCGAACGCCTTGACTTTTGATGCCAAGGCAACAGCTATCCAGGAGTGCATGACACGTTCAAACGTTTTACGCCTTCGTCTCGCCTTTGTCTGGCAAAGTAGTATTTATTTTTTCGTGTTTACCTCACTTCGTGAGACAGCAGATCAGCTTTATTTCCTTCAGTTTCTACCACGATGATGAACATCTTCCCGACTAAAAAAAAAAGTCAACAGTGAAAAAAAAATAAATAAGGCTGGTCGTAAAAAATATTAGCCAAGTGAAATGATTTATCACTTAGCTATAACTTCCTAGTTTATTAACATAACATGGCGGTGAAATTCGTTGTATTTTTGTTTTGAACACGTTGAGGTGAAATTTATCTCGTTTACTTTTTTCAACAAATGGTGTTGACGTTTATCTGATTTTTATCGTGTTACGATAACTATCGTGTTACGATAATTATGCGATCAGTCATTCTTTTTTTTTAAATTATCTCATTGATCTCTGTTTCCGGATGATGTTAGTTTCGAAAGGTTTATATTTCCGAGGGTTCGTTATTCCGAAACAAGCAAATTGCGAATACCGATAGTTATATTCCTTAGGTCGAAAATGGGAAAGCTTGCTTCATTCAAACACAATTTTAGTATGTGGCGTTTGTTATTCCGAAGGTCGATTGTCGTTTCGTTAGTCGTTTCGTTGGAGTTTCGTTATTCTAGATTAACAAACCTTCCCTTATTTTCCGACTAATGAATAGCCGGAATAAGCGAACCTTTGAAACAACGAGCATTCGGAGAACCTTTGAAGTAACGAACACTCGGAATAACGAACTGAAAGCGAAAAAACAATACCCGGAGAAAGCGCTGAAAGCGAACGCCTTCGAAATTCTGACGCCGGGGCAACAGCTATCCAGGAGTGCACGTTCAAATGTTTTACGCAGGGGCAAGCATTAAATTGGCGCCTCTGTCAACTCTTGACGCTTGTGGCATTTTGTTTGTTTTTTTTCGTTCGTCAGATTATTTTATAAAATCTTGTTTTATTTTTGTTTGGTTTGGTTTTTGTTTTGCTATTAATTTGTGATGCCATGAGCAGTTGCTGTCACTGTTCCTGTTACGGCCGAACTTGTACCCGTTATGTACTTATACACGTAAGTTGTTTTTTTTACATTGTTTTTACTGTTCGAAATTTATTATTCAAATAATAATTTTCCGTTGGTTTTGAATTCTATACTTTACTGAATTTGTGTTTGTGTTACTTGGAATACTTATTTTTTTAGTGTCATGTAGATATTTGAAATTGCACATTTCGTATATTCTGATATTTTTTCCGCCTTGATATGACAACGCTGTTTCATTTGGGTTGCGCCCATTCCAGCAACTGATGATTTGTTAGTGTAAAACGTAGTACTCTGTAATTATCTATTCAAATCTATTTCAAATAAAGTTAAGCATGGATGTCTTTGTTATATTGTTTTGTTTTTTCTTGTTCTAATTATGTTAAGCTCTCTAAAATCAGCTATATAAAGAAATGCAAAACTTTTGTAGTGCTGTTAATTTTATGAATAGGAATTTATACCTTCTTTACATTCAACCGTTTGATATGACTACAACGAAATTGAATTGTTTTTAACGTAATGTTCGTTTAAATATTATTCAGCTGTCAATAGAAATGTAGACATAAACCATTATTGTAATAAATTTTTATATCTCGGTTCACTGTAGCTTATCTTATGTACATTTTGCAATTATTCATGTACGTCTAAAAGACTTGAAATGTTTCCGATTCAATTCACTTTAATAACAAAAAAAAAAAGTAGATTTATGTCGTCATTAGCTTACTGAGTCTCACTCATTTGCAGAATACAAATCAAAATTTCCAAATATTATAGAGAAATTAAAAGTCCATGACCTTTCTTTCAAGTGTGATTAATTTTTCACTTATTTTGCTTGGTCAGGTTAGGTTTATCAAAATCGGGTTGATCTCAGAGTCGAGTACTCGTGCAGCGAGCCCAAAGTGGCAGTTTATTTTCGTCATTACTATGCGTTATTAGAAAAAAAAAAAACCCGTTCATATTCTCACCGTTTCTCTTTCAGTTATCTTCCAGGCTTTTGGTGTCCACATTCGAGACCCTCACTCGACATACTTACTGACACTGGCACAAACGTCTGCTACACTGGCATGCGCAACAACAAGAATTCCACGCTTGTTTTTTACGGACTTTTAAAAACAGAGGGGGAACGTTCCGGCCAGCGGGTCTGTGAACAACGGAAACCAATAGAGCATACACACCCAATCTCATACAAATACTTGCAATTGTCGACAATTTTTGTTCAAAGCTATTTCGTGTAAATGATGTCATGAAAACAGGGACATGGGTGCAGTAGTTTTACAACTTTCATTGGAGAATTCGATTGGGTTTAGTACAGAACGTATTATCATTATTACTATTCACATGTTCTCAAACCCTGTGTCCAGGAAAGTTCCCGTCCTGGTTCAGAAAACCCAATTACCTTGCAACGGTGTCTTTCTGTGGTTTTTTTATTTTTTTATCTTTTGACAGACTGTATTTTATTGCATATTTTCTCCTGGTGAATGTCTGTTAATGTATACACACTTAGTATGTCTAAGTGGTCATGTTTATAAGAAAACCAACTGTCCATTCTGATAGTGGTGATGTATTTTTTCCCCTCATAGCTGGAAATGTGCGATAAGCAACTTACGTATTTCTGATGACCACAATCTATAATCTGTTTCCTGTCAGAGTCCTACCTTTTCTGAGATGAAATAGATAGTGAATATTAGTTTCTATTATGTGTTTCGATTGTTTTGCCCCTAGTCAAGTAATTCCTTTTCGAATTTGTAACCTTTCCACATTTTACTTAGCCTATACATTAGAAATTCAAGAACAATTAGAAAGGCTATGAATCCTCATGCAGCTGAAAAGGCGTTGATAATATACCACTTGTATCACTGAATACTTTTCGTATTGTTTCAGCTTTTTTTGATATTTCAATTGCTCTATGAAATTTTATTTAAAAGAATTATGGCTAAAGTATCCATGTATACATCTCGTATGACAGCCTGCCGTACGCGTTTATTATTAAGTTCCATGTAATCCTTTGCGTTGTTAGATATGCTTATTGCAACTAAGCGTTTATTATCAGCAGACAGGTGAACATGAAATTACGGTCATGACTATATTGCATTTTATACGTACCTTTAAAGGTATATGTTACAACTAGCCCTTTATAAAACGGAGACTACGTAATCCGGGATACCAAGTATTTTTCTTTAAACTGTTCATAAAGTTATGCACAACTTCTGAATGACAGAATTTGAAGTGCTTAATGTTGATTGAGGTTCTTCCCGACGTTTTGACAAAGTGAATGAGGCATAATTATGACTGCGTTATGAATGATTTTGGTTCAATGCTTATCTGTCACTTCTTCCATTTAACTGGTTTCTTTTGACAGTACTGATTCAACTGACATCTGCATATTTCCAGCTTCCATGATATGATTAAGAGTAATTGAGAAATCATTATCGGTGTAACATGATAGATACATGTATTCGTAATTATTACACAGTGTACCTATGATATCATGTAAAATGTATGATAATATGGTTACAGGGTGAATATTTTCAGTACGATCATATAATAATTTGCATGAAGGTGTCCACATTTAAACTGAAACATATAAGTCAACATAAAGTGATAATAAGATAAAGTACCTCGTGTACATATATATTTTAGGCATTTCATTTAATCGCGCTGTGTATATCTACGTCACATTAGTACCAACAATGATGGTTTGACGAGTCCATCCCCAGGTATACTGATAATTATATATCTAAGGATACCTGGAAAGTCCAAAGCAGGGTAGCGACGTGAAAAATCAATCATGGATGGTAGTGTTTGTTATTATGTTGACAATTATTTTAGATTGGTCTAAACATAACGTTGGATATCACCTACGAATCTTGTATTGGTTCTTATGCATTTCAGACGCATGCATTCTCGCTGTAATCATCATAACGACGTGAATTAATGCGTATATTTGGATTACAACCAACACAAAGTGTGCATAAACATGAACAAACATGCTTCATAGTGCAAGACGGACTCGGTCTATCTGTGCCTTGCGTGACTTCTAAGTTCCTAAGTTCCATTATGATTCTATCGGCCTATATGTTTTTTTCCCTCGTTATAAACGATCGTGAAAAAATCTATCGTATGACGTTAAACTTAAAAAAAAAAACGTCTACAATTGAATAAACGGCCACTTGTGTTTAATATAGATTATGTAGGTGAAGCCCGTATATTCGCATCATAACCAGAAAAGGTAATAAAAAATGAATATATTTCCGTTGTAAAGCCAGCCACAGAGTTTGAATGGACAAAATGTGAATAAATATGCTCAACTGAGTGTGAAACACCTACTGGGCCTACGTGTGTCTGGCTTGATGTCTAAAGTGTTCATGAAATCGGTTACGATTATTTAGGCAAATATTACTATTAAGACAATCATGAAAGTTCCATTATTTGCACGTTTTATAGGTTATTTTGTTCGTCGAAGAACCACCCACTTTTGTTAGAACGTACGTAAAACGCATACATTCGCATTGTAACCATCAAAGGTATCGAATGAACGCGTATATATGCGTGATAAAACACCAAAACGTGTAGATACATATGCTCAATAGAACTGACATCGCAGTTATAGTAATAGGGATGGGAAGGGTCTCTGATTCAGTAATAAATGAGTGAAGGATAATTGCCAGCTATTAGAGTAAATTTGTAAACACTATAAAGCATTAGTTGCTAACCTTAATATAAAATTTATACCAATGAAAATGGCTCTTATACAATGTACGCACTGTATAGAATGAAAAAAAAAAAACAGCAGCTCGCTATCGTTCTGTAGCGGGAGATTTTGAAGCATTTTAAAGGCTCACATAGTCCTAATAATCTTGTAAACATTAATGTGACCCTTTATACTCTCTACAGAATCATGAAAGATCTGTAGTACACCTAATTGATTATCTGCGCATCGAATAAGCGCCATCTTCTGTTTAAATATACGCAAAACGCGTACATTCGCATTATTTCCAGTAAAGGTATCGAATGAACCAATATGCTTATTAACCACCAAAACGTGTGAATTAACATACTCGACAGAAATAACATCGCAGTAGTACAGAAATGGGAAGTATTCCTAATTCAGTAGTTAATGTGATTGAAAGATTATTGCCATCTATTAGAGTGAATTTGTCAACAATATAACGCATTATTTGCTAACTTATAACACAAAGGCCGCAACAACTCCCTCCCTCCCTTGACACAGACAAGAACATTCCAGTCCCTAAATAAGCTACCTGTGGAATAATTTTTGCTGAGCGAAATAATATTGTGTCGAGATTGATGCTCAGAATAGGCCACTGAGAGACATTAATGAGGCAATAATCTCTTGATAACATGTTTTTCTACCACTTTCAATAGAAACTGCCGGGGCAGAATCCTTTCGTAATGGAATATACATTTCAAAAGGCGGACATACGGTTTACAGCAGCAAAAGATATTGAATAATCATGATATCTCTTATAACCACTAGAAAGCCATGTTTGTGTTCTGATAAATATACATGTACCAATGTGAATAAACCTGGTCAGCAGTGAATAATAGACCTAGTAGACCTTCCTGTACCTGGCTTGACGTCTTAAATGTTTAATGATTCATTAGGATAATGTGAACTTTTTCTATAGTCTCTAAAATATCTTGAAGACTATAGTTAGCACGATACATTATTATTTGTGCAAAAAAAAAAAATAAATAAATAACCGCCCCTCTTGTGTCTAAATACATGTATACGTAGAACGCGTAGATTCGCATTATTGCAAGTTAAGGTATCGAATGAACGCATTTTATTTTGTATGCGTAATAACCACCAAAACGTGTGGGTAGACATGCTCAATAGAAATGACATCGCAGTAGTAAAAGGAATGGGAAGTTTTCCTTGTTCAGTACTAAATGATTGAAATATAATTCCCATCTATCAGAGTGAATTTGCCAACAATATAAAGCATTTTTGGTAACTGAATTCATAGGCCACAAACACCCCCCCCCCCCCTCCTAATACGAACAAGAGCATTTTGGTCCCTCAATAACCTACTTCTGGAATGATTTTTGCTGAGCGAAATATGATTGTGTTAAGATTGATTCTCAGAATAGGCCACTGAAAGAAATTAATGTGGCAATACTTAATTTATGACATCTGTTTTTGTACCACTATGAACTGGAAACTGCATGCTGGGCAGAACCCGTAATAGAATACTCTTGTATATACATTTTAAAAGGCGCACATTCGGTTTATAGCAGCATCAGATAATGAATTAATGCATATACAGCTGTACTTCTCTTACTGTATCTTATAGCCGCTAGATAGCCTGTTTGTGTTCGGATGAATATACCGATGTAAATAAACCTAACAGGGAATGATAGACCTATACTGGACCTATCTTTGTCTGGCTTGCGAATGAACGCATATTAAATATTTATGCGTAATAACCACCAAACGTGTAGATACACATGCTCAATAGAAATGACATCGCCGAAGTAACAGGAATAGGAAGTGTCCCTGGTCGAGTCGGGGGGGGGGGGGGGGGGGGGGAGGGTGTATGTGGCCTATATAGTTACCAAAAATGCTTTATACTTGTAGTGTTGACAAATTCACTCTAAAGCATACGCATTTACTGTATTATCATTTGGTGTTGAAAAGGGTTAGGGTTAGGGCTAGGGTTAGGGTTCAGAAGTAAATTAATGTGGCAGATCCCTTTTGTAATGGAATACTTGCATATTCATGTCAAAAGGCAGACATTCGGTTTACAATAGCAAAAGACAATGAATAAATGCGTATACTATGCTTCTCTTATAACCGCTAGAAAGCCCGTTTGTGTTCGGATGTATACCGATGTATATAAACCTTCTCTGCAGGGAATGATAGACCTACTGGACCTTTCTGTATCTGGCTTGATGTCTCAAATGCTTACATGATTCATTAGGATGTGAGCTTTTATAGTCTCTACAAAATGGCGAAAGATCTATAGTACGCACGACAGATGATTATTTTTGTGCATCAAAAAAATAAATAAATAAATAACCGCCCTCTTGTGTCTAAATACATGTACAGAACGTGTAGATTCGCATTATTGCAAGTAAAGGTATCAAATGAACGCATAAATATGCGTAGTTACAATCATAACGTGGAGATACACATGATCAATAGAAATGACATCGCCGAAGTTACAGGAATGGAAGATGTCCTTGGATTAGTAATGATTGAAATATAATTGCCATAAATTATATTAGAGTGAATTTGTCAACACTAAAAAGCATTATTTGGTAACTTAACTCATAGAGCCCATTTATTATACTTTGCTGTTGTTAAGGATTAGGGTTAGGGCTAGGGTTTGGGTTAGAAAGATATTAATGTAGCAAATCCCTTTTGTAATGGAATACTTGCATAATACAGGCAGATATTCGTTTTAAAACAGCAAAAGATAATGAATAGATGCGTATGCTTCATAACTGCTAGAAAGTCTGTTTGTGTTCGAATGAATATACCAATGTAAATAAACCTCGTCAACAGGGATAGATAGACCTATACTGGATCTGTATCTGGTTTGATGTCTTGATGCTTGCATGATTTTTTAGGATAATGTGAGCTTTTATAGTCTCTAAAAAATCGTGAAAGTCCTTAGTACGCACGATATTTGTGCATCAGAAAAAAAAAAACACCCTCCTGTGTTTAAATACATGTATACGTATAGAACGTGTAGATTCGCGTTATTGCAAGTAACTTATCGAATGAACGCATTTGTATGCGTAATAACCACCAAACGTGTAAGTACACATGCTCGATAGAAATGACATCGCCGAAGTAACAGGAATGGGAAGTGTCCCTGGGCGAGGCGGGGGGGGGGGGGGGGTAGCGGAGGGTGTATATGTGGCCTATATTGTTACCAAAAATGCATTATAGTGTTGACAAATTCACTCTAAAGCATACGCATTATCTATCTTTACTTTTTGCTGTTGAAAAGGGCTAGGGTTAGGGTTAGGGTTAGGGTTAGGCTAGGGTTAGGGTTAGGATTAGGGTTAGAAAGAAATTAATGTGGCGGATCCCTTTTGTAATGGAATACTTGCATATTCATTTCAAAAGGCAAACATTCGGTTTACAACAGCAAAAACAGTGAATAAATGCGTATATAATATGCTTCTCTTTCTTATAACCGCTAGAAAGCCCGTTTGTGTTCGGATGTATACACCGATGTAAATAAACCAGGTCAACAGGGAATGATAGACCTACTGGACCTATCTGTATCTGGCTTGATGTCTTAAATGTTTACATGATTCATTAGGATAATGTGAGCTTTTATAGTCTCTAAAAAATCGTGAAAGTCCTTAGTACGCACGATTTTGTGCATCAAAAAGCCACCCTCCTGTGTTTAAATACATGTATATGTATAGAACGTGTAGATTCGCGTTATTGCAAGTAAATTATCGAATGAACGCATTTGTATGCGTAATAACCACAAAACGTGTAGATACACATGCTCAATAGAAATGACATCGCCGAAGTAACAGGAATGGGAAGTGTCCCTGTGCGAGGCGGGGGCGGAGGGTGTATATGTGGCCTATATTGTTACCAAAAATGCATTATAGTGTTGACAAATTCACTCTAAAGCATACGCATTAACTATCTTTACTTTTTGCTGTTGAAAAGGGTTAGGGTTAGGGTTAGGGTTAGGGCTAGGGTTAGGGTTAGGGTTACAAAGAAATTAATGTGGCGGATCTCTTTTGTAATGGAATACTTGCATATTCGTGTCAAAAGGGAGACATTCGGTTTACAACAGCAAAAAAACAATGAATAAATGCGTATATAATATGCTTCTCTTTATCATAACCGCTAGAAAGCCCGTTTGTGTTCGGATGTATATACCGATGTAAATAAGCCAGGTCAACAGGGAATGATAGACCTACTGGACCTTTCTGTATCTGGCTTGATGTCTCAAATGCTTACATGATTCATTAGGATGTGAGCTTTTATAGTCTCTAAGAAATGGCGAAAGATCTATAGTACGCACGATAGATGATTATTTTTGTGCATAAAAAAATAAATAAATAACCGCCCTCTTGTGTCTAAATACATGTATACAGAACGTGTAGATTCGCATTATCGCAAGTAAAGGTATCAAATGAACGCATAAATATGCGTAGTTACAATCATAACGTGGAGATACACATGATCAATAGAAATGACATCGCCGAAGTTACAGGAATGGAAGATGTCCTTGGATTAGTAATGATTGAAATATAATTGCCATAAATTATATTAGAGTGAATTTGTCAACACTAAAAAGCATTATTTGGTAACTTAACTCATAGAGCCCATTTATTATACTTTGCTGTTGTATAAAGGATTAGGGTTAGGGCTAGGGTTTGGGTTAGAAAGATATTAATGTAGCAAATCCCTTTTGTAATGGAATACTTGCATAATACAGGCAGATATTCGTTTTAAAACAGCAAAAGATAATGAATAAATGCGTATGCTTCATAACCGCTAGAAAGTCTGTTTGCTTTCGGATGAATATACCAATGTAAATAAACCTCGTCAACAGGGATAGATAGACCTATACTGGACATATCTGTATCTGGTTTGATGTCTTGATGCTTGCATGATTCATTAGGATAATGTGAGCTTTTATAGTCTCTAAAAAATCGTGAAAGTCCTTAGTACGCACGATATTTGTGCATCAAAAAAAAAAAAAAAAAAACCACCCTTCTGTGTTTAAATACATGTATAGGTATAGAACGTGTAGATTCGCGTTATTGCAAGTAAATTATCGAATGAACGCATTTGTATGCGTAATAACCACCAAACGTGTAGATACACATGCTCAATAGAAATGACATCGCCGAAGTAACAGGAATGGGAAGTGTCCCTGGGCGAGGCGGGGGGGGGGGGGGGGGGGGGAGGGTGTATATGTGGCCTATATTGTTACCAAAAATGCATTATAGTGTTGACAAATTCACTCTAAAGCATACGCATTATCTATCTTTACTTTTTGCTGTTGAAAAGGGTTAGAGTTAGGGCTAGGGTTAGGGTTAGGTGTTAGAAAGAAATTAATGTGGCAGATCCCTTTTGTAATGGAATACTTGCATATTCATTTCAAAAAGCAGACATTCGTTTTACAACAGCAAAAAACAATGAATAAATGCGTATATAATATGCTTCTCTTATATAACCGCTAGAAAGCCCGTTTGTGTTCAGATGTATATACCGATGTAAATAAACCAGGTCAACAGGGAATGATAGACCTACTGGACCTATCTGTATCTGGCTTGATGTCTTAAATGTTTACATGATTCATTAGGATAATGTGAGCTTTTATAGTCTCTAAAAAATCGTGAAAGTCCTTAGTACGCACGATTTTGTGCATCAAAAAGCCACCCTCCTGTGTTTAGATACATGTATAGGTATAGAACGTGTAGATTCGCGTTATTGCAAGTAAATCATCGAATGAACGCATTTGTATGCGTAATAACCACCAAACGTGTAGATACACATGCTCAATAGAAATGACATCGCCGAAGTAACAGGAATGGGAAGTGTCCTTGGGCGAGGCGGGGGGGGGGGGGGGGGGGGGGGGGAGGGGGGGGAGGGTGTATATGTGGCCTATATTGTTACCAAAAATGCATTATAGTGTTGACAAATTCACTGTAATGCATACGCATTTATTATCCTTACTTTTTGCTGTTGAAAAGGGCTAGGGTTAGGGTTAGGATTAGGACTAGGGTTAGGGTTAGGGTTAGAAAGAAATTAATGTGGCAGATCCCTTTTGTAATGGAATACTTGCATATTCATTTCTAAAGGCAGACATTCGGTTTAGAACAGCAAAAGACAATGAATAAATGCGTATACGCTTCTCTTCAATAACCGCTAGAAAGCCCGTTTGTGTTCGGATGTATATACCGATGTAAATAAACCTGGTCTGCAGGGAATGATAGACCTACTGGACCTATCTGTATCTGGCTTGATGTCTTAAATGTTTACATGATTCATTAGGATAATGTGAGCTTTTATAGTCTCTAAAAAATGGCGAAAGATCTATAGTACGCACGATAGATGATTATTTTTGTGCTTAAAAAATAAATAAATAACCGCCCTCTTGTGTCTAAATACATGTATACAGAACGTGTAGATTCGCATTATCGCAAGTAAAGGTATCAAATGAACGCATAAATATGCGTAGTTACAATCATAACGTGGAGATACACATGATCAATAGAAATGACATCGCCGAAGTTACAGGAATGGAAGATGTCCTTGGATTAGTAATGATTGAAATATAATTGCCATAAATTATATTAGAGTGAATTTGTCAACACTAAAAAGCATTATTTGGTAACTTAACTCATAGAGCCCATTTATTATACTTTGCTGTTGTATAAAGGATTAGGGTTAGGGCTAGGGTTTGGGTTAGAAAGATATTAATGTAGCAAATCCCTTTTGTAATGGAATACTTGCATAATACAGGCAGATATTCGTTTTAAAACAGCAAAAGATAATGAATAAATGCGTATGCTTCATAACCGCTAGAAAGTCTGTTTGCTTTCATACCAATGTAAATAAACCTCGTCAACAGGGATAGATAGACCTATACTGGACATATCTGTATCTGGTTTGATGTCTTGATGCTTGCATGATTCATTAGGATAATGTGAGCTTTTATAGTCTCTAAAAAATCGTGAAAGTCCTTAGTACGCACGATATTTGTGCATCAAAAAAAAAAAACCACCCTTCTGTGTTTAAATACATGTATAGGTATAGAACGTGTAGATTCGCGTTATTGCAAGTAAATTATCGAATGAACGCATTTGTATGCGTAATAACCACCAAACGTGTAGATACACATGCTCAATAGAAATGACATCGCCGAAGTAACAGGAATGGGAAGTGTCCCTGGGCGAGGCGGGGGAGGGGGGGAGGGTGTATATGTGGCCTATATTGTTACCAAATATGCATTCTAGTGTTGACAAATTCACTCTAAAGCATACGCATTATCTATCTTTACTTTTTGCTGTTGAAAAGGGTTAGAGTTAGGGCTAGGGTTAGGGTTAGGGTTAGGGTTAGAAAGAAATTAATGTGGCAGATCCCTTTTGTAATGGAATACTTGCATATTCATTTCAAAAAGCAGACATTCGTTTTACAACAGCAAAAAACAATGAATAAATGCGTATATAATATTACAATATGCTTCTCTTATATAACCGCTAGAAAGCCCGTTTGTGTTCAGATGTATATACCGATGTAAATAAACCAGGTCAACAGGGAATGATAGACCTACTGGACCTATCTGTATCTGGCTTGATGTCTTAAATGTTTACATGATTCATTAGGATAATGTGAGCTTTTATAGTCTCTAAAAAATCGTGAAAGTCCTTAGTACGCACGATTTTGTGCATCAAAGAGCCACCCTCCTGTGTTTAGATACATGTATACGTATAGAACGTGTAGATTCGCGTTATTGCAAGTAAATCATCGAATGAACGCATTTGTATGCGTAACCACCAAACGTGTAGATACACATGCTCAATAGAAATGACATCGCCGAAGTAACAGGAATGGGAAGTGTCCTTGGGCGAGGCGGGGGGGGGGGGGGAGGGGGGGAGGGTGTATATGTGGCCTATATTGTTACCAAAAATGCATTATAGTGTTGACAAATTCACTGTAATGCATACGCATTTATTATCCTTACTTTTTGCTGTTGAAAAGGGCTAGGGTTAGGGTTAGGATTAGGACTAGGGTTAGGGTTAGGGTTAGAAAGAAATTAATGTGGCAGATCCCTTTTGTAATGGAATACTTGCATATTCATTTCTAAAGGCAGACATTCGGTTTAGAACAGCAAAAGACAATGAATAAATGCGTATACGCTTCTCTTCAATAACCGCTAGAAAGCCCGTTTGTGTTCGGATGTATATACCGATGTAAATAAACCTGGTCTGCAGGGAATGATAGACCTACTGGACCTATCTGTATCTGGCTTGATGTCTTAAATGTTTACATGATTCATTAGGATAATGTGAGCTTTAATAGTCTCTATAAAATCGTGAAAGTCCTTAGTACGCACGATATTTTGTGCATCAAAAAACCGCCCTCCTGTGTTTGAAACGTGTATACGTATAGAACGTGTAGATTCGCATTATTGCAAGTAAAGGTATCGAATGAACGCATTTTTATGCGTAATAACCACCAAACGTGTAGATACACATGCTCAATAGAAATGACATCGCCGAAGTAACGGGAATGGGAAATGTCCCTCGGTGAGGCGGGGGGGGGGGGGGGGGGTGTATGTGCCCTATATAGTTACCAAAAATGTTTTATAATGTTGACAAATTCACTCTAAGGCATACTACTTGCATATTCATTTCAAAAGGCAGACATTCGGTTTACAACAGCAAAAGACAATGAATACATGCGTATATGCTTGTCTTATATAACCGCTATCATAGAAAGCCTGTTTGTGTTCGGATGTATATATACCAATGTAAATATAACCTGGTCAACAGGGAATGATATATAATAATACTGGACCTATCTGTTTCTGGCTTGATACACGCCGTCCATAGTTACTGGAATGGGAAGTGTCCCTGATCGACAGTATAATTGCAAACTATTAGAGTGAATTTGTGAACATAATATAAAGAATTATTTGGTAACTTAAACATATAGGCCACAACATTCTTATGGAATCAACTGTCAATAAACGACCAAAAAAAAAAAAAAAAAAGGAAGTGAATTCATTGGGAACGGAAAAAATATTTTGATGTATGTATTCCTTGTATATGAGATCTCCTGTAGTAGGCCTAGATCTATCGAGTTTCCACGATACACGGGAAAGGAATTTCGAACGCTTTTCAACTGCAGTGCACATCAACACACGAACAGAAACTCACCTCCCACTTGCAGAGAAATGATGTAATAACATTGTCAATAGCACACAATCACTCTAATAGTCATTTCTTACATTGGAGGCAAGGGAAAAGAGGGATGAAAAACAGTTTCATATGCATGCAATTATATAGGGAGCATGCTATTCGTATAAATATAGGGTAGGAAAAGATAGGGAAGAAAGTTGAGAAAGTGATATTATGTTCAATCATGAGAGCATATCTCTTTGTTCTTTCTTGAATCTCTGGTGGCTCTAAAAAGAGCCGTTGTTTCAGGGGCCCAGCCTAGGCCTTGCCTGCACCCCGCCTGATGGTATAGAGCAAGACGCGTCCATAGATCAAGATGGTATAGCCTGTGGCAAGTTGAATGTCCCTACTCAGAGCTCGTCGTTAAAAGGACCTCACAGGTTGTAGATTATGGTATATACGGAAGTCTTCGAGCTTCGAGGTTATTTTTACAGTAATCTTCTTCACTCCTGTGGAGCCCGTTGACTCGTATAGTGACTGCTTCAGGAATTAAAACAGATAATATCGCTTGCCGGCTCCCAGTGATACCTCCTCCGCTAGTTTTTCTTGTATAGAAGACTGCATGATGACTCTCTGGCTCGCGTGGCGGGAGACATGGGCCCCATGAGGCCCCATCCTTCTTCTCATATCGACTTGCAATTTAATTGCAATGTAAAGCAAATTATGAAGCATGCATTATCATGAAAGAGAAAAACTACGCGAAATGTAACAATAACCAAAGTAAGTAAACAGAGGAACTTTAAGTCCCCAGTACTGGAAAAGGAAAAATTCGAAAGCACGATTAATTTTGCAGTTCTATCCCCATTGAATTTTAATTTGGTGTTTACACAGAATGTGGTTATTACCGCCCAAATTTCAAGTAAAGAATTTCCTTTCTTAAATTTCTTTTCCAGTTTCGGTCCCTTATAGGGTTATTTGAGACTAATTTGTGTCCGGGACCTTCTGTGAAATTGATTTGGAAAATTATCGAACAAAACACCTGTAAACAAAATTTTCCCTTCAAGTTCACAGAAAAGCTTAACGCTGCTTTCTTCAGCTGGGAAACACAAACTGCGTTGTCTCAACAAAACTGTAAAAAACTGGTAGTGATTTAGTACGAATTGCAATATAAAGCAAACTGCTATAAGAAAAACTACGCGAAATGTAACAACACCAACTAAAGTAAGTAAACAGAGGAACTTTAAGTCCCCAGTACTGGAAAAGGAAAAATTCAAGAACATTATTTGCAGTTCAATCCCCATTCATTATGATAAGGGGTTTACACATAATGTGGTTATCAGCGCTCAAATGTCAAGGAAATAATTTCCTTTCTTAATTTTTTTTCCAGTTTCGGTCCCTTGTTTTATAGGGTTATTTGCGACCAATTTGTGTCCGGGACCTTCTGTGAAATCATCGATTGGGAAAATTATCGAACAAAACACCTGTAAACAAAATTTTCCCTTCAAGTTCACACAGAAAAGCTTAACGCTGCTCTCTTCAGCTGGGAAACACAAACTGCCTTGTCTCAACAAAACTGTAAAAAACTAGTAGTGATTTAGTACGAATTGCAATATAAAGCAAACTATGGACCATACACTATCATAAAGAGAAAAACTAAGCGAAATGTAGCAATAACAACTAAAGTAAGTAAACAGAGGAACTTTAAGTCCCCAGTACTGGAAAAGGAAAAATTCGAAAGCATGATTTGCAGTTCTATCCCCAATGAATTTTGATTAGGTGTGTACACAGAATGTCGTTATTACCGCTCACATTTCAAGTAAAGAATTTCCTTTCTTAAATTTCCTTTTCCAGTTTCGGTCCCTTATAGGGTTATTTGAGACTAATTTGTGTCCGGGACCTTCTGTGAAATTGATGTGGAAAATTATCGAACAAAACACCTGTAAACAAAATTTTCCCTTCAGGTTCACAGAAAAGCTTAACGCTGCTTTCTTCAGCTGGGAAACACAAACTGCGTTGTCTCAACAAAACTTTAAAAAACTGGTAGTGATTTAGTACGAATTGCAATATGAAGCAAACTATAATGGACCATACATTACAACATCATAAAGAGAAAAACTACGCGAAATGTAACAAGAACAACCAAAGTAAGTAAACAGAGGAACTTTAAGTCCCCAGTACTGGAAAAGGAAAAATTCGAAAGCACGATTAATTTTGCAGTTCTATCCCCATTGAATTTTAATTTGGTGTTTACACAGAATGTGGTTATTACCGCCCAAATTTCAAGTAAAGAATTTCCTTTCTTAAATTTCTTTTCCAGTTTCGGTCCCTTATAGGGTTATTTGAGACCAATTTGTGTCCGGGACCTTCTGTGAAATTGATTTGGAAAATTATCGGACAAAACACCTGTAAACAAAATTTTCCCTTCAAGTTCACAGAAAAGCTTAACGCTGCTTTCTTCAGCTGGGAAACACAAACTGCGTTGTCTCAACAAAACTGTAAAAACCTGGTAGTGATTAGTCCGAATAACAATGTAAAGCAAACTGGGAACCATCCATTATGAAAGAATGGAAGTATTCGCGAAGACAACCTTGTAAGAACTAAAAAAAGAAGAAGAAAAAGCGCTAATGTATGAAAGTTACAGCTATGATAGATAAATCAATGAAGTTTTGCAAAATAGTCATATTTTAACATCATGAACTATTGTCTTTTTAATCTTTTACTAATTACTCTAAAAAATGACTAACATGCATAACTGACAGGCACTTTTCACATCATTTAGAAAGATAGGTAAAATGTATCTTTGTAATGTCAACAGCTTAGAATCTGTTGAACAAAATTACCTCTGAACCAAACACCTTAAGGCAGTATAGGCCCTACAGTCTGTATTGTCATTGAAACATATAAAATTATGGTGACTATCCAGAATGATAAATACATTATTTTTCAACATGCTTAAGTCAATTTATTCATAAAACCAACAGCAAACAAAAATAATGCTCACAAGTAAAAAAAAAAAAAAAAAAAAAAAAAGAATTTTGCTATTTTACGGCATTATAACTCGAATATAACTGCTTCGAGCGCATACCCGTGGGTTAATATTTCGATGCAGTCAGTTGCGCCGTTATGATTTTCGCGACGGGGACGCTCAGAGCTAGCTGGCTAGGGGAAATAACATGTTCTGAGCATGCGCAAAACGCACGTCAAGTCGATGGCCATGGTCGACGCGTGGCCTGGGGGCCGGGGGGGGGGGGGGGGGGGGGGGGGGAGGGTGTCACAAAGCCGTTCTTAAAGTTAAGAAGGACTTAAGACCGACTAGTGATCAGTTCTTAAAGGGAATGTAAACCCAAAGAACACTGTGGATTGAGTGAAAGCAGGAACATTAGTAGAACACATATCAGTGAAAGTTTGAGGAAAATAGGGCAATCGATGCAAAAGTTATGAATTTTTGAAGTTTTGGTGTTGGAACTGCTGGGTAAGGAGTCTACTAGAGGTTCTGACGTATGAGTGGACTACAATATAAAGAAAATATAAAGGAAATTCAATAAAAATTCATTTTTCATGAAAATTACACATTCCATCAACTTGATACTGACATATGTTAGGGTTAGCGCTTATTCCCCCTGCTTTCTGAAAGCAGTTTAGTCAAGTTCTCTTTCATTTTGCTAGAAAAGTGAATTTTTGTGAAATTCCTTTCATATTTTCTTTATACTGTAGTCCACTCATACGTCATAACCTCTAGTAGTCTCCTTAGTGTCATGAGCTATAAAAACAATAAAAATGAAGAAACGAAAATCAAACTCAAAAACAAACCAACAAACCAAACTAAACGTTTCAATACACATCCGCTCAGTAACGACGCATGGCTGTGAAATTCACGTGTACTGAGTATTACCTATGGAGGGGAGGGGGTACAGTGGTGCCGATCGCTAGGTACCCTTTTAAGCTGCGCTAAGAAAACGGAACGCACGCACTAAAATTGCGCTATTTTAAAACGGAGATTCATAATCAACGAGACGGTCACGACATTCAAAACTGCACTATTTATGGCATATTTGAGGTACGAATTAGGCGAATTTGTGTTATATTAATTTTTAGAATAAACAAGCTACAGATCCTTAGGGTGACGATAGGTGGTACCCCCAATGCTACACTGCAGTGGTGGGGAGGACAAAAATCTCTTTGATCTATTTATAGCTTGGTAGTAATGGGGTGTCGGTTATAAACGTTACAATCAAAGAGATTTTCGCCAGTGACTTTGGTTACAATGCATGCAGTCTTGGACACCGACGTACTACTACATTGTAGTATACGAGTACCAGTATGTAGTAGACCTGCTGTTGTTCATGTACATTACCGGCGACATAGCCTAACACGCTATACAAAGTAACTGTTGCGTACCGTACCGCGCCGCGAGCTACCCGCCAGTTTTCATGCAGCATGCTAGCTAGCAGCATGCAGCATGCTCGCTCATCTCATCGTGGGGGGAAAAGCAAGTGTGACGTGTGTGTACTGTATTATACGTACAGCTAGCTCTATGGTGTGTGTACATACACCGTATGATTATGTAGGCGTGATAGGTAGCGCGCGCACCTACCCCTACCAAAACAGCAGAGTCTCCTACCATACCATTACCATTTCAGGCAAAATGCCCAGTGTGCTGCAGATGAACGCAGTATGTGTATGTGTCTGTGTGTTGCGGCCACTTTTGTGGTTGCGGCTCATCATCCGTGCTCATATCCAGCTAGCTTAGAGGTCAACGCACAACTAGTCTAATACAGATCGTAACATAGGATCTTCGATGTCACGCACGTCAATGATCCACGTGTTCTCAGTTCATTACATCTTTATGTTAGAGAATTATCTAACGTTAGATAGAGTCTATAGACCATAATACTATAATCATAGCTAGACAGTAGGTTTGCATCAAGTCCAGACTGCTGTAATGTACTTAGTTTCTATTTAGTTCTTGATCTCGAACCGATGGAATCCCCCAAATTTGTTGCTCATTTTTCCACTAATATCACACTATTCAGAACTTTATCGAATTTCTAATGCAGCTACGTACGTTCACTATTTGTGTCATATCGATAAAAAGAGCCTGCTGAGCTGGTGTTTCATTCTATCCTTTTTCATTTCCTTCCTGTCGGTTTCTTCTTTGAGCCTGGATGAAAAAAAAAGCCATATCTTGCCATGGGAAGACAACACATACAGGGCTGCCAACATTGGAAACTAGTTGAGAGTGGGACTCCCATAGGCCAATGCTATAATTTAGGACAGGAGTCAAAATGAGTGAGATGCAAATGAAATAAAGTTATAGAGTGAGAAAGGACCAAAATGAGTGAGAGTTGGCAGCCCTGCATGCACATACCATCGTGAAATATTATAACATGAAATTAAGAAAAAATAGGTGAACGATGAAAATTCGTTTGTAAAATCATAAATCAAAGGTGATTTCTTATGAAGCAACCAAGATGTACAACAGCTTTGATAATGAAGCAAGTGAAATCTGAAAACTGTCATGGAAACAATTGATATTGATAAGGAATTCTGACAAAAACTTACTCCATTCCATAATGTTCGAATTTGCCTCTTCTTTTTTTCTTTTTTTTTTGAACGGGTAAGATTATAAAATCATAAACGCCACCGATAAAATGACAGTCACAATTACAGTCTAACATGCAGGGGCTGTAGGTACCGTAGTACCGTAGGCCTATATAACAACTCCGTAACAGCTGATTACGTAAATGCATCTTATCCATGGGTAACTGCAAGAAGGTGCATGGAATTTAGACTTGAGTCAAGAACTGTACATATTATTTTTTTTTAATCCGAAACCAGATTTCTTAGACTGAAAAAAAAAAAGAAACACAAAATATATTGTAAATGTATGAAGTAGTTTTATTTGTGATTTTATGAAGAATAAGAATTAAATATGAAATATAGAATATAAAATATAAAATACCAGAAGGGCTTTAATAAAGGCAAATTTCGCCCAAGAATCTGCAGCACACCATGGTGCATTCCTAACGTTCTTGCCTCATTTTGGTATACTGCAGTACTCTTTGGTATGTATGGGATATTATAGGGTAAGGGACCGTTCTTCATGCGTGCAGTACACATACACACTACTGTTGTATGGGTAGCTATCTCACCGATCACATTCCTTATCTCATGCGAGGAAAACTTACAAAGTATAGAATTTCTTCTCAAAACTCGGTCAAACATGAGCGTGGAATATACTCATTACATTAAAGTGTCAATACCATTTCAGTGGTGGAGTTTGATTTCGCCATTTGTTTGTTTTAGCTCTTGAATGTACGACTTCGTATGTCCAATTTGTTTGTGCCTTGGTACCATTAAAAGTCACGTGCTGCGCCGTACATACAGTATACTACGTACACCCTTCACAGTCAGTACACACCGTAGAGAATCGGTAATACAGCTCTATGGTACACACACACAGCGTACCATCGCGATCGAACTTTTAGTTATAGCGAAAACACGTGCGGAGCAGACAATCTCATGCGGATTACAGTACAGGGTGAATGAGTAGTTAAACGTATCACGATTGAATGTCAAATCTTTTTCTATGTCTCTGCAAATTTAGGTTATCTAAGCATAAATAGATTATGATGCATCATAAAATAGATTAGCCGTAGCAAGAACTTGCTTACACGAGAGTTAGTTGACAACGTTGCAAAATAAAAACCCCGTCATTGAATGGAATGTCCCGGAGCCCATTTCCGCTATCAGAGGACGATGTGGACGCTTCGATAAATTGCGTGTGGCATATGGCAAAGATGTGTGAACAAATGGGTTGGAATAAAATTTTTGTTTCACTGCTGCACAAGCACTGAATGCCAATACTAGTACACAGTTCATAAAACAACAATCACAGCTTTAGTCTCCTGCATTTATTTTGTCGAAAGGGAATAAAAAGCTTTTTCACGATTAATCCTTCGATGATGCAATCTCAGAAAGTAAATCCAGAGACTCCAACCCTCCCTTTTTCGACGGGAGATCTCCCGCCGAAAGCCCATTTTCGCAAAATCTCCCGTTCTCCCGTTTGAGATTTGATTTCTCCCGCCCTGGCTCTGTGTCTCCCGGTGGAAAGGATTTCTTACTTATTGCTATCGTATGGTCGTATGTATGTTGAAAAAATAAGCCTTTAGATAGCACCAGAAAACATCTAAAATCCTAGGAACTTCGTGCTTCGCACACATCAACTTGGAGTCTCCCGTTTGTTAGGGGTTTCGGGCGGGAGAATCTCCAGATCAGAAGGTGCTTGGGGTTGGAGTCTCTGTAAATCTTATTTTATTTCCCGAAACGGAACATATTTCGTGTACTCTAATGTTATCACTTCGATTTATTTCTGTCATATAAACATACTCCATGATATTCATGATATAGCGTTACGTGTTAAGATGCGTACATTTTGTAAAACTGGCTGTGGTGAAAATTTGTGAAGAAGAATGCACTCTACCGCGATTTCGTATCCAAACTTCGGTACGCGCATCGGATACTAGTATTCTGCTACAAAAAGTCCCCGAGTTCCAATGTGTATAGACGCTCTGGACATAGCGTCCGGAACAATAGAAATTAAAACTAAATACTAGTATTGGTAGATCACCTAATTAACACACACACACACACACACACACACACACGAAAAAAAAATCACCAACCCCCGAGGAATGAAAGAAACATCAACATGAAGAACAAGCATGCCATAAAAATGAAACTCAAGCTGAAGAAATTCAGCACCGACAGGCAAAAGAAGGACAAGTCAGCGCCGTGGAAACGTGTAAAGTTCGTTACGTTTTTGTGATTTAACGCGGTTGTATGCGTTCGGAATGATAGAGATTAAAACAAAAAAGGTCACCTCACACACACACAAAAAAAAAAAATCACAAACCCTCAAGGAATGAAAGAAACATCAACATGTAGAATTAGCATGCCATAAAAATGAAACTTAAGCTAAAGAAATTCAGCACCGACAGGTAAAAATGAGCAGGTCAACGCCAAAAATACGTGTTTATTCATTACCCCTGGTACGTGTTTTGTTTTTTTGTGTGTGATTTTACGCGGTTGTATGCGTTTGGAACGATAAGAATTCAAACAAAATACATGTAGGTCACCTCACACAAACAACAAAAAGAATCACCAACCTCCATGGAATGAAAGAAACATCAACATGAAGAACAAGCATGCCATAAAAATGAAACTCAAGCTGAAGAAATTCAGCACCGACAAGTAAAAATGAGCAAGTCAACGCCGAAAATACGTGTTTATTCATTATGTTGTTTGTTCGGTTTTTTTTTTTTTATTTATTTAACGTGGTTGTATGCGTTCGGAACGAGTAGGAATTAAAACAAAAGATGTCACCTCACACGGAAAAAAAAATCACCAACCCCAAAGGAATGAAAGAAAAATCAACATGAAGAACAAGCATACCATAAAAATGAATCTCAAGCTAAAGAAATTCAGCACCGACAGGAAAAAGAATGGCAAGTCAGCGCCGTGAAAGCGTGTTTGTTCGTTACGTTTTTGTGATTTAACGCGGCTGTATGCGTTCGGAACGATAAGAATTAAAACAAAATAGGTCAACTCACACGAAAAAAAAAATAAAAAAATCATCAACCCCCAAGGAATGAAAGAAACATCAACATGAAGAACAAGCATACCATAAAAATGAAACTCAAGCTGAAGAAATTCAGCACCGACAGGCAAAATGACTCTGAGCAAGGCAGCGCCGTGAAAACGTGTTTATTCATTACGTTTTTGTGATTTAACGCGGTTGTATGCGTTCGGAACGACAGGCGGAATTAAAACAAAATGGGTCGCCTCACACGAAAAAAAAGAAAGAAAAAGAAAATCGACAGCCCCAAAGGAATGAAAGAAACATCAACATGAAGAACAAGCATACCATAAAAATGAAACTCAAGCTAAAGAAATTCAGCACCGACAGGCAAAAGAAGGGCAAGTCAGCGCCGTGAAAACGTGTTTGTTCGTTACGTTTTTGTGATTTAACGCGGTTGTATGCGTTCGGAACGATAAGAATTAAAACAAAATAGGTCAACTCACACGAAAAAAAAATAAAAAAATCATCAACCCCCAAGGAATGAAAGAAACATCAACATGAAGAACAAGCATACCATAAAAATGAAACTCAAGCTGAAGAAATTCAGCACCGACAGGCAAAATGACTCTGAGCAAGGCAGCGCCGTGAAAACGTGTTTATTCATTACGTTTTTGTGATTTAACGCGGTTGTATGCGTTCGGAACGACAGGCGGAATTAAAACAAAATGGGTCGCCTCACACGAAAAAAAAGAAAGAAAAAGAAAATCGACAGCCCCAAAGGAATGAAAGAAACATCAACATGAAGAACAAGCATACCATAAAAATGAAACTCAAGCTAAAGAAATTCAGCACCGACAGGCAAAAGAAGGGCAAGTCAGCGCCGTGAAAACGTGTTTGTTCGTTACGTTTTTGTGATTTAACGCGGTTGTATGCGTTCGGAACGATAAGAATTAAAAAACAAAACACGAATCCCCAAGGAATGAAATAGACATCAACATGAAGAACAAGCATACCATAAAAATGAAACTCAAGCTAAAGAAATTCAGCACCGACAGGCAAAAGAATGGCAAGTCAGCGCCGTGAAAACGTGTTTGTTCGTTACGTTTTTGTGATTTAACGCGGTTGTATGCGTTCGGAACGATAAGAATTAAAACAAAATAGGTCAACTCACACGAAAAAAAAATAAAAAAATCATCAACCCCCAAGGAATGAAAGAAACATCAACATGAAGAACAAGCATACCATAAAAATGAAACTCAAGCTGAAGAAATTCAGCACCGACAGGCAAAATGACTCTGAGCAAGGCAGCGCCGTGAAAACGTGTTTATTCATTACGTTTTTGTGATTTAACGCGGTTGTATGCGTTCGGAACGACAGGCGGAATTAAAACAAAATGGGTCGCCTCACACGAAAAAAAAGAAAGAAAAAGAAAATCGACAGCCCCAAAGGAATGAAAGAAACATCAACATGAAGAACAAGCATACCATAAAAATGAAACTCAAGCTAAAGAAATTCAGCACCGACAGGCAAAAGAAGGGCAAGTCAGCGCCGTGAAAACGTGTTTGTTCGTTACGTTTTTGTGATTTAACGCGGTTGTATGCGTTCGGAACGATAAGAATTAAAAAACAAAACACGAATCCCCAAGGAATGAAATAGACATCAACATGAAGAACAAGCATACCATAAAAATGAAACTCAAGCTAAAGAAATTCAGCACCGACAGGCAAAAGAATGGCAAGTCAGCGCCGTGAAAACGTGTTTGTTCGTTACGTTTTTGTGATTTAACGCGGTTGTATGCGTTCGGAACGATAAGAATTAAAACAAAATAGGTCAACTCACACGAAAAAAAAATAAAAAAATCATCAACCCCCAAGGAATGAAAGAAACATCAGCATGAAGAACAAGCATACCATAAAAATGAAACTCAAGCTGAAGAAATTCAGCACCGACAGGCAAAATGACTCTGAGCAAGGCAGCGCCGTGAAAACGTGTTTATTCGTTACGTTTTTGTGATTTAACGCGGTTGTATGCGTTCGGAACGACAGGCGGAATTAAAACAAAATGGGTCGCCTCACACGAAAAAAAAAAAAAGAAAAGAAAATCGACAACCCCAAAGGAATGAAAGAAACATCAACATGAAGAACAAGCATACCATAAAAATGAAACTCAAGCTAAAGAAATTCAGCACCGACAGGCAAAAGAAGGGCAAGTCAGCGCCGTGAAAACGTGTTTGTTCGTTACGTTTTTGTGATTTAACGCGGTTGTGTGCGTTCGGAACGATAAGAATTAAAAAACAAAACACGAATCCCCAAGGAATGAAATAGACATCAACATGAAGAACAAGAATGCCATAAAGATGAAACTAAAGCTGAAGAAATTCAGCATCGACAGGCAAAAATGACTCTGAGCAAGGCAGCGCCGTGAAAACGTGTTTATTCATTACGTGTTTTTTTTTCTTAATTTAACGCGGTTTTATGCGTTCGGAACGATAAGAATTAAAACAAAATAGGTCACCTCACACGAAAAAACAAAAACAAAACACCAACCCCCAAGGAATGAAAGAGACATCAACATGAAGAACAAGCATGCCATGAAAAAGAAAATCAAGCTAACGAAATTCAGCACCGACAGGCAAAAATGAGCAAGCCAGTGCCGAAAATACGTGTTTATTCATTACGTTTTTTTTTTTTGTGATTTAACGCGATTGTATGCGTTCGGAACGATAGGAATTACTGTACGAGCTGAAATTTTCGCGTACAGATATTTTTGCAAATTGCTATTTGGGGGGACGTTTTCGCGTGTTATTAATTTCGCGGTTGCGAGGGCCTAAGTAAACTAAACTTAGTTATTCGCGCGTTGTTATTTTCGCGTGTTGTTATTTTCGCGGTTCAAAGGCGATTCGCGAAATTCGCGGAATTCGCGAAAATAAATCCACCGCGAAAATTTCAGCCCGTACACTAAAACAAGATACTTAGTAGGTCACCTCACAGAAAAAAAAAACAACACCAACCACCAAGGAATGAAAGAAACATCAACATGAAGAGCAAGCATGCCATAAAAATGAAACTCAAGCTAAAGCAATATTCAGTACCGACAGGTAAAAATGAGCAAGTCAACGCCGAAAATACGTGTTTATTCATTTTTGAATACATCACCCCTTCTCAGTGACACATAAAAACTATAAAAGCACACATGTTTTCTTCTTTTTCTTCAATTCACAGTCAGTTATAAAGCTCTTTCACTTTGAGTCAATATCATGGCGCGGCCCGATATGGATCGCATTGCGGTGGGAGCGCGGGCGCGAACACAAGTACAGATAATGAAATGTTGCCCGCGAGATGGCGCTATTCCACAATAGTGAAAGGGAAGGGAATATTTTGCTGTACAATGTGTACGCGTTGCGATCGCGTATGGCGAAACGCAACGCGGAAGTACACGTACCGACGCGTTTTTGGGGTAACGCGTAGGTAAGTTTAACGTGATCAGCACTGTAAGTCTTGTGATAGACTAAACTGCAAATCTTCTAAGTGACAACAATACGACAAGATTGGTAGACAGCATAAAATACAGGAGCAGAGAAAAGATAAGGGAAAGAATAGATTGAGGATAAAGAGACGAGAAAGACAGACACATAGGGAAGACAGACGGACAGACAAACAGACAAACAGACAGACAGATAGATGAGACATGTGAATAAACTGCTTTGCGTTCTCATCCTACACTACTGTAACATCATGGTGAGTGTTGAGTCTCGGCTACCAACCTCAGACTGTCTCTCTCGGGTATGACCTGGATGGTGGATGCTAGCGCCACCATGAGGTGAGCCTGGGCCAGTGACAGGTGGCATGTTAGGTGTGGACCATACAGGATCGCCAGCGAGGGCGACACCCGCTTCTCCATCAGATATTCCAGCATCTGAGGATAATGCACGAAAATACTCCACTGTTATAGACACTAAACATGTCCAACACTTGAAAAGGTGGTGGGGTGTGATTGGTATCAAATTGCAACCAATGTACAAGTCAAATTTGATTGAAGATTACGAAAATAACAGGGTTAAAAAATGCACTTACCCAATGTGACTGTGATTGACCTGTTCCTCTGAAAACATTTTGCAATTTTTATCAATCTCAAGATATACTACATTCTTCAGGAGCAAATAAATGCTTTATAAAATTCACAAGAAAACTAAATGCATCACAACTGAGTATTTGGTGGCTGAAAATAGAATCTTCTATATAAAATTCACATGCATAGCAGATGTATTACAACTGGGTCTTTGGTAGCTAAAAGAGAGAGGAATGAAGGGGCAGTGTGTGTGTGTGGGAAGGGGGGGGGGGTTTAACATTTGAATATATATAGTGTTTACCTTCAGGTTGGAAGGTTCAGTCAGTGGCTTGCCCGTATCAAACTTCTGTGTCAGCTGCAAAACAGGATGAATAATTCAAAGAACAATTAGTACATCAAACAGCTAGTATCTAGTATTTTACAATGCCTATCAATTTTATTCAGCGGCTAAGGTATCATCTAACAGAAGCCTCAACAGATTTTCAAAAATCTATATCAAAGGTCAGCTGAGTAATTGAGAGCATCTACTCCAAATTTTGTCTTTGTTGATAAGCAGGAACTGATCCATCCTCATCAATATATTGATTTTTTTTTTTTTTACATTGAAATCCAATGAAGAACCAATTTCCAAAAAAAAGAGAGAAAAAATGAGTGACACTTTCAGACAAATCTTTTCTGTATAAAGCATGTTCATGTATGAAATGTATTGACTCAGCTTAAAGACAATCAAGATTATTGAACAAAGAAATAAGAAAAAAAAAGCACACCCCACACTCAAAAAAGGAGATAAGGAGATTTCTTTCGACACTGCTGTGATACACATATCTCAAAATTCACTTTTCCAAATACACAAGGTGGCAGATCATGTATTTAACATTGCAAACCAGTAATACAGAAGCATTACTTAAATTAAAACCATTGTTACATACATTCCTGCATATCATACTACTGTGTCCCAATTGTGAAAATCCATGCTAATATATTCCACGCCAACATCTGGGTAACAATGGAGACAAAGCGTCTGTGCTTACCATCTTTGTCTCCACCTGTCGGAAGTTTTTGTCGGCGGTCTGGGGCAGTCTCTCTCCATGGAGAAGTCTGCCCAGCACTGTGTAGGCCTCGCTGTATAGTCCCAAGTCTGTCAGGATCCTCAGCTGTGGGGGAGACACAAAGAGTGTCAGGCCAAAAAGAATTGTACAAGGTCTGCTCTATGTCGCATAATCTCTTCTTTGAAATTTTGATGATGACCATTCAAGGAATATCATCCACTAGGTCTGGTGAGTATGCAATATGCAATAATTGGTAATGGCATTCTGACACAACATACTGACTGAAGAATAGTTTTTGTGGACTTCCAAGGTATGCGCATGAGGCAGACATCAGTCACAGTCCAGTCAAGGCATAATGGCTGGCAAAGTTTTAAAACTTTTTTTTTAAAAAAATGATGCACTGGATATGCAAAATTAGTAACGTTGCATTTTTTGTCAACCTTAGAAAATATATCAGTCAGCGTTACCTCAGCATATGGCTACCCATCAAGATAACACAAATATAAGAAAAAAAAATGCATTAGTCTTTTTTGTCTTTTTTTTGTTGAAGGGGGAGGCGCTTTTAGTAACATATCGACTTGAAATACAGAGGACATTTCTTTTATGGATCATGAGACTGGATTGATTCAAGGGCTTTTAGAAGTCAGTAGTAAACAAGTGAGAGGTACCTTGAGAATTCTGCCATCAACAGCCCGCTGCAGATCCCTGCACAGGAATGTTGTGATGTACTGGTACAGGGTCAGCAGTGGCAGAACCTGTCAGAAACACAGACACATAATGACATTTTACTCACACACTTGTTTCACTGTCGGGTTATGAAACATGTAAAGTCTGTAATCTGTTGTGAGTTGAGCACAACTGGAACAGCTGCATGCATTTAAAATCATAACACATAACATAAAAGAGCTATTAGAAAAATCTGGATCAAACTTAGCATGCACAATTTCACATGTTGTGTGTGCCTGAGAAAGCTCTGTGACTAGATTTTCCTCCTTCTCTGAATCTCTGTAAGTGTTCATTGCATTCCACCATATTCATCTTGTACTAATAAATATAAAAGTCTGGATTTGACAACACACTGATAATTTCCGCAGATTCCAGCAGTTTTGTGAACTCATGTACCAGAAGGTTGTGCTTGGCCCTGGACAGTTCCTCAGAGACCCAGCGCAAGGTGGCTATCAGGGTGCGTCCATCGCAGCGAAACCTGTCCGAAAGAAGGTCCACCCCGGGGACCAGGTACTGGACCTCACAGCCCTCGCCAATCTCGTAGAGGGCGTAATCCCTGTCAGCAGTGGGGTGGGGCAGGGTGGTGCGGAACAGGGCCTTGAAGAGGAAGGCGGACAGGAAGCAGGCCTCCAGTCTCATGCCGAGGTCAGAGGTCAAGACATATCTAGAATGAAGAAGAAAATTGATATGTTACAAGTGAGGAACCATGAACTTGATGTTGGATGGCAGGTTTCAGTTGACATTACATTATGACTATATCATGTTGATAAATGCAAACACTTTCCTTGTTGGTATAGTTCTGATAAGGGACATTTTCTCATCATCTTCACAATCATATCAACACACAGAACTAAAATCAAACATATTCAAATGTCTTAAATAGGCTGGCACTTCTAAAGCATAGCAAAAATTGCTTGGCACTTGAAACAAAACAAAAAAAATATGTTAATTCAATTCAAAGTGCTTCACGAAGCTCAACTCCAGACTTTTTTCTTTTTCTTTTTTAATTGTATGTTTTATTGAATCATATCACAAATATAATCAAATTATTTACAAATGATTTGCAATTATTTCCTGTAACAAAAGAGATGACATCATCTGACTTACTGAGCAATCTTGGCAGCCAGCATGGCCCCAAGGAGGCAGCCCCACATCCCACACCGGTCAAGCAGCTGGGAGCTAACGTCCTTGGCCTGCTGGTCACTCAGTAGCCGCCGCCAGGTCTTCAGGGTGTCCGTGGTGCCCAGGATGAGGTCCAGGGCATCATTCCACCACTTGTAGGCAGCCCTGTGGGGACAGAAAATCGTAATCACTATTTCAAAGGATAGCCAGGCACTGAGAAATGGCTGATATATGACTGTATGTGCCATTGTATTTTGTGAGTCTGGTGATATTTATGAATTAAAGAACACGCAAATATATTCTTGACTCTGATCCTGACCATAATGTGAAGTGTATGCACACCTTTCTCCGTTCATTACTGTACTTCAAATCGTGAATTTTACCATTCGCGAAATAGTTGGTAAGTCCTAATTCACAAGAAATTAGAATCCCTGAATAAATGCCGTATACAGTATATACATTTCCATTCAAGGTATACTAGGTTGTAGCAACTGCAGCCCAGAGGTGCTCTCAAGAGGACTCAGTGTATCATGAAAATGTAAGGCTATAAAAAGAAGCAAACATTACCTCAAATGTTTCAATAATCTATATCTTTATTTCACCACACAATTCAAATCTTGTACCATCACGGAACACTGACATACACCAATAGCATACATGCACGCATAACTTAGAGTTTTTGATTTTTAAGTGTGACACACAAACACACACAATGTATATGGCTTTCTATCACAGCCAAACTATATAAAAAACAAATGCAATTTAGGTGCATACAACAAAAATCACAATAATGAGAAGCTACAACTGCTGAATGACTGGAAATAATGTAGAAAAAGAGATGACTCCAAAATTCTCCCTTAATCACCAACAACCTGTTATCTAGAGTCAGAAAAATAAAATGCCAAAAAGAGGATAAATGGCAGTTACTTACTTGATGTTGGATGCATGGTACTGGATGTTTCCTAATTCATGCATGGCCTGAGCAGCAAGACCACTCTGCTTCCGAGCCATCAGCATTTCTGATGGGGCGTTGATAGAGAAGAGAAAAAGATGAGGATTGGTAACCTCTATCATAACATCTCTGCTATAAATCTTTGCTTATACAGTATGTATGCTACCTGGGAAACTTGATATACCAATACTTGTCATAATTCATGTCTTGAAAGAAAGATTAACTCCATCTGAGTGACATACCTGTCCAAATTGCATAGTTTCTAGGATTTATTACTCATTTCCTTTCGAGGGAATATCCCTTAAAGCAGGTACAAATAGTAGAAACATGCAAATTTACTCTGGAATCATGTGATAACTTTGAAAGAGCATTTGTTTTCTCTACCAAAAACCATTCAACTATGTAACTGCTTAACACAGCCCCTTATCTTTCACAAGGAAAAGTAGAAATTACGCGGTGCGTAATATATGTCCCCGCCGGAAGTAGCATTTAGTAGCAAAACGTACAATGTAGGTAAAAAATACAGGTCAAAAATCAAGGTCAAAGGTCAAAGAAGTCAAAGGTCAAAATTCTGTGTAGAAGTTTTGAAGCCCTCACCTAGTGCCATCACATAAAGCAAAGGGAATCGAAATCGGGTTAGAAATGGCGAAGGAGTAGCATTTTGTAGCAAAATGTACAATATAGGTCAAAAATCAAGGTCAAAGGTCAAAGAAGTCAAAGGTCAAAATTCTGTGTAGAAGCTTTGAAGCCCTCACCTAGTGCCATCACATAAAGCAAACGGAATCGAAATCGGGTTAGAAATGGCGAAGGAGTAGCATTTTGTACCCAATGTACGGTACAGGTCAAAAATCAAGGTCAAAGGTCAAAATTCTGTGTAGAAGTTTTGAAGCCCATACCTAGTGCCATCACATAAAGCAAACAGAATCGAAATCGGGTTAGAAATGGCGAAGGAGTAGCATTTTGTAGCAAAATGTACAATATAGGTCAAAAATCAAGGTCAAAGGTCAAAGAAGTCAAAGGTCAAAATTCTGTGTAAAAGTTTTGAAGCCCTCACCTAGTGCCATCACATAAAGCAAACGGAATCGAAATCGGGTTAGAAATGGCGAAGGAGTAGCATTTTGAAGCAAAATGTATAATATAGGTCAAAGGTCAAGGTCAAAGGTCACAACAGAAATTCTGTGTAGAAGTTTCAAAGCTCCCATGTAGTGCTATCATATAAAGCAAACAGAATCAAAATTGGCTCATAAATGACAGAGAAGTAGCAAATTGAACATTTTGATCACACACGGACGCACAGACGGACGGACGGACGGACACACGGACACACACACGTACGGAGCCCGTTTCATAGTCCCCTGCTCGAACCGTTCGGCGGGGACAATAATAGTAACAGCCACAAGTATCTACAAACCCATTATTCTGACCACTCTATGTATGACGACTAGGGGAGTTTTGTACAGCAATTACGGTTCTGTTGTTATTTTTCGTTCTTTTTTTTCCAACTGCTTGGCTTAGCATGCAGCTGACGGATTCACTGAATAAATGACTTAAGTGTGTGATGTCTTTTAGTAGCACAATGGTTAAACATAGGATATAAGAAGCAAGGTTCCCTTCAAAGCAGCATACCTATTGTCTTGTCATAGGAGGACACCACCACAGCGAGCTGGGACACGGGGAGCGCTGCCGTCTCTACCTCAGTCACGGCCTTGAACTCTGACCTCCTGAGGTCAGGGGGCACGGGGACCTGGGGATTGTCATCAGTCTCGGAGAAGCCGACGCGGCTGTGGAGGCTTTGACGACTCGGACCACTAGCTGGAGCTGGGGGGGGGGGGGGTTGTAAATTATAATAAACATAAAATCAACTGATAACTACAGTGTATGACATAACTGACCTAGGGAGAATTACACACAGTAGTCCAGATGCACAAGGAACTGAAATTTGTGTGTTTGTATTTGCATCAAGAGTTTCCTGTCTATTCAAAGATTCAGTCAACTTCAATCAAATAATGCAACCCTCAGTCATGGACAACTGTGAGAGAATATTGCAAGAAATGCAAGAAAGTTCAAGGGTCAGAATTCAGATTGGCAAGCTATTGCTGGCTTCATGATGGTGCATCTGTGTTCTAGGTAACTGTAACTCTAGTGACTTGAGGCTATTAGAGTGATTTGGTAAAAAAGATATGATTATGAATAATCATAAAATACAATCACCTTTTTGGATAAATTGTATGTATGAACCAACACCAGCTTATCTTCTATTCCACTCTCTATGTAACATGTATGTATAATCAGACCAAAGCCCTTGGTATTTTGAACAAGCCAACTACTCTAATATACTAACAACTACAGTACACAGATATATGGCTTACTGACAAATGAATTACTGGATGGCAAAAAAAAAACAAAAAACAAAAAAACAAAAAATGATTCCCCTTGTTTAATGGATGGTAATAATAATGTCCTATAACATAGACCAAATCATCAATTCTACACAAGACTTCCTCCCTACAGGACAGTTTGCTCCATATTGTACAGGCAACAGCCACAAGGTGCTTTTTATTCTATCATCCCACAGACTCCTCCAAATCATTACCATTCTGCTGGGCAGCCAGATAGAGGACTAGGAGTTTCCTGCTGTGCTGCAGTGCCCTCGCCGTGTAGTTGGACTTTTCCAGGGCGTGGCGGAAGCCGTCTAGGCTGTGGTCGACATCCAGGGGGACACTGGCCACTCTGAAGGCGTCAGACTCTCCTGGGGAGTTACATAACATACAAACAGTCAGAGTACATTAGTATACTGTATACGCCAAATATTTTGTGAGGTTTTTATTTTCGCGAATTTCGGAGCCATGTGCTATTCGCGAAATTAAAGACTCACGAACATATTGACTCTGATCCTGATGGACGTGGATGTGACATACGCGTGTACATTTCTTCATTCAGTACAGACTCCACGATCGCGAATTTATAACCACTCGTGAAATCGCCGGGAATTCCTGATTCGCGGAAATTTAGACTTGCGAAATATATGGCATATACAGTATACAATATTAAGTGGGTTAGTCAAATACTGGTTAGTAATTGGCTAAACACAGTCACGTGATGGAGGCACATTCATTATGTTCATCCATGGGCGAACAGTTTTGTATGTTCTCCCATGGGAAAACATTTTCACGTAACAAATGACAGAAGGCCTAGGACCGCGCGTGCACAGTGAATTTGGTTCTGCACGAGCGAGCGATCAAGTGCGTTGAGCTGATGGTTGACGTTTACGTATTTAACGTATTTGACTAACCCATACAATATAACAGATGATGACTTTTGTTGTCGGGAACATGTACCAAACGTTCCACCCTCAGGGTTTGAAATGCTATTTCGGAAGGCTGTAAGTCCCTCAATAGCATTTCAAACCCTTCGGGTGGAACATTCGGTATGTTCCCTCCCCCGCCAGTTATCATCTAATGTATTGAGGACTTCCTGCTCTACAAAGTGCATTGAATGTGGAATTAGGCAGCATGTGTTATGGAAACAATATAGTGAGAAATTGGCTCCTTCATTAGTGGAGACTATCTAGGAGATGATGATGATGCCAACACATGAGAGAAACTAGCACAAATGCTTTTCCATAACGCTTGACATATATACCGGAAGGTGTACTATATTTCAAACACAGGGTTCTATGTAGTCCAGTGTGCAAATTCTTGTTGGTGATTTATTAACCACGGGACACCTCTTTAGGCCATGTCATTATTGTTACCCCAGCATTGCTGGTACCCATTTACACATCTGAGTAGGGAGGGACATAGTGGGTGAAATATCTAGTCTTTGAATGCACATGCCACAATGAAAGTTTTCATACAAACTCAAGAGGAGACATATAGTTTATGGCTATACAAATGGAACCGAGTTTCAGTCACTGCACTTAATCCATAGACAAGAGACAAATCCCTCCATCCTCTATTCAACTAAGAACCAACGACAGCCTTCATAGCAAGAGACTGGGCTTGTGGTCCAGCCACCTGGAGAATACCCCGCACAATTCCTCTCTCCGTCCAAAGGAATTCCTACCATCAGGTTCCAACGAGTCCTGGTCTTTTTGGTCTTTCCTCAACCGCCTTCAATCTGCAAGTGGACGCTGCAAGGACCTTCTGTATAAGTGGGAATACAAGGCTGGCCCAACTACCTGTGACTGCAGAGAGATACATATGATGAGTCTTCTCTTGGCTTGCCCCTCTTGCCCTGAACAGATTACCCCAAAAAGACCTAGATGCTTCAACAACCGGGCTAGAACCTGTGTGGAGTACTGGATGGGTGGCGTGTAGTGACTCGAGAAGAAGAAGATCTATAGACCTACCTCCATACACATCGTGTCCCTCGGGGTCAATCCTCCCTCCCATGTCCAGGGGTTTCATCTGGGTGGGGTCAAAGGCTACTCTCAGCTGGACATCCATGTAGTTGCTTGCGGTGACCTTGTCCACCCCGTGGCTCTCGGCAGCCATCTTGAAGTGGGCCTGGACCGGAGGCTCGCCGCCGTAGGCCTGGATCCTAGAGACCAGCTTGCGCTGGGCCTGGACCAGCAGGGGGCTGACCACCTCTGAGTAGCGTTCCCTAAAGAATTAATGGGCAGGAGAAAAAACAAAAACAGAACAAGAGGATAACAATGAGCAAAATTTAGAATTTCCCTTGCCTTTCCAAGGTCTACCATCTACTTACTTTAAAAATGATTCACATAGACTTCGTTGGAGCACTATCAGTGTCTTGTTATAAAGAATTTCTCAAGCCAATAACTTTGGATCGAGATGTGACAATGTTGCTCTTTTCAGTTTGCTCATTCATTCACAACTAACAAATCAATCAGAAATTGAGACTGGAATCTCTGACTCACAAGTCTGTTTGTATCTAGTGTTCAGCGCAAATCAAGACCAGTCAAATTTCATACCAAAAGAGAGCGTAACAATCTAACAGTAGGGCACCAAGACAGTATGGTGCCAATCAACACAGTAAATCACTCTTATGGAATGCATCTAGGGAACAGACAGGAAAGAGAACAGCAAGGATTATGCTTACTGGGTGAGGACGTTGAACCTCATGGCCACATCAGCCAGCTTCTCCCACTTCTGCTCGTAGTAGAGCATCTCCAGCACCCGCAGCACCATGCGCCGGATCCAGCGAGAGTCGAAGCAGCTGACGTCGTCCAGGTGGGACTCAAACTTGAGGCTGGCCCCGCCCTTCTCGTCGGCCACCGTGCCCACCCATGTGTTGGTCAGCACCTCAGACGGAGACCCTTTCTTTGCCTGTGACCAGTAGGAGAAATGTTGTGTATTATCAGGGTTGCCAACATTCACACATGAAAATCATTTGCAATGATGTTGGACATAAAACTTTTACATTCTTGTATGGACTTTAGTCCTGTTTACAACAGCCTTTTCAAAATGTATTGCAATAAAGTGCTATGTATTCATGTCTCTGCAGAAAGACAATCCTTTTGTGCTATTTCTACAGCAGGAATGAGTATTGCCAGAATAGTGTGTTTTACCAAACTGTAACATCTTAGATGTCCTTCTCCCCTCATCAGCACCAATAAATCCACCAAATTAGAGCATTCAGCATATACGTACAAATGTGGATACAATCGAAGATACTTAACATACAGTTTGTACACTTGACAACACAGATGTCATCATCTTAAAGGGCCAATCACACACAAAAAAGGATGGGAATTAAGCTTTGCAAGAGACACTGACCTATACAGACAGGGAAAAAGACTGGTGCATGTACCTTCTTATTCTTGTCTGCCTCATCCTGTAGGTGCACCATCATGTCCAGGAGGCAGTCCACAGCTAAGAAGAAAGGGTGCCACACCACTCCCCTCAGGGCGTCCACAGTCAGCAGGCCCGAGCCATGGCCTCCTGAGAAGCAGTAAAGGATGGCCGTGTGGGCACAGTTCCACATGTTGCGGCAGGCATTCTGGAGAAGGGCCCAGTGGTGGCCGCGATGGGCCAGGACCTGAGGGCGCCAACAAAAACATTCAGACATCACATGTAAAACAAAAATATAAAACCACATGTGTAGTAACTTTGATAGAAAGTTAGGAATACACCACGTTTTTAACATCTTCTCTACTATTATATTAACTACAAAGCCTTAAATCTACAATTTCATTTTACAAACTTTAAGTTTGTATAGAAAATTTAAGTTTTGTAGACGGAAAAATAAACCTAAACAGGAATATGATCATAACCAGAACCCCATCCTAAGTCTCTAAAAGAAGCCGGATGCTTTAGAGTGAGAGCATCAGTTTCTTTCCCCTTGGATAGCTGCTGGTACAATCAGCCAATCATTTGGGGTTTGTTGGTAGGTAAAAGCCGCAGTCACACTGACAAAACAAAACAAAACAAAACAACTTGCCACAGCTTTTTTGAGGTGATCAAAAGTCTTCTTGATGCTCTCAATTGTGGCCTGCATGGTGAACCCACTGACATCCACAGTGGGCTGGGCTGGGGCCACGTTGAGCCCGCCCCCGGAACGCTCTGTCTCTGAGGACCGGTACGTCTTCATGGTGTCGGACTCCTTGTCATCAGGAGGAGCAGGAAGGATAGGCACTGGCTCACCTGAAGTAGAGATGAAAAAAGTTGTTTGTATGAGCCTGGATGTCAAAGGTTTCCCTTTTTTATCCCTTTTATCTTGTCATCTCCCACATCATATTTCATTGATCATTTTTAAGAGAGACTGTTCAGAGCCAAATGTAACAGTGCTGCAATTATTGTTGGCATTGATTTGAATCACTCATATTGGATGACTATACTATAAGATAACAAGTTATATGTCAAGTAGAATGGTTCTCTTGTATATCCATCCATATAAAAGAGATAAATGTCACTTCTGTGTATTCGCGTAGTAAAGCAAAAAGAAAATCAACATTATATCACATTCCTCTGTATTGCAAATAGCAAGACATTGCATCAACATACATTTGTATGATGTTCTGCAAGTATGCCTCACATGAGTTATCACTGCAGGTCTTACCGACGGTGGCAAGGGCAGCAGCCTCTATGCCCGAGGGCTGACCAGTGATGTAGGGGTTCACGTCGTACAAGTCCAACTGCTGGAGCTGCTGGATGACCGGGTCACTCTGAGAGGCGTGGGTGTCTCCCTGTCGGGTCACAGTCCGGGAAGCACCCCCATCCCATCCTACCACCAGGGTGCCGGCAGTCTCAAACGTGAACCATTCGTTGTCAAGGTAGGAAGATCTATGCATAAGATGGATAATTTCAATATACTTAAGTACTTCTCCTCCTCCTCCTCCTCCTCCTCCTCCTCATCATCATCATCATCATCATCATCATCATCATCATCATCATCATCATCGTCATCATCATCATCATCATCATCATCATCATCATCATCAAAATCATTGAAATATTCCGTCAATAATCTCTCACCAATTTCAGTGGTTTTGGGGAAGTGCTCACAGTGAAGAATGGTGTTGGAGGAACATGGAGGAATGTTCGCCTTATAGAGATGCGCAGAAATTCTGAACACACACTAAAATGCATATTCAGGCACATATGTGAAATCAACATTAAATTTGCACTTGCACCCTACCACTACACAAGTGATGAAGCATGGCAATGTCAGATGAGAACTTAGCCTAAGATGAACACTTGCATTGTAAGAGAAGATTCTAGGAAAAGCGGATAAGGTGGGTATGATCAAAAGATAAATTCAATCACATGTATCATGTACACATATGAAAAGCTATGTTCTGATAAGATGGTCATAGGAACACATATGGTAAGTGCCCAATCAAAAACAGATGGTGAGGCTTTTCATCATAGCATTGTTTTTGTCATATATTACATAACAATACAATAGTATAGCGTAGTACGGTATATGGTACCAAGATCGATTGTATTACAAACATTATATATTATATGTTACTATACTATTCAATACTGACACAAGCAAAACATTGGAGCCAAGAGCAGAAGGGGTTCTTGGTTTAGAGCAGTGACCTCTTCTATTGTTACATTTGTAGAGGATACTGTCCCTGATATTTTGATCACAGTGAATTACACTGAGTACGGTTGCCATATTGACATTAAAACTTATTATACCTCCCTTGCTTTGAGTCAAACTGTTTTTTTAAAGGTAGCTGGTAAGCAATTATCTTTGAAACATAGTATGCCATATGTATGGTGTTTGTGGTGATTGTGGAAAGGTGATGGTACTGATGATCGTTATGAGGATGATGATGATGATGATGATGATGATGATGATGATGATGATGATGATGATGATGATAACGATGATGATGTTGGTGGTGCAGTGCTGCTCTCACCTGTAAATGTCCCCAACCGATGGCCCAAGGAGCTTATTTCTCTTTTCCACCTTGCCCAGGAACTGGCCAAAGTGGCACAGACCTTGAAGAATATTCATCTACAGAAGAAAAGGACACAAGGGAAAATTGTAAATCAGCCTCAATACCTTTACCTGGCAATACTGACTGCAGAATGGCAACAAAGTGACATCATAACCGCATCACAATTACAATGTCAGACAACTACTGGAGTAATCTTTTACAGATTCTCTACCCACTGATAAAATATTTTGTGTCTCAACTATGACATGAGCCAATGATATGTAGATACATTAGCACAGCTTTGATAAAAACATCAACTGTGTGAAAATGACATTCTTACTCGATAAATCATCCTTATTGTCTTATGCAAAAATCAGACATAGTGAAACATACAAACATTGGAGAATCCACATCCATAATCTCTACCAAATAATTCCCACTCTAATGGAAAGTCATAATAATGATGTATAACATCTTGAACAAATCAGTATTGATATTCAAACAATTGAAGCTTGCTGATCTTAACTAATAACGTTTACTTACGCACTACATTGACTCATCATTTCATCTCCTTGTAAAATACGGACATATATTACACAACCTGACACAGTTAATCATTTGGGGATGGACTGATTTTGCACACATTTTAACATAGACACCTGCCCAAGCATTCTTGGGACTCGTCTTCAAAGGGTTAAGATTACCTGGGCTCTCCACGGCATCTCATCATTACAGATCCTTCTCAATCTCTGCTTCTTCCGGTTCACACGGTAGAAATCTGGTAACAGCATCTCCAGCTTGTCAAAGGCCTGCTCAGAAAGAAAGAGAAACATTTCTGTTTTATTAGTTAAGAAAAGAAGTATCATCTGACAGCTCACATCCCCGCACACCTCCAATGCTAAGACCAAAACACAGTCATATTCATTCTAAGGTTTAAGAAAGAAAATTTTGAATAGACTCATGCCCCGTAGACTTTGAACAGATATGTTGATTCACCTGCTCTATGCATTTTAAGTACTCATCTGCTATCTACAATTATCATATCCCAGGGATAGTCACTCCAGTCATCTACTGCTCTAAATTTCTTATATTTGTTATGACAACTTATGTGTGATAGCTGCTGATAGTAATGAAAGAGTCAACCATATGTTAATTCTATGAAAAAAAAAAGAGTCTCACTTCTACGTCTCTTCAAATCTCATCGGAATTTAAATGGCTGAATACAGAGGAGTAAATGAGTACACTACTGACCAGTAGTTCCTTGTTCTCTTGCTGCTCTCGGGCGGAGTCAGAGAGGCGAAGGTTGGATCGGAGGTGAACCAGGAGCTGGAAGTTCTTCTTTCTCCTGCGGGGGACGGGCTTACTGTTGGCCTGCTTGCCTTGGACCTGCCTGCTGTTTGCAATCTGTCAGGGAGTAAAGGAGTAGGGGAAATGAAGTATGAACCTAGCCTGAAAGACTTCTTCTCGCCAATTCAAACATAATATTTAGAAAATAATGCAGATGTTGAGGTGACCAATGCAGAGTACGGATGACCAGAACAGTCATTTGCTCTTCTTCAAATGAGAGCTTCAGTGAGCTAGCAAAAACAAACAAAATTTGTCCAAGTTATTCTTTGGGCAAACTAAACTATGAATCAAGACTACATAACTCACTTCATTATTCCCCAAAATTACTGCAACTTCAAGTTAGCAGAACAGCATCGGTAAAGTCTCTACAGAATTAGACATTCCATACACTTATGCAGAAGACAAACTGAACATGCGGAAAGAGAGACTAGATGAATATAAATCGATTAAAAAAATATACAAATATCTAAGACTGCTAAGTGTACACATTTTTTTTTTTCATTTTCTTTTTTTCAAATTCAAATTCAAGTTTATTTCAACAAATTCAGTTAAAACATACAGAGAGACAATCAATTAAAATATATATACATAAACCAATCAAAAATTATTTCAGGTAAGTACACACTCATAACTAAAAAGTGTGTGACGAAGATTGACATAACAGTTTGAATAATAGTGGTGGAAAATCTAAGAGGTGCAAGCGTTCCTGCAAACAAGCTGCTCCGATTGTCTTGACTCCAACATCAAATGAATGGACATTATGACAACCAATTACTCTAGGAACAAGGAAAGTGTGGGTTCACCTTGCTGAACTCCAGCACAGCGGCAGCATACTTCTTTGGGTCATCCCCAGCCACTGTGGCTGCCTCAGGCCCCTTGGTAATGATGGCCTTCACTGCAGACAGCTGCTCATTGCGTCTGGAGGAGTAGGAAGGAGGGGGGCAGGGAGAAAAGGATGTAACTAATTCATAAGATGTGTTCTTCTTTTACTCATTCACATCATAGACCAAAGAAATTATCCCCACTCAACATTTTGTCTAGTTCACATGAGCCAAAGTCAATTCAATTTGTAATGTAGTAAAGCTGCAGCAGAAAAGATGGGGGCAACAGAGTAAAAGACAGACACAGAATAAACAATTCATACATGTGCCAGGCTTTTTCAAGGATATGATTACTACAGATACAGCTGTGAATTGGATTTAAGGAGATCACAGGAAAACAACCAATGAATGCAGAGGAAATTACTGTTTTAGTCAATGTTCTGTCATGTAACTCCCATAACTTCAATATAAACCAGATGTTGCCATGTGACAAATGCACGTTAACATACCCCCCCCCCCCCCCCCAACCAAGGATACATTGGTGTGGTAAAATGGACAACGTATAAACAAACTCCACAAAAAAAGGAACGCACTGAAGCTATGCAGTGCGAGGAAGCTTGCTCGGCTACCTGTTTGGTATGCTGTATAGAATCCTTGCAAATGGCTATGATGAGATGTATTCTCATGGTCGGACATCCGGGTATTTTGCGTGTCACGGGGTCATGGATAGCGGTGGAGTGAAAACAAACAGACGCGTGAGCCTGGAGTGGTAACGCTATACGTGTTTTCTGCCGGGGCGCCCCGCGAGCATAGCGCTAGCGCAAGCTGTACTACTGTAGCTGTGCGGGCGGCAGGATTAGGCCCTAGGCCTTCCCTAAATTAGGCCCTACCCTAAGCCTACTACAGTACTAACGTTAGGCCTGTAGACCTACCTGAAGTTTCTATGAGGTACTAAGTAAGCGTAGAGATATCGGGGTAGGGCCTACTCAAAGAGGTTCTACTGCACATCTGGCCATTTTGTCGGGTCGTTGATCCAGAGTCCTGCCGCGATTTCATACGGGCACAGGTCCAGTCTGGCTGCCTTCAACTTGGCAAAATGCCGGGACCGATTGATCGACAGGATCCAGATTTTTAGAATATTGCTGGCAAGACATGATGCATGTATCTCATGAATGATGGCACAAATGACAAAATGAATAATGAAAAACAGTCCCCATGTACCGGTACTGTCTGCGTAGTAGAGTTGCACATAAATTATACGCGTCGCACCACACATGCACAGCATGCAGTATGCGCATTATGCAGGCTTAGCGCTGTTTGTTTTCACTCCAGTCAACCGGAAGTGACGTGTAGCCGACCGCAAGAATACAATCAACATGTCAGAGAAGAAGCTGAAGAGGTAATATGTTTGTTTGCAGACAGAAACAAAAGATACCCAAATAGTGTAAATGGTTCAGGGGCCATTTTTGCGGAAATGTCAGCGATTATCAAGAGTTGAATTGATATCACTAACTATGGTTGAAACCAGGTGGGAACCAATCAGCTGTGAGGTTTATCATACTGCTGCTGCTGCAGTAACTACAATTACTGCAACTATTGCAAATAAATTGCAAAACGGGTGACCTACCCCTCACAGCAACTGTTATGTTGAGTGTGAGAATGGCTTACCTTACGAGCCACATGGTGGTTTCCTCACACCATTCTATGGCTATGTCCGGCAAGCCTTCACTCAGCGCTTTCTGCACGACTTGCACAAGGAATTCCAAGTAGCGAGCACGGCGGCGAAACTTCACCACTGAAATGAAAGGCGACCAGTCTTCAACGTCAAAAAAAGTTTAAAGGCCGAGACCTTTCGATCGATAAAATTACAGTGCCGGCGATTTTTTCCCGAATTTCCTTTTATGCTCTGTACAAATTCCATATGATCTAAATACTAACTCACTCATGTAGGAATAAGTATATCTTGAGCCTAAATAAGACTTTGCCTGCTGAGCATTAAGTGCATCTAGTCAATCAAAGATATCACAGAACTACTGGTCAGGTGAAATTGATCAAGCAAGTATTTGTGTTGGGTAACACGTCTTAAAATTAACAGCCCCTTTGATACATCCCATTTTTAGGGGAACCCAAGTTGAACACATGTAAAAGATACAACTTCCACTGTAAATCAAAACATCATTGGTTTTGTTTAATAATCAGAACAACTTACTCTACTCTAATATGTTGTCTGCTAATTTCAAAATGATGCAGGTGACTACCAGCTCCATGAAGTTTATCAACACTTATAATTACTGTGCCTACTGTCTTCACTAGCATATCACACTCCTAATATTGGGGGAAGGGAGTAGGCTATGATCTGACTAAAGTGTCCTTCTAGTCATTTGCGGACATTCTTCCTCTTACCTTCTCGGTAGGCATGTCTGCTGGGTAGAGTTGAGATGAAGGCATGGAGGATGTTGGGGTCCTCAGAGCCAGTCAACTCATCGGCATTGTGGGCTGTCAAAATTAGGAAGCATGTAAATAATCTTAACATCAGTTTTAGCTTTGTCGTACAGAGAAAGTGTGTGATCATGAATAGAAAAAAAAAGTAAAAATGCATACATGTGTGTGTACCTGAAAAAATGGTTACAAGGAGTGTACTTTTTACTTTTTTTTTGTCTCAAACAACAGGATGTGTTACAACACAATGGGGTTCATGAGTTTCTAAAGAGACTGTATGACAACTGAATTCATAGTAGTTACATTAATCAACACGTCATTATTCTTATTATCATTCTTAACTATCTAATTTCTTCTTGATCACCCTAAAGATAAGAAAACATTAAAGGAAACTGAGAGAGAAGTACTCTTTAAATCTAAACTTGAATCCAGATACTGATTATTCATCACTTACTACAGTACAGCTCCTGTTATAACGAACACGGTTATAACGAAATTCCGGTTGCATGTACAGTAAACCTCGGATAAGTCGACGTCGAGTGAGTCGAAAATCACTTAACTCGAAGCAAAATAAAAAGTCCCGATTTTTCCCTATGTATTTTCTCTAAGAAATATTTGGATAAGCCGAAGTACGAGAGTCGAATTTCGGCTGTGTCGAAGTAAAACATTCAGTCCCTTTTGTACAAAATACACGTAGTTTACATCACTTGAGCCGAAGAAGATTTGTCTGGCATTCTCATTACATTTAGAGGAGAACAAAAAAAATCGGCATGTCGCAGAACCCTGTCCTTGGCTTGCTGCAGGCAGGGTGGTGATTTCTCTCACCTCCCTGCTGCAGGTAAGCATGCACACTCACCGTACCGCTCTGCACGCATGTCGAATACATACACATGTATACATGTATACACACAGCACATCGATCCATATACTTTATCCATACACACAGCACATCCATACTTAATCCATGTCAAGCCAGAACTCCTTGGTCAACCAATCGCTGCTTTAATATTTTAGTGACAGGCCAAGTGGGCGGAGCTTGTTTGTGCGTGCCCGGCTGGCTGTATAGTTTTGTTCGACGGAGGTGGGATGGGCCTGGGAGAGTGTTTATGTCAGGGTAGGTTGACAGAGATGGCTACCTATGTTGCACCATAGACATAGCACATGCACATTGCCACATTAGCGCAGACGTTCTCAGAACTACGTTCTACTAGTATTGATACAAATTCCATGTTCAATTTAGAACAAAATAAGAACATTATCTTCAAGAACAGACAAATTTGAATGCAAACACACACACGCACACACACACACACACACACATGCATGCAAATGTACTATAATACATGTACATAACTGTGAGTCGAAAAAAAAATCGACTCTCGCGAGAGTCGAATTTCACTTAAGTCGACGCATTTTTGTCAGTCCCGAGAGCTTCGACTCATGCGAGGTTTACTGTATTTCTATTGTTTAATTGTTCGGTTACAATGAAATTTCGATATAATGAAAGAAAACTGCCAGTCTGGAGGACTTTGTTATAACGGGAGTCCACAGTATCTTTACTGAAATAAAGATGAACTACATGATTATAAGACATTAACTTTTTAAAGTACCACAAAAAATAAGGTGGCATCTTCCTTTAACAGTTAATCGCTAGGAGCAAACAATCTTCAGCCATACTGAATCAAGCATACAAAGTACTGTAAAACATGATATATTCGCGGCATGAATTTTTCGCGAATTTGAGCCGACTGCCTTTTTTGCGGTATGAAATTTTCGCTAATTGCCACTGGCATTCATGCATATAGTGTAGACAGGAACTTTCGTGTGCATTTTAATTTCGCAAATCTTAGTGCTCGCGAAATTCGCGAAATTAAAATGCAAGCGAACATTCCTCGTTTTACAGTACACTGCAATTGTTGCTCAGCGAAAAAAGGGGAGCAGATTTTCCTTTCCTACCCAGTCTTGACAGTCGCAGCATGTGAGCCTCCAGGGCACTCAGCTCCTCATTCTTGATGCCTTCAAGAGCGAGGGCCGGTTGTCCTGCCCGCTTGCCCCGCTTCTTCTTGGGCTGGACATTGCCTGTGGCTCCTCCCTCGCCATCCTCGATGAAGTCGATGTTGGTGCCGTCTGCCTTGCCTCCTTTCTCAGGCTCCTATTAAAGCAAAAAGTCAAGACTCTCATCTGACAAAAACATTGCTTTGATCTAGGCTCTCATTTAGTTTTCTATGCAGAAGTCTCTGTCAAACTTTATAAGGCACATAAATGAAATAAAGGGTGCTGACAAAATGATGAGTATATTAAAGTAAATTATTATCAAACTATGATGCACAGCTGGAACAGAATCTTATATAAATTTGGTGAAGACAAGGTTTGTTGAGGAGTAGTATACAAATATTTCACTTAGTTTTGAAATTAATATATGCTAAACCTTGACATTAAAAGCATCATTATGTTCCTTGTCTAACCAGTGATTTACTCTCCAATGCATAGTTGCATGGAGTTTAATGTTACTTTACTGAAATAAGGTACCTCAGGAGCTTCTAATTCTCATATCTTCCATACTGCAATATTCTTTTCATGATCATCAACAACAAAAACCAACAAAACTACACAACTTCCTTGCAAATGCGATAGGATAAAATACTGATCTTTATTTATTGTTAGCAGTTTAACTGAAGGAGACAATAGCCCAGAAGCCAGTGGTCAAAGTTGGCCACACATGCCAAAAATGATACCTTCTCCACGACCAGCATCTTCTTGCCAACGTCGATGATGTGGTTGGTGAGGGATTTCTGCTTCCAGGTGCGGAGGACCTTGGCCAGGTGGAAGGTGATGGTGGCGATCATGTGGTGCAGGCTGTCGGACACAGACTGGTGCCGACGCTGTCTCATGCTACTGGGAATCTCCTGCAGCACGGCAACGCACTGCATCAGTACCTGGAGAACGGAGGACAGTCGGAGGAACGAACCACACAAAAGTGGGTAATGCGGTCAGCTGCATATTTACCTTCTGTGTACATACACGAGCATTACATCAGGTGCTTTGTTGTTCACAGTAACACCAGTGCTTGCAGGGGTTTGAAAGTCAACACTTTAAATCAGTTGCCTTAATTTGTGGAGGATCATACCTACATGATACAGTATTAAGATTACCATGGCTTGAAATGGCTCAGATGGAATATGAAACTTACTTACAGAATCCACATGGATAATCCAATCATTTTTGGGACCTGCAATTACACAAGCTTACTTTTATACAGACTCCATCATATTTCTCTTCATTCCTTTGTTACTCCAACAGCAGTGTGTCACTGACCACTCTATTCACTGTATTCATGCTTTAAGAGTATTCATAGCATTCATAGCATTCACAGCATTCAAGTATCCAGTTCATGGCTTGAATGCTCAAAGACGAATAATGACATTCAAGGAATACTCCAAAATTCAGAGGGACCTGTGAAAGCACCTTTAAGATGTGAAGAAATCAGTATATTAGCTCAAACAAAATTTGGTATCACTCATGAAAGCTTTAAAAGTTTATCTTATGAATCTGCACATGGAGTTGCTGCTAAAACGCTGATGTAAGATGACTTGAAATGCAAAATGTGAGTAGATAGGAGAATTTAGCAATCAATCACAACCATTTCAAAACCCACATACCTGGACGACAGGTATGGATGGGATCTTATAGTGAATGAGAGGAGCCAGAAGGCCGTAGCACTGTACCACAGCCTGCAGGGCCATGGTGGTCTCATTCAACCAGCCGGCCAGCTCGATGGCCACCAGCATCCGCTCACAGTTGGCTAGTCGCTGGGTCTGATGGAAGGAGAAAATGAAAAACAACCAAATGGAACAATGATGCTACGTTAACTTTACATCAACTCCGACAATAATCTACTAGGCTAATTCAGACCACTGCATATTTGCTTTACATCTTGAGATGATCCCATCTCTACACACATGCCTTTCCTTGAACATGAAACATATATGCAGGAATATGACTTGAAGGATACAAATGATGCCAATAATCATAACAGGGCATGGGTAATCCCAAAGATGGCATTCCGTGGCAGAAAAGGGACTCACCTGCCCCTTGTAGTACGGCCCGCTGTCACACAGCTTGGTGCAGTAGATGCTACCATCCCTCATGGCGATGTCCACGTTGATGAAGATGCTGCTGAGGAACATGCGGAGAAGCAGCGGAGAGGCGACGCTGGCCGTCTTGGGATTCAGCCTGGAAGAACGCAACATGTCACCATTGAAAGGATTTTGAAATGTGTTTCACTGCTTGGGGGAAAGTATCAAATATCTTCTCTCTTTGAACTTTAAATATAACTGATGGGTAATCTGAATAATAATTCAATAATAAATTGATGTGATTTGGAAGCTTTTCCTTGCATAAGAAGATGGTAGATTTCTCCTTTCTTTGATTGTTAACATCACAACATATACAAGAATTTGTGACACAGCCATTTGTCATCCTATATTCAAAAGACAACAACCAAAACTACCACTACTTCTTCTACCACTCTAGTATTATTATCATTACTACTATACCTACCATCACTACCACTATTACTATTACAGCTTCCTCTACTACTAACTTCTAACTACTACTACTATTACTACTACTACTACTACTACAACAACTAGTACTACTTCTTCTACTACTTCTACTACTTCTACTACTACTACTTCTCCTACTACTACCACAACTACTACTACTATTACGACTTCTACTACTACTACTTCTACTGCTACTACTACTACTACGCATAACTACTAACACTATGGCTACTACTACCACTACTACTACCACTACTACTACTACTTCTACTACTACTACTTCTACTGCTACTACTACTACTACTACTACTACTACTACTACTACTACGACTTCTACTACTACTACTTCTACTGCTACTACTACTACTACTACTACTACTACTACTACTACTACGACTTCTACTACTACTACTTCTACTGCTACTACTACTACTACTACTACTACTACTACTACTACTACTGCTACTACTACTACTACTACTACTACTACTACCATCGAGATCAAAAACTATAATTGTAAGAGAACTGTGCTAGGTGATACATACTGTCTGAGGACAATCTTGTAGTCCTCTCGGGCCGACTCGCCGCGTATCTCGGACCGGGGAGGAGGGATGGGGGCCACAAAATGGTCCCAGAGCACCATGCTGGCCGTCAGACCAATGTCATAACAACCAACCTGGTAGGCAGCCTGAAAGGGGCAGATATAAACTGATGAGTATTCATCTGATAGTGCAAGTCAGTAAGCTAGCTGGGTAAGAGACGCAGAGACCTGAAGAATAGAAGAGAAACTTAACTGCAACATTAAGTTCTTAAGTCTTCTTCAATGATTCTATTTGCTCAGGAGTCAAAGTGATCTTAGATCCGGCATTGTGTGGTTGCTAATTGACAGATTGTCAAATGTATTCCATTTGAGTCTTTTTGCTCCAACAAGGAGTATGTGACTGTGTAACAACTAGGATCACAGTTAGAACACAAGATTTATTGTATCAATGAAACTTTGAAATAATTTCCTGTTGTGATGAACAACAAAGATATTGAAAAATACTGACAAGAAGAAAATATTATATCAAAGAAATCTGGTTTTCTGACCTGACTGAGGAAGGCCCAAGTCATGAGGACAGGCAAGGGGTGTGAGGCCAGCATGGGACGGCTAGTGTCCCCTATGGAGTCCCCGATCAGCTGGCCATCAGCCGTGTAGGCTGCCACGGCAAACACGTAGCGCTGGTTAACCCTCAGACCAGATACGCACAGCTCGCAGTCATAGGCCGGAATCTAAAGAATGTGGCACAACATCCGTCAAGATTTGCTCATCATTTTAATGATACAAACAAACATCCCACTGTATGTACAACTCGAGGATACACTTCAGTGGCCCTTCTCTATGAAGAGAATAGGACAGACCTAATTAAACAAAGAGTTTGAACTCTAAACTGGACATAGAACAGCATGGAACATTGAACAATGCCAAAGGGCACTTCATCAGGAACATTTGTTACAGTGATAGTGTATTCACTCAGAATTCTACATTCCTCACAGTCCTCTTTGTATCATTCAACTTGTGAAACTCAAAGCACCAACATACTCTGTGTAGTACATAAACTGTGGCTTGCCTACCACAGCAGATATGATTTTGGGAGGCATGAAGTACTTAATCAGGGCCTTGTTTTATCAAAAGATATAATCGATTTTAAATTTCCTTAACACACAGGCTGCCATAGACTTATGATAGAAATCAACTTTACAATCAATTATAACTCTTCATATAACAGGGCCCTGGTCTGTATCTGGCCCATCAAGCTATTGTTTGCAACATATGCTTTGTATGCTTTCCTCATTGATCATTATCAAAACTTTGCAGCCTTCTAGTGGATCTCTTATTCTTAAAATATGTATCTGGCTTTTACTTGCACAGCGCAACCTTTTGCCATATATAAGAGATCATCACCATAGCACCTCCCCACAATGCTGTATTGTGTAGTTTCTCCTAGAATAGCTTCATGGAGATGCAAGAGGGATTATCTTGAGCATCACGTATATAGGCAAATTGCAGTGCACTTGGTGTCAGGATCGATAAGTGCAATGCACTCTGTAAGATGGTATAAAAGATTACCAACCTCTTCCCCTGTGCCTGGTAGGTTATAGTCATTCAGTCTGACCTTCACATTGCTGCCCGATGACGTGCGAGCAAACAGGCGATACCAGGCAACCTGACACGATACAAAATTGGTCAATATATGGGACAACATGAAAAATAATACGGTACAATATATTCATTTACAAGATATAAGCACATGTGAAAAATATCTAACCTATCTTTATTGCATTACACAATGCAACCCATGATACACTACAGCCCTCTTTCAGTTCTGACAATTCAAATACATGAAAAAGACAACACTTCACATATTTTTGTTAGAATTTCATTTCAAAGCAAAATACCTTTATCACAGATAACATCCCCGTCATTAGTTCTACTTCAAACTTGTGAGCCAATAAATTTTTGGAATGCACTGGCAATAAGACAAGCTGGCATTGATCTATCTATTGCTGTCATTCTGTGTGAATACATACAGTCCATCAAAACTAAAAGTAGCATCACTACAGTATTTCTGCATTTCTATGATGTTGATCATAGCCCACATACTTTAGGAACATTCAAAAGTTTCCTGGCGGTAGACAAACATAATGAACACCTTATTCACCAATAATTATTGTGGTTCATTAGGAAGGACCAAATCAACAGAAGCACTTGACTACCTTTTGAGGGGGGTTGAAGGGGGCTGGTTTGAAGACCATGCTACTGTCAGTCCGACACACTAGTAACGGTGCTGGGGGCACTCCCCCATCTCTCACTGGCCCCGTCTTCTCCACAGCATTGTTGTTGTACAGCTTCAACTCCTGATCTTGGGCCTTGGTGATGTAATTCATGGCATCCTGACATGTCGGAAATGTACGCAAATGCATATTAGCTATGATGTCATCACATCAGTTCTCCTCTGGGTTGGCAATGTGATCCAACTTTTGTCACAAACATTCTCAGTAATTCTGACTGCATACTGTATGCATGAAATGATTTGCTCTACTACTGTGCATCATGCAGTGCATAAGACATGAACATAGGAATATTTTAGAGGGACATTAAAATATGCATAGATATTCCTTCATCTGCAAAAATTGTTCATGAAATCTCAATGATCTTGATCCAAAGCGAAATATTAATCACACGAAAGTTTTAATTTTGAAGGTTATACACACATACATGTTGTATGTTCATTCCTACTTCCTGAATTTTGATGTCTTTGACTGATACTATGGATCAGAATTAAAGAACCATTACTATATTTCTTCACTCATTAACAAAATAAGTGCCTTCTCTTTTAATCTTGACTTCACAACCCTAGCAAGGTGAATGCAGGGAACTGCTAGGATTCCACACCCCAACAGCAATTTACTGACTGTTGTAATTGCTTGTCCTAATCTCACTGAATGAGCACCACCTTGCCTGTTTCTATGAGCAATGCAATATGGCCGCTTCACTTTTACCTGCAGCAGCTGCTTCTGTTTCTGGCTGGGGTCAGTGTCTTTGTCCGTGGCCTGGAGAGCCTGCTGCATGGAGAAGAGAGCCTTGGACAGCAGATTCTTATCACAGAAATCCAGCAGTTCCTCCACTGTGTCTATAGCCATGCTGTCAAACTCATTCTGTAAAATAAGGGCATAGAAGACTCACAAAAGGTGAACCTGAAATCTGAGCTACAATCACTCCAGAAGAAAAACAGCACCAATGAAAAGAAAGAAGAAATATCTCAAAAACTTGACAAGTATCGCAAAACAGGCACATGCATTCCCACAATATACCTTGTTCAACCACAGTAACAACAGATTTTAGCCTCATAACAAGAAAGAACTTGAATTAGAATTTAATCCAAAGCCTTGATGAAAATATCCAATTGATCATTGTATTCAAAACCATTTACTACTCCAATGATTTAATCTTCTCATTAACGTGCAGACTATTATGAAGTGCGTATATGCCTCTTTCTTCAGACTAAAAATTATTTCAACAGTGGAATTATATGTATATCAACTAAAAAAGTTTCTTCTTAAGAATTATATTCTCTCATTCAAAGTTTGTGAATTATGGTGCAGAGTGATGATACAAAAAGTGCCAAAGTTGGTCCTTCACAATCTTTTTTGTCAACGTTTTTGAGTGCACATCTACAGGCATCCAACTGGATCCCAACTCTATCCAGGCACTCACCAATTTGGACATTTTGGAGCCGGACATCCTACTGCCAGGCCCGCCGCTCTTGATGGAACCCTTGCTTGACCCCTTGCGCTCCCTGGAGCCAAGGGTGCCGGCCAGCTTCAGACACACCCTGTGGTACATGTACAGTAGCTCCAGGTGCAGATCCATGATGGTATTGTGGACCCCGTCGGGATTCTCTTCCTTATCTTTGGAGGGGGCAGCGGCAGCAGCGGTGGATGGAGCAGGGTCTACGTTTGGCTGCTGGGCAGTACTAGGGGGCGGCGCTGGAGGCTGGGTGGCATCGGGGGCTGAGGGTGTGGTTGCGTCTTTGCCGTCATCAGCACACACAAGATCCTGTAAAGAGTGGACATGCCTTGCATTGAAATACTCTACATGGAACAAACTACAACGAAGAACAAACCTCCATTTCACATGCCGAATATTGTTTCCAAATTTATCTCTCTAAACTTTTTGATAATCATTGCTTTTACTACCATCAATCCATTGAAAAAAAACAACACTACTGTATGTACAAGGAATTTCCTCAAGGCAATTTTGCGCCATCTAAGGCTTCAAAACCAAAACCAAATTCAAATATGTGCACTGTAGACACAAACTTATCATAAAATAACACAGATTTTAATATAACTCAGTTTATAGTCATCACCAAGTGAGGTAGAGTTTTAAAAATAGAGAGATCTAAACAGTAAGAGCCAACAAAGACTGCATAAATGTCAAATTGACTGAACAGTTGGCAGAAAATCTGCAGCTCTAGCCTTTACACAGGCAAGGGTTAAACTTGCCTTCTTCCATTTTTTTTTGTGCTTGGAAAAATGAATTGTGTGCAGGTCCATGACAAAACAGAGCCAGAGTCAGTTTAGCCTGTACATAACAAGAGACCCGCGGGTCTAGCGCTCACCTGAGTATCGCAAGTTCACCTTTCACGCAGTCACTAATCTAAATTAAAATTTGACCAGGCATTCTCAAGTAGAAGATGAAAATGTACAATAAGGGCCCAATTTTTTTAAGATTCCTTAATTTGGGGGGATTGGGGCCCCCTGGGGCCCTCTGGGTGGGGCATGGTGCCCATTTTGATAAATTGAGATCCTGACCCCCTAGGGATGCTACCTGCCAAGTTTGACAAAAATCCATCATGAGGTTTTCAGGAAGAAGATGAAAATGTACAATTCAGGCCCCCATTTGGACCCTTCCAACCACCCCCCCCCCCCCCCCCCTACCCAAGAGGGGCACCCCTGGATCTCCTATGAACAAACTTGAAACTACAGTCATTAATGTACTCACTCATGATATTATCTCAGCTCTATAACTTCTGATTCTAGAGATTTATAAAGATTCCTTCATTTGGGGGGGGGGGGGGGGGGTTTGGGACCCCTGGGGGCCCCCTGGGTTGGGCATGGTGCCCATTTTAACAAATTGAGATCCTAACCCCCTAGGGATGCTACCTGCCAAGTTTGGTGAAAATGGGTCATGGGGTTTTCAAGAAGAAGATAAAAATGTACAATTTAGGCCCCATTAGGACCCCTCCTCACCCCCTCCCCTGGGTCCCAAGGGGGGCACCCCTGATTCTGCCATGAACAAACTTGAAACTACAGTCATCAATGTACTAACTCATAGTATTAACTTAGCTCTATCACTTCTGGTTCTAGAGAAGAAGATTTTTGCGGATTCCTTAATTTTGGGGGGTTTGGGCCCCCTGGGGGCCCCCTAGGTGGGGCATGGTGCCCATTTTAACAAATTGAGTTCCTAACCCCCTAGGGATGCTACCTGCCAAGTTTGGTGAAAATGGGTCATGGGGTTCTCAAGAAGAAGATGAAAATGTACAATTTAGGCCCCATTTGAACCCTTCCCCACCCCCCTCCCCTGGGTCCCAAGGGGGGCACCCCTGATTCTGCCATGAACAAACTTGAAACTACAGTCATCAATGTACTAACTCATAGTATTAACTTAGCTCTATCACTTCTGGTTCTAGAGAAGAAGATTTTTACAGATTCCTTAATTTTGGGGGGTTTGGGCCCCCCTGGGGGCCCCCTGGGTGGGGCATGGTGCCCATTTTAACAAATTGAGTTCCTAACCCCCTAGGGATGCTACCTGCCAAGTTTGATGAAAATCGGTCTTGGGGTTTTCAAGAAGAAGATGAAAATGTAAAAAGTTTACGCACGACGCACGACGGACGACGGACGACGGACGACGGACGACGGAAGACGGACGACGCACGACGGACGCCGGACGAAGGGCGATCGCAATAGCTCACTTGAGCCTTTGGCTCAGGTGAGCTAAAAAGTTAAATGCCCTCCGGGTTAATCAGATGACCTTCAGTGAAGGAGACTTATGAGAATTAGGAAATGAATGACTGACAACAGGTGTACCTTGACCCAACTGACATCGGCGATGGACTTTCCGTCGGTCAGAGCCACGGCGGTCCTGGCGAAGGAGACGCCCTGCAGCGCCCTCTCTAGAATCTCGCGGGCCAGGAGTAACTGCTCCCTGGGTCCCTGCTGGAGGATGGAGGCGGCGTAAAGGGTGATGCCGCTGGCTCGCCCCATGTGGGTGCCCCGCCCCTCACTCCCAAGCACACTCCGGTACGGTGATTCTGGGATGAAAGTCAATACCAGTGCACTTTTAGCTGTCAAACAGTGTATTTCTATTCGCATATGCCCTTATCATTACTAACTCTTGAATATGGATTTTTTTTTTTTTTTTTGGACATCATGGACTCACAAGATTTTATAATGCTTGATGATGGTAACAAATGGTGATGGTCTACAAACTGAAGTTGCCATACCAGCAGTCAAAGCAATGTGCAGAGTATATGACTACATCAACCTATTTTCCATAAATGGCTTGTCAGGTCAAGCAAGAGAAGAACACTTTAATCATGCCATGGTACTGTCTAATTTTGAAATATCAGACCACAGACAGTCCTGGGCTTCTCTCCAGAGGATGGCCAGCAACAGAGATGGGTGGAGAGCCGTTGTTGCTGCCCTACATGCCGGGGGGGGGGGGGGGGGGGGTAAAGGGTAGACCTGACCTGACTGTTTATTTTAATTTTTTTTACAGCAACAGCATCCAAATGTGTGCTATTAGACTGTGTCATGGTCACAACGACCGTCAGAAAGCATTTCAGTGAGAAGGTGATGATTCTAAAGCACTAGAACAAAATCAATTTCTCATCAACCTTATCATAAGAAATACTTGTCTGCTCAATCAAAACTACAGTAAAGTCATGAATGTGGATTTTTTCTTATCTGCTACTGTAACCTCAAATTCAATTTAGCCATTTCTCTCAGTGATCTCGACAAAACCCGGTGTTAACTAAGAGAGTAATCTGCAGTGATCTCACCTTTGGGGTATGGAGACATAGCTCCCTCATCCTCCAAACTCTGACGTTCCTCAGCAGACACACCTCTTGCCTTGGCTACAGTGGACAGTATAGGGGAAACAAAAGACAACTCATTATCAGATAAAACAAAAAATCCTCTTTACACTTAAATCAACCATGGTTTGGCTCTCATATCTAACCCCAGCAAAAGAGAAATGCAAATACTCAGATTAAGTACAATCTGCACGCTACCCTGACAAAAGACAAAACGATGACTGTACACATGTTCACTACCTCTGTCTTCATATGGCTATCAAACCTTCCCCTTACAACACACAATTCTACATATTTGCAGTAACTAGAATTTTAGTGTCTGGCTTTAATGTATTATCCCAGCAATAGACAACAGCTCATATAGGTATGCATTGAGTTTAACTTTTGTATGCTTACTTTACAAATGGCATTGCACTGGAAACAGAAAGCCTCACATACTCATATCAACTCCCATCTATTGTCCGTGCGATATGATATTTTATGAATCGGGACTAGTAAGACGATTTCACAAGTAGTTGCTGACTGAACGATCAAGACACTTGGCGACAAAATGAGCAATATTTCATTTATCCCTCTACAAGAAACCAAGCAATTTCTCACCATGAACAATGAGCAATATATTGTGCGTGGTAAGGGAGGAAATATTTTGGCATGATGTCAGTTTTACAACAATCAGTCATCACTGCAAAATATATGCCACATAGGGTATGATTAATTTTGTTATAATGTTTATCCTAACTACAATGGTCCATGTTTGTCTGTAAGTCTCACCATTTTCCTTCATCTCCGTGGTGGCCTGACTCTCCAAGACCAGGGCCAATCTGATCCCAACCTCAGCTGTGAGTCCAGGATCAACGTCAGCAATGCCGCACCAGTACACAACCTCATGTAGGACACTCAGTATGTGAACCCACTGGTTGGGGGGGGGGGGAGGGGGTGGGAGGGGGAGGGAGAGAGGGTTGTTACTTTACTCATTGCAGGAAAGTGGAATGTACAAAAAAAAAAAAACAATACCAACAAGAACAGAAAAAAAATGAACTCTTCCATTTTGCAACATTTGATGAATTAATAACTTTAAAAAAAAAATCTACACTCATCAAATGCACTTCAAATATACTTTTTATTCTGTACTGCCAAAATGGTCTTCCCATTGCTGTTAGCTAGCTGCCCATATGAAAAAAACAAAACAAAACAACAACCAAAATTCACAATTCTAATGATTTCACAAAGGGAGTGGAGCTGCAACATAAATCAATGTAATATCTATTCCAACGATGAAAAAGAAACTTATGTGGCTATAATTACCTTATTTGGATTGTCCAGTCTCTGTAGGTACTTGCCACTGTCCGAAGCCCCCGTCTGGACTCGCTGGAAGACGGACTTGACCCGCCCCCACAGGAAGAGGGTAGCGTCCACCACCATGTCCAGATCCACTGACTCCTGGTGTAGTGTAAATGGACAGAGAGCTAATGTCAGCATTTATCACATGAATGAGAAAAAAAAATGCAGATGACAAAGGAACAAATCACTTGATCAAACACCAATTATTACAGTCATATAAAAAGCTGCTCTGATCATTTGGACTGGACGACAATGGGTTCTCTTTCAGCAAATCAAAACTTATACATGCACTGTAAATTCTTCCTTGTTAGAGTATTCATACAAATGTGCAATACATAATCACAGGGGTTACAAGACTGAAGGGTCAAGCTAGTGAGGGTGTATGAATTCAAAGTATGCACATAATATGACACGCTGATTAGCACATATTATATATATATATATATATATATATATATATATATATATATATGCGTGAAGAAATTCCTGAAGGTATTTGATTCATCGCACATTTCAAATGTTACATGCTTGGAATGTACATCAAACTTGCCTGATACCTGATACTACACAATCACAATACACTATGTGTTTATACAAACCAGTGCTGATTTAGACAAACTTTTCATACTTGTATAACATTAATTATAATACATTTTCATTTCTCCAGACCAAATTGACTTGACACAAAGTATCAAATACACGAAACAGACATGCAAGGTATTGTGACGATCTCATAATAACGATTTTTTTTTGTTTTTTTTTTTAAGAAAGCAAGCAAAGAAGTTCAAGAGTTCACTTACAGCTAAGAGATCTTTCGAGCAAGACTGTAAGACCTCAGCCAGATGGACCCAGTGATCTTGCATGGAGACTGATCCCTGGCCTGTCAAATCAGCAGAAAAAAAAAGCGTTGCATTCTTGTCTCTAGTTGAGGCATTTTCACAGCATGAAAATAATTTCTTTGACACATGCCATATAATATCAACACTGCTGGCATATAATTCTTCATTTCAAAGATGACTTTGGTGCAAGTTCAAAATTCTTCCACCATCAAAAACTGACACATGTAAATATTCATTACTCAAAATCAATGAACTGTCAGTTCGAGGTTCCACACATATGCATGTGAAAAACAGCAAAGCGAATAATCTGTATGAAAACAACCAAGCCATATTATGTAAAAAAGAACACTATTACAAGATAATTTGCCTTTAAAAATTAAAAAATTTGCTTGATTCTCTGCCTTTCCTTTGTCACTACTCTTGCTACATATCAGGGCAATTACCCCCCCCCCCCACCCCCAGCTGAATACTGGTTTTATTAGTGATAAGGTCAGAGTAAAGATTAGGGTTAGGATGAGGTTTAGGGATAGAGTTTGGGCTAGGGTTAGGATCAGGTTCAGGACTGGGATTAGGGGAAGGGGAAGGGGAAGGGTCCGGGGTAATCGTCCAGGGGTAATTGCCCTAGAACCTCTTGCTGTAATCTCAACCTTTACTGTGTTTTGTTCGCCAGTTGGCATCCATGCTAGAGAGCTTTCTCACTGATTAGCACACGTGTCTGGACACTAATTGTGACTGAAAGGAGATTACTTAATCCCCTTAATCCCTACTGTGTCATCATCCCTTCCAGTGGGACTAGGGCCCATTGCCACACCTGAGTGGGCTTATCAACTCTACCACATACACTATAGGTCAAGTCTGCATGGATTGCTGAATGCTGATGAAAAAGCTTGGCAATTAAGTTTAGCTGTAAAGTGCCCGTGCACAGAGAGGGTTAACAAATTTTGTCACATCAACATTCAGTCACAGTTAGGCTGACACTCAAGCGATATCTCACTGAGTGGCAAATGGTTACAAGCATAGCAAATCTAAGGTTTTGCATGCCGTCAATCCCTCGTTTGAGGCGAGTCCCCAACCGGGGTGTACCCAAAGTGGGGTGCGTATATTTGTCGTTTGGGAGTTGGGAGTCGAAGTACTTGTACCAGGGAGGTGGAAGAAACGGCCCTGCTTGTCCATTGCAAATAAACTTTCTGCTCAGGCGTGACAAACCTGGAGGCCAAGCCAGGGTTTGATGACTCCAGCAGCTGTCGTATTACGTAAGAGCATGATAAGGATATCTGCCTGTGGCAGACCATTCAAAGTGAACTCAATTTTCTCTATCCTTTTTAAAGTTTTCAATTTTATATTCTATTGAGAAATTCTATGGTCATCCATTTTACATTTCGAACGAAAAAAATTGACCCGTAAATAACGAAAATACAGGAATAAGAAGGAGAGCATTGCCAGTTTGCCGGTGCTATTTGGCAGTGAGTTACAACGGGGAGGTGAGACTACTCCCTGGTTACAATCAGCCTGCTGACTGGATCGTTGAGAAAGCAGCTGTCGTATTACGTAAGAGCATGATAAGGATATCTGCCTGTGGCAGACCATTCAAAGTGAACTCAATTTTCTCTATCCTTTCTAAAGTTTTCAATTTTATATTCTATTGAGAAATTCTATGCTCATCCATTTTACATTTCGAACGAAAAAAATTGACCCGTAAATAACGAAAATACAGGAATAAGAAGGAGAGCATTGCCAGTTTGCCGGTGCTGACAATGTGCTATTTGGCAGTGAGTTACAACGGGGAGGTGAGACTACCTCCCTGGTTACAATCAGCCTGCTGACTGGATCATTGAGAAAGAGAGAGAGAGGGAGAGAGAGAGAGAGGGAGAGCGAGGGGGAGAGAGGGAGGGAGAGGGGGGAGAGATGGGGAGGGAGAAGGGGAGAGCAAAATGGAATGACAATAGTTCCGGTCACTACAGTACAGGCATGCTCTGTCTGCATACGCTGAATGTCTACACTCACACACACACACGTACACACACACACACGCACCATGAAGCTACATGGCCCATGCCAAAACCAAAACAATCTCCTCCTCTCGCGGTGCCCCCCCCCCCCTCCTGTGGCGCTGTGGCGATGACTGATGCTTAGATTAGGCCAGGGTCAAGAAACAGGTGTTTTATATCTTTGACTTTAAGTCATTGATTGCCAAGATATGCACTGGCATTATTTACTGGGGTGTAGCCTCTTCAAACGAGAGATTTGCGTCATGATAGGGTTTGTTAACAGTTGCAATCAACTTAGTAAACCGCTGAAATGAAATTGGCAAATAGTTTTCATTGTCGCAAACAGCTAGATTTATTGTCACAACTTTTCACAAAGAAATTTTGAACATGTTAAAAATCTCTTTACAACAAGAAAGACTCCTTGTGACAATGAAATGTTTTTGTGAATTTTATTATAACTGTTTATGAACTCTGACAAACCAAAAATTTGCTAAAATTTGCTACATTTGCAAACATTCACAGCTCAGTGAGATACCCCTTGAGGGGCGCCACTGCATCTCACCTCCTCCAGCTGCCTGGGGGAGTGGCAGGGCTGGGTGCTCTCCCTGGCTGGTCTCGTCAACCTGCGAGTGAGACTTTTTGGACTTGCGGTTTGGGTTGAGTGGCTCCATGGCCTGCAGGATCTCCAGGGATAGAAGCTCGTGGGTGTATCGGTTGTTGGACTGGCTCTGATGGCAGAGGGAACCAGAGGTTTAGGGATTAACAGCATTGTGACCAAGTCTTTTGAATACGTTGTGTCATTCAGTGACCACATCCAAGGGAAAATATTCATTGTTTATTTCAAGAGAACCCCCAAATACAGGGTGGTTTTTACTTTAATATTTTCTGTTGCTTTTATATTTTCATATTGGGAAAAAAAATGCACATGCAATATTTTTTGCTTGACACATTCATTCCTCTCTTGAAAACACTGCATTACTTTAACATTTTAGACCTGACTGCTATTCTTCAATTGCCACACTTTACTGTAAGATAGAAATACGGTCATACAATATAGTATAATTATTTTAACTTATCCTTTCTTTCTTTTCTAATCTTACACTATCAATGACACAGTGA